>NW_024037052.1:8035548-8100170 GCF_015706575.1 Patiria miniata | reverse complement strand
ACGGCAAATGGGTCATTGTGCGTAATTGGCTCAGACCCAGTCAGATCCATATACAGACCCAGTCAGAGCCAGCTGTTACCGTAATTTTCGGAATATAAGCCGTGCGGCGTATAAGCCGCAGCGCGCAAAAATCTGCAAATTAAGATTTGAAGTCGGCGTATAAGCCGCACCGGCGTATAAGCCGCAGCGACGGCAACAGTTTCAATTTTGTAAGGCCTCCAAATTCTAGTGAAAATGCTCTGAACCAGTTCCATTTACACTACAGAAGCTATAAAAGGGCCACAAAAGTTGTATCAAATCATTTACAATCGATACTTGCACAAAACAAATGTGGAAATTGATGATGAGAAATAAACACTGGGAATTGCTGCCGGCTGCCCCGTCCGGTTCCCGGCCGAAAAAGTTAGTCCATCGCCCGGCGCGGCAGCCTGCGCCGCGTCGGCTGCAGCACGTGAGAGAGTATGCAACCACCGTGATTTTCCCCCATTGCGTGTGTTGTCTGACTGGAGCGCTACGTACAAATCTTGCTTTGTGGCAACAGATGCTGATTTGTTTTGTCCTAAGAATATACAGGTCCGTTTTTACATGTATCTCAAAACTTATCAAATTTTTGTGATTACTAACGAGCAGTATTCAAGTTTCGATCGTAACTTTCTTCAAAAAATAGTCAAAAAGATGCTGCCATTTTCATGGACGAATCCATTAATTTTGTAAGGGGTGATTTAGTCCCTGTTTTGAGGTTTTCATCGTTTCTTGAATACATTTCAAGTACAAAAATTATATTGTGACGTTGAACAACTGATTATCGCATAAAGAAATGTTTCGGACACCATAAAAAGTATTAGTCATCTTTTTTCTCTTTTTTTTAAACAGCAAAAATGTTGGTAATTAGTTTTCAAGAAAGTACACCCCTATATTCACCAAAATGTGTGGTCCGCTGGGGAAAGTATGCAGCGCTAGCAGCACTATATCACATACGGCTTGTTGCAAGCGTCGATTGAGGACAGCTTTCACCGTACTTTTACCCTCGGCACCTTTACATGGCACGTGGTTTCGGTTCGTTGATGACTTTCTTAATTGATAATTCATTTCAGCAACATATCTCTTCTTATACCAGTACATTAAATACACATGTGAATTTCATTTTTATTCTTCAAGGCTCGGCGTATAAGCTGCCCTGTGTATAAGCCGCAGTAAACATTTTCATGGGCAAAATCAACGTATAAGCCGCGGCTTATATTCCGAAAATTACGGTAATTGTGTTGTCCGGACTTGCGTAGAGTAGAGAAAATTTCGATTTCTCCACAATCGACCATTTGAAACTGAAAGTATCGATAAAACAAGGCCGTGGTAACGTAAGTGCTATACCATTTTTTTTATCGAGTACCGCTATTCGAGTATGAGAACTTTGATGATAGAGTACAATTTCGACATGTGCGAGTACGAGTTCTTTGCTGCTCGAGTACGATTTCCGTCATATCGAGTACAAGTACATGTACTTTGACATTCGAGTACAAGTACTCCAAAAAAAAGTACTCGAGTAGTACTCGAGTGCGAGTACCGAGTATGAGTACTACAACACTGCTATGACAGTATATACGGTCAGAGCATACCGACCAGAACGTCGAGTTTATACCTCTGGTTCTGTTCAGAACATGTCAAACATTCCCACATCAACGACCACAAAGTTGATTGGGATGCGGCCGAACTCATCGCACCAATCCAGTTCTGGCATCCAAGACGCATACGGGAAGCCAGCGAGATCCACAAGCACAACACAGTTCCGCAAGACATCGGGTTTCGCCTCAACGACATCTGGCTCCCACTCCTCCAGACTGATGGGTCTCCTATACCCTAGGTCCTCAGCTACCACCTTAGACTGATGGGTCTCCTATACTCTAGGTCCTCCCTCTACTGAGACTGCAACCCTACAGTTCCACTTCAGTGGGCACCAAGCTTGCTCTAGGATCCCAGCCACTTGGCATCCACACAGGATGCAACTTCACACTTCATCGATTTCGCTTTTGCTACTTAAGTAATCACTTTCTTAGAGTTTAGGCACTCGCCTGAAGACGGTCAGAGCATACTGACCGGAACGTTGAGTTTATACCTCTAGTTCTTTTCAGAACCAGTCTCTTGGTTGAGAAATTATTCGCACATGGTGTTCCGCAAACCTTTCATTATTTAGTATCTCAACCATGCAAAGCCTCCAATCTTACTGCTATGACACTTACTTTTAACTATATGAGCTATGCGTATATTGTAGTTCCGCACTAACAGCTTCGGGAGGGAACAGTTTGGCATGTTGAATAAATGGCTGCTCAGGCCACAAGTAACAAAAGAATGACGAGTGCATAGCCTCTGATTCCAGTCTCTCGGGTCTTTGTAGCATGCAAAGATAATGTACATGCACATGTACATGTACTACATACTACTACAGACATAGTGATTGCACAGTCTCAGAGGTGGCAGCAAGTCATTGTTTGCAAGTCCAAGTCAAGTCACAAGTCATTAGGTCCAGTCACAAGTCAAGTTACAAGTCATCAGGTCCAGTCACAAGTCAAGTCACAAGTCATTTGGTCTAAAAACAAGTCAAGTCACAAGTATCTTTGTCCAAGAACACGTCAAGTTGCACATTATTTTGTCCAGCTGTAATAAGCTAAAAGAATTTACCTGGCGTGAACTTACAAGTTATTTTGAACATGCCTCCTTAATTCCCCTTTTTCAATGTGTTGCAATTACTATTCTTGTAGTTTATCACATATCTGTCGGATATTAGCCCTTTGTATACTTTAAAAAAATTAACTTTACATTGTAGAAATAAATGTTGAGATGACCGTGAAAAAAAGACTTCCTCACTCCATTACATGTAGTACACTAACACTTTATTGTTCAATTTTCATGTACATGTATACTAAACGCCTACCAATGGGTTAGGCTATCCGGTATTTTACATCCAATTGACAAAGGCCTGCTTTCTTTTCATGAAAGGTTCCTTTCAAAGTTTGTTCAACCAATACATTAAGCAAGAGACAATTGGTCATTGAAAACTGTAGTTTGTTGTGACAGTCTTATTGAAAACTTTTGAAACTAGTGAGAACTATTCATTTTACTGGATTCAGTCACTGAGGTCTATTTTCTGGAATGAAAAAGCTAATTAAAAGTAAAATAGCTTAATTAAAGTGTATTGTGTCGCTCGAGTAGCGTCTGACTTGGGTTGGTAACAAGTCATTTTTTGCAATTCCAAGTCAAGTCACAAGTCATTGTTTGCAAGTCCAGGTCAAGTCACAAGTCAAAGCTGGTATTTACAAGTCAAGTCACAAGTCACAAAAATAGCGACTCGAGTCCGACTCGAGTCCAAGTCACATGACTTGAGTCAGCAACTCTGCACAGTCTCTTTCCTAAACAAAGTCCAGGCAAGACAAAAATTGTCAGAAAATTTGCTTTTTCACGATGGAATATTGTTGTCCACTTAGTTATTTACAGAGCTGTCTGTAAGTACCAGGGCCCAATTTCATAGTGCTGCTTAACAGTTAGCATAAATATGTGCATACTACAGCAGAAAATCATGCTGCTGCTTAAGAACTAGTTCCTGGCGTGGACTATGTTGGGCAAACCCGACCCAAAACTGACTTCGGGTCAGGTCGGGTCAAGTTGGTTTGTCCATCATTTCAGACGGGTGGGTCACTTTCAGTTTTGTGTTCGTGATTTTCGAGTCGGGTAAGCCATTTTGGAAAACCCAAAATAAACTGGAAAAAAAATCCAGAAACAGTTAGAAATTCACACAGTGCAATATTTATTGCAGAGTCATTGTGCCTGGTACGACAAAATGTGGTTTGCGGTGTTATGACACACCAGTAGGACACCATGATTCTGTTATGCAACACACATCGACTTTATGTTCAGTAAGCGTTACACTCAACTCATCAAGTTTGGGAATCAAAGATCTGGCATTCTTATTCATCAGGGTAGGTATATTAAGTTTATTGGTTTTAATTGCCACCAAGTTACTCACGCAGACACCCGGCTGTTGCTTTCGAGGCAGCATATTTCTACAGTTAACCACGACTAGGGCGTTGGCGAGTAATTCCAGCCCTGGTACCCCACTTGATATATTTATTGCATAGACCATGCAACTTTAGCGCAGACCACAAGTTTGCTGGTAATCTGCCTACTGCTGCAGTCTGTTCCAATGCTGAGTAACTGTTGTGAGATGCAGCATACAGAGATGAAACTGGCATATGGCAAAAAAATCGGAAACGTCGAACAAAAATACGTGTCCGAAATCTGGGCCGCGCTGTAGTTACACACATGTACATGCATGTACATGTTCAATACACTTCATGCCCAATTTTCGGACGCCAACTGCTGCTTAATTATTTTAGATTCAAACAAAATTTTACGATGTAAAAAAAAAAGGTCAGTGTTTTCATTGAATAAAACGCCTCAATTACAGTTAGAGTAATGGAGTCATCAACAAAGAAGTTCACTTCTTACTTTAAAAGTCGAGGAAAAAGTCCGAAAGACAAGGGCACCGCTCATGGTGCTTCAATCATGTCCATGATTCAACCACACAACTCCACTACTCCACTTGCATTCATACATAGGAAAAATCAGGCATTATCGTCTTTCTGTTCCAACAAATGCCAGTGAAATGTTTCGCTAATGCTCTCTTCGCTATCCTCGAGATAATCACCATGATTTTTCAAGCACTGCATTTTGTACAACTAAATCTGAAACCTACGAAAATCGCACAACATAATGATTTTATCCACTGGATCGTTCATGAGGCTAATCATTCCCGACCGGCCAGGTGCTACAGTACCGATCACTGTTAACCTACCACCGGTTAACGATAACCAATGGTTACCTATAATCCTCCCGCTAATCTCGTTGCGTTTGGACAAAAGGCCGCAAAACGACATGCTTATCCGATCGGTAAACAGTCTGCGGTCGGGCTAAGGTTGTAAACTTCCTGTCTTCGTTCATGGATTCTATAAACAACATTCCCTCCTGCAGCAGCCTACACATCGTTTTATTGTTCCAGTACACGCACTTGTGGTTAGATAATGCAGTCGTAAAATCCTTTGGTCAATTATCTGCTATCGTGTATCAACTTTTGACGACAATCTTTCCAGCTACAAGATAGAATGCATGCATGCATGATGACCGATGTATGGTGCAAGTACCTCCAAGGCCGCTTACCATCAAAGATATACAATGTATAAGTTTTGAAGTTCGCCTGTCAATCATTGTCTCGTAATGGCTTTCCACAGACAAGAATATATAGGACACTATTTTATTTCCCGGCTGTAATTGGGGGACATGTATAAAAATGTGCTTGGTCGTTTTTTAAAGTAAAACAACGACAAACACCTACACGAACTCTCTGTTAAATATCCTGTGGATTTCTGAGAATTTTTTTTATACGAACTATATCAAATAATATCAAGGTAACCAACATCCCTTGGACCATCAACTGAACATCAAAGAATATTTTAAATATATATTCTAGACAAATTTGTCTGGTCCTCTCGATTTTTGAAACAAAACAATTCCCTACATCCCAGCCCATTAAATTCTGAACTCCTCGTTAAATCCTGCGAATTCCAGGTTTTATTTAATATGAATTGTTCTAAAGTTTTTCTTATGTTAAAAGGAATAAGGGTCAAGATTACCAACAGCCCTTGGTCTTTTAATTGAACAATCAAATATATTCTAAAGTACATTCTAGAGTATCATTAAAACAAAATAATAGGCCGTGCGCTGTTGTTGTTGTAATGTTCTTTTTTAATAAACGAAGAAAATTGTCATTCCCATTTAGGCCAAAAAATACTTCTGCTTCTGATTACATGCTTTTCCAAAATAGGGTCGGTCGGTTGGAACTTTTTTTTTCTTTCCATTTTTTTAATGCTGATTGAATGGGGTATTCAATTATATGCGGAGTGTTAGACTGAACTTTTTCCATTGCACTACGAAAGCTATACAAAAAATGCCACAAAAAGTGAACGCTAGTCAAGACTGGAAACTGGCCAAAACTCCGTAATTCATGAGTGAATGCATGTGTGGCCAGCGGGCGACAGACCTTGTTTTTACTGTGGACAATTTTGGGGAAACACGCTGCATCGTATCACTCCAAATACGAGTAGTGCCATCTCAAAATGAGCTCTTGATCATGGAAAATACATACACAGACAAGAGAGATCAAGCTCTGAGATTAAACCATTGCTATGACGTCACACTATTGTTAAAAGTGTGGATTCGGAACCACGAATCTGTTACGCTGGTCACAAAGTGTGGATTCGGAACGAAGAATCTTTAGTAAAGTGTGGATTCGGAATTACGAATCCACACTTTGAACACGTCAGACAATTGTTCTCTATAATGAGCATTAATAGGACCGTATGCGTGAAAATTTCCTTCCGAAATTACCAATGCATCTTCACTGTCAGATTCTCCGCCGTCACTGCAAAACCTACCTCGAGTCAGAAAAAAATCATCGTCTGAACTATCAATTTGTCGACGGAAGGAGCCGCGACAAATGTTGCAACCTGACGCCCCTTTTTTTTTTTTCCATTTATATCATCTCAATGAAGGGCTTGCATTGCAAAAATGATGATAAGACATGAACCTGGGACTGAGAAATATTTCCAATTTTGTTAGGAAATACTTCACAAAAAATCTTGACTCTCCATATACTTTGTACACAATCGCGGAAGTGGCGTCAGGTTGCAACATTTATCCCAAGTCTTTTCATCTCCACTCACTGTTAATGCCAATACTTCTTTTGACGCAATGGTTTAAGTCGAAGAATACACTCGCAAGTGTGGATTCTGAATTTACGAATTCACTCGGCACTTCGCGCCTCGTGAAATCTTAAATTACGAATCCACACTTTCTCGTGTATTCTCCTTAACATAAACTTGCAAAAATGTTCCTTCTCCATCTCCATCTCCATCGGTGTTTTCTTGGCATTTTTACGATGTCGAATCTGACTGACCAGTAAACAGTACACCGCGTGGGCCTGCCATGCTAGCGCTCTGCGCTATAGCGAATAGCTACCGTACGTGTATGCACAGACTGGTTTATACCGCACTTTTTTTGCCTTATTTCCTAGCCTCGGAGAGAGCAAGAGAGAGACACCGAATAATTTCAAGGGGTTAATTTAAATTTGTCTGGTTCTAAATCTCCTGATTGTTACAATAAAAACGCGATTTCCAACATAACTCAAAAGTCCTAGCCCATTAAATTCCGAACTCTTCGTTAAATCTCCTGTGGATTCCTTTGGGAAATTTAATACGAATTATGATGTTTAGATTTTGTTATTTTCAGGAATAACATCAAGATTATCAGCAGCCCTTGGACTTTAATACTGAACGTCAAAGTATATTTACACAATAAAAGGCCATGCCCTTTTATTTTAGAGAGACTGGACGCCAAATACATTCAAGTGGTCAATTTAATACTATTTGTCTGATTCTCTTGATTTTAAAATAAAACGATTTCCAACGTCCTAGCCCATTAAATTATGAACTCTCAGTTAAATCTTCTGTGAACCAAATAAAATCTAAAAAAAACCTTCCCAGCAGAATGATTGATGGCCACATCGTTCAAATTGATACAATACATCTGTTGCTCGTTATATACAAAGGATCAGTTTGGCATCAGCTAAAGGCGCTGCCGAACTTTGAGGACGGTGTCCGATGAACAGTCTCAGCCAATTAAATGAGCCGGTCCCGGCAAATAAATACGCCATTGGTTGCTTTCTTCACGGACCATTTATGCTTTTATGAATATGACACGCCTTCCACACTCAAACGGATATTGATGGCCAATGGCTGGAATTCCTTGCAAGGCTGAGCCGCAGGTGCAGCATGCCCACTGTTACATTCCAACCTGGTTGCCTAGAGATACTGTTGCTAGGGAGGCTGGCCTGTGATGTCCCAGACTGCCGGTTGCGTAGCCAGAAAATCTTAATAATAATAATAATAATAAACCATTCTTATAAAGCGCATTTTACACGGGGTCCCAATGCGCTGAACAATTAACAGAGGAAAAAAATACTAACATTATATTTCATTTGCAGTGAACAGATGGGTTTTAAGATTAGCTTTGAAAACGTCCAGGGTTGGGGCTTCCTTGATGTGATTGGGTAGTTTGTTCCAGAGGGTTGGGGCTGCAGATGAAAACGCTCGCTGACCGTATGACCTTGTCGATGTTGAGGAGCAGGCGAGCAGGGATTGTGAGCTTGATCGAAGATTTCTACGGGGTTCATATTTCTGGATTAATTGCTGGAGGTAAGTAGGGGCGAGACGATGGAGACATTGGTATGTTAGGAGAAGGGTTTTGTAGATTATCCTCCTCTTGACTGGGAGCCAGTGCAGATTACGGAGAATAGGTGATATGGGTTGATGGGGCTTCGAGAGGGTGACTAGTCTTGCAGCTGAGTTTTGGATGCGTTGGAGTTTGGCGATTTGTGAGTCTGGTAGCCCTTGAAGTAAACTGTTGCAAAAATCTAGGCGACTAGTAATAAATGCATGAGCAAGCTTTTCTGTTGTGTGCGGGTCGAGGAATTTGCGGATCTGTCCGATTTTATGAAGGGCAAATGATGCAGACCGACAGATGCTATTGATGTGCGTGTCCATTTGTAGATTAGGTTGCATTGTAACACCCAGGTTTCGTACCTTAGAAACGGGCTGGAGGGAAGAGTTGCCGATATGAACAGGGGGAGTTGAGTATGGCTTCTATGGCAGGATGTTATATGAAGGACCTCCGTTTTGTCTGCATTTAATTTCAGTTTATTTGCTGTGGACCATGATTTGATGTCGTTAAGGCAGAGTTCTAACTGGGGAATGGCTGTAGGTCGATCCCGCTCTTTCAAAATGATGTAAACTTGAGTGTCGTCAGCATAGATCATTTGTCCGACACCGTGGGCCTCAATTATGTCCTCAAGGGGGGATGTGTACATTATGAAACACAAGGGTCCCAGCACAGATCCTTGAGGGACACCGACTTCAGGGACATAAGCGTCAGATAGGTCATCATTAATTGAAATGTACTGAGTACGGTGTTTGAAGTAAGATTCGAACCAGTTGATAGCATGGCCGGATATGCCATACCTGTGACAAAGACGATGAAGCATGATCTCGTGGTTGATGGTGTCAAAGGCTGCGGAGTAGTCCAGTAGAACAAGAACCGCCTCTTGGCCCTTGTCAGCAGCTAGTAACAAGTCGTTGTTCACTCGGAGAAGAGCCGTCTCCACACTATGACGACGCTTGTATGCAGACTGCATGTTGCTGTGAAGACTGTTCTCGAGAAGATAATCTTGGACCTGAGACGAAGCTGCGCGTTCAGTTATCTTAGCGAGAAATTTCAAATTGGCGATAGGTCTGTAGTTTTTTAGTGGTTCCGGATCCATGTTGGGTTTCTTGAGCAGGGGGGTGACGTGGGCAGATTTGAAAGCATCAGGAAAATGGCCGTTCTCAAGGGAGAGATTGATGATTGTTGTGATGATGGGAGTGAGTTCATTTAGACACTTCTTCAGTAACGATGTTGGAATTGGATCAAGCCTGCATGTTGTTGAAGGTGACCCGGTGATCAACTTTCTGACAGAACTATCAGAAAGGATGTCAAATCCAGTGAAAGATGTCTCGCACGAGTCGGCCACTGGTACTGTTGTCTCAACTGTTGAAGCGTTATCAAGTTCGGCAATGATGGTCTGGGTCTTATTGGAAAAGAATTGTGAGAAACGATCCACTAGTGACTCTGGTTCATTCTCTGGCGGAAGGGTTCTTGAAGATTTCGGGGTGCATAATTTGTCGACTTTGCGAAACAGTTGTTGAGAATCGCAGTCGGCAAGTTGTGTCCTGTGATATTCGGTTTTGGCTTGAGTTATCATACGATTGTACCGGTAGATCTGTTCATTCAGAAGTTGTTTGTGAACTGCCAGTTTAGAGGATTTCCACTTGCGTTCACGTTTACGTAGTTCTTGTTTTGCTTTGTGGATGTGTTCATTGTACCACGGGGCGTGTGGGCGACATGATATGTTACGAGAGATGAGGGGGCGTGTTGATTTAGGAGATCTTTCAAAGTACTCTCGTACTGATGAACCAACTGGTTCAAATCAGAGGCTGGGGCAGTATACAGTGGTGAAGCCAGGATATCCTTGCGGAAGGCATCTATGTCAATCTTACGAATTTCTCGAAGTTTGATGTCTCTTTTGACCGGATCGGGCCGACTGACGTTCAGTAAACATTTGACAGCGGCATGATCGGAGGGCAGGTAATTAGTGGTGACAACACGTGAAACTGTGTCATCTGCTGAACGTGACAAGATGAGGTCCAGTGTGTGGCCCTCGCGGTGAGTGGGGCCAGTCACATGCTGCTCGAGATTAGCAGAGTCAATGAGATCACAGAAGATTGCCGCTTCACGATTAGATGGATCATCGACGTGGAAGTTAAAGTCACCAGCAACCACGATGTGTCCTGGCTCAGACACAACAGATTCCAGGAGTGTGGAGAATTCACGAAAAAATATAGGGGAAGTCATGCGTCCATCGATTAGTCTCTGAGGTCTATAGATTACGATGAGCCGAAGGGGGGTCTGGGATCGAGCGTTAATTGATAAATCAATATGTTCAAATGAATCAAATGTTCTACCTTCGTTCATATGGGCATTGAAGCTGCTTCGAAGATACACACAGACGCCACCACCATTTCTGTTTTTCCGAGGTATGTGGTGAATTTGGTTGCATGGGCGAGAGCGGGTGTGACTATTTTCTCGAATGCTGACGCTTTGGGGACATTTGTGAAGGCAACAACACAAAAAAGTTCTTCTTCCGATTTATATGCCATTCAAAAATAAGGTTGGTCGGTAGGGAATTGAATTTTTTTGCCATTTTTTATAGGTTACGATCATTATTATGGATTGGAGGCGTCTGCGTGTAATCAAGGGTAAAAGGTAGGAATTGATGGTTCTAGGGTGTTTTCTTCATTCTTTTCCCATAAAAAAATAGGGTAGTTAGGGGCTGTTAAAATAGGGTAAGTCGAGAAACCGAAAGCAGAACTATGTTTTGGGCCTAAGATGTGGCTTCTATTTCGTCAAATAAAAAAAAGACCACAAAATAATAGGCCATGCCCATTTATTCACCCGACCTCAGAGAAAGAGACGCTGAATACATTTAATACAATTTGTCTGATTCTCTTTTAAAAAAATTAAACGATTTCCCCACATCTAAGCCCATTAAATTCTGAACTGTCAGTTCAATCTCCTGTGAATTCCTGGGGAAAATTTTATACGAATTATGCTTAGTTTTTATTATTTTTAAAGGGATAAAATCAAGATTATCAACAGCACTTGGACTTTTATTAATACTGAACGTGAAAAATATATTCTGGAGTAACATCTACACAAAATAATGTAGGCAATGTTATGGGTTTTTTTAAACGAAGAATAATATCAAAATAGACATGGAGGTCTCTCTGCATGTAATGAATCATTTTGGGACTTGGAATATCCCTATCCGACTCGTTATTTTGCCATGTGCATACTCACAAAACCGGCCTGGGTGAAATTTCAGTTTCCCTCATTTTTTGTTCAAAGTTTTCATGGCCTTTGAAAAAATTCCCAGATAAAATATAACAAAAACCCTTCCCCGCAGAATGATTGATAGCCGCGTTGTTCAAATTGATACAATACATATTCGTTGTTCGTTACAAAGATCTATTTGGCATCATTTAAAGGCGCCGCCGAACTTTGAGGACGGTGTCTGATGAACAGTCTCAGCCAATTAAATGAGCCGGTCCCGGCAAATAAATACGCCATTGGTTGCTTTCTTCACGGACCATTTATGCTTTCATGAATATGACGCGCCTTCCACACTCAAACGGATATTGATGGCCAATGGCTGGAATTCCTTTCTAGGCTGAGCCGCAGGTGCAGCATGCCCACTGTCACATTCCAACCTGGTTGCATAGAGATACTGTTACTAGGGAGGCTCCCCTTTAATGTCCCAGACTGCCGGTTGCGTAGCCAGAATATCTTGCATGGGATAGAGGATGTGACCATTTTCTCGAATGCTGACGCTTTGGGGACATTTGCGAAGGCAACAAACGAAAACAATTTTGCTTCCGATTATTTTACATGGCGTTCAAAAATACGGTAGGTACGGTAGGTAGGGAATGTATTTTAAATTTTTTTGACATTTTTTGGTAGGATCATTATGGAGACGTTTACGTGTAATCAAGGGTAAAAGGTAGACATTAATGGTATTGGGTGTTTTGTTCTCATTTTCCCATAAAAAAATAGGGTAGGTAGGGAACCAGAAGCAGAACATTCTTTTGGCCTAAGATGCGGCTTCTATGTCGTTTAATAATTTTATTTTAAAGAAAATCTGAGCTTGAACCTTACGTACAAAATACAAATAAACGATCTTCCTCAGGCCTGGAAAATGTCTTTCTTGAAGTGACATTTTTGAAGTGACACTAGATTTGACAACACTAAGAGAAGATTGAGTTCTTCTTTATTCGAATTTTGCCTCAGGAAAATTTTTTTTTTTCCCTAACATTTTTGTATCCCCCCCCCAAAAAATACCCAGGCGGCCTCTCAAAGAAAGAAGCCTGATTCCCCCCCCCCCCTCATGATAGGTCGTTTTCTAGACCGCTCTATGGATACGCACGTACTATATAGTCTATACTGCAGAACGTTTTCGTAAAATGTTCTGAAAACCGGCATCCACTCATCATACTCATACTGTAGTGTAGCGGCCTGTTGGTACATGTTTGAGTGCCGAATTACTCCAGGTAACAATGTTATTATCTCGCAGTGTTTGCTAAGGATTAAGCACAGATAAGAAGCGTTCGCCGACCTCATAAAAACGAACTACCACCACGAGATCTGCCTGTGGTTGATTGGTAAACAAAACAACGTGTACTGCAGCAATATAACGATATAGACTTGCCGCTTGGCCGCAGGATCGTTTGTGGTTTTTTAATCCCCGATAATCAGCCTTCCGTAGTGGGCATGGCTGAAACCCTTTGACGAAAAACGTGTTTACCGTTTATCAGGAATTATTAACGCTGAGCGGTACTGTATGCGTTAGCAGACGGTGCGGTACGTATGCTGGTGCCATTGCATCTTTGTACATACGCACACACGTTGTCACCAACACCACGAAGTAACACCCATCTACATACATGTACCAGTAAAAACTAGCAATCGGAGAAAACGGCAACTAAAGTTGAACGCCTTCTAAAACAACACTTTGCGTAAAAACGACAGAGTATTTTCAGTTGGGTTTCTCGTTGTGGACACTTGATGAATTGAATTTATTAAATCTGCTGTTTTTTAACCGTTTGTGTATTAAAGGGAACATGAAATAAAATTTTGATTGCATTTTTTTTGCTTAAATCAATAAAGGATGATGTTCTTAACAATATTTTGTGTATGGGGGTGTTTATTTTCTAAGATAAATGGGGGGAAATAATTTGTGAACATGTTTGGTCAAACTACTCCGCCCCACAAAGGGAAGCTTCATTAACATAAAACTTCGCGAGGGGTATGACGCAAGCGAAGGCAGAGACTTGCCGCGCTGCGGGGGCACCGGCATTGCGGCGTGCATCATAATACATGTACATATACATTGCGGCACTGAAAGTTTTTCTGGTGTTTCGTTTGGAATCGAGGAGAAATAACACCCGATTTTCGGCCATGCCGACAAGGTGTGTGGCTGCTGGGTGTAGCAAAACTACCAAGGATGGAGTAAGCCTTCATTTGTTTCCAGTAAATCCGAAATATCGGAGCATTTGGAGAGCCAAAGTGAAGGTAAATACCAGAGCAAAGTGGTCCGGGCCCAGTGAGTTCGCTGCCCTCTGCGCTGCACTTTGAGCCGTCGTGCTTTGATGCTGGTCTGTACAGCAACTTGGGCATGCCCCTAAAAAAACATCGAGTCAGTGTCTGAATCATTAGAACTCTGATTCGAATCGGATGAATCTGTACCATTTTCATTGGATTCGCTAAGGAAAGAAGAGGACGGTCTTCGGAACTTTTACGGTCATGACGGTCGTCGTTGTGTTCATTCGACAACGGTGGCACCGTGGCACGTCCACGTGTACTGTACATATCCGATGTAGACACATTCGTACGTGTGCATATAATGCCACGTACGGGTACGCGGCGGCTGCACATACACACAGCACAGTAGCTTCGCTAATCCGTCTCGTACCCAGACGTCATTTACGGGCCCTGGATTTCTCTGCCTTTGTTTATGTCATGAACAGCGCCCTCATTTGAGGTTGCCGCGAAAATCAAAAAGGGGGGGTTCAATTTTGGACGGCAAATTACCACACTAAACGTACACCAGAACCAGTTCTGCTTTTAATTCACATTTAATACACATAAATGAATGTATATATAAAATAAAATACGTTATGAAAATTTTGGACTGCATGTTTCCTTTAAATAAACAAGAAATGTGAGAAAAAAGATGAGTATTAGTTGTGAAACCGAAAAAGCTGCGAAACTGTAAAAAAAACCAAACTATGGTGTTTGGTTGTCCACGAGGGGACTACTTACCTGTTGGACCTACAAATGCATATTTCCTTAACAATGTAAATTAACCACTAAAGTAAAGATTTGCTATAGCGTGCCACAGCGCCCTCCTGCGCCAGCGCCCACAATAGTCAGAGCCCCCGCCATTATCGTCCTCTTTCTTTAGCGCGAGTGAATCACAACAAAAGAGGAGCCCACTGTGGGGAAAGGCGGGCAGGACGGTCCAACAGGTAAGTAGTCCCCTCGTGGACAGCCAAACACCATAGTTTGGGGGTTGTCCACTTCGTGTCCTACTTACCTGTTGGACATACAAATGCATAGACTGGCACCGAAATTGGTGGTGGGAGTGGGCTGCAATTGAGTCAAAGAAGGACACACAAATAAGGAATCCCCTCATGGACTACACAAAGGCACATTACAAACTACCATGAGCCTTACTCACCCTACTGTTGAGTTGTTGGTACAACAGCCTGGGTTGAGACCTCTTTGGAGGGTTGTCTTGGGGCAGCTGATGGCATGGTGGCTGACATTGTCACCCGCCCAGTCCGCCCCTCTGTTAAGAGGACATCTCTCAGGTAACATGACGAAAAGGTCGTTGCTGTTTTCCAACATGCTGCCTGCATTATATCTTCCACAGGAACACCCCGCAATAGTGCCCATGACGTTGTGACCGCCCTTGTATCATGAGCATTAATCGTTCGACGGGATTCGTTCCGAGGACTGTCTGGCATTTGGGATCGGATAGCTGTAACTATCCATCGAGAAATTGTGTCACGGGATGCTGGGCGGTGGGGAGGAGTCGAAGTTATAAACAGTTGAGACTCCCCACCGCGGATGAGTTTTGTGCGAGCTATGTACCATTTTAGAGCTCTAACTGGGCACCATTTCTTATCTTCGGGGACCGAAGATAATGATTTCAATTCAGGAACAAAGATGTCCGGAGGCTGGAAGTTAGGAGACTGGTTTTTAGTAAGGAAAGTACTTCGAGGGATGAGACGTACTCCGTGCGGCTCCCATCTTATGTGTCCCTTGTCCAGGGTCAACGCATGGAGCTCGCTCCGTCTCCTAGCTGTTGCAGCAGCGAGGAGGAAAGCTACCTTGACTGACAGATCCAACAAGGGTACCGTCGCAAGAGGTTCATAGGGCGGGTTTGCCAGAGTACGCAGGACCTCTCCTAAATCCCAAGCTGGGATAAGTTTACGTTGAGGAGGACACTTCGTAAACATGCCTTTGAGCAGTTGACCTAGTGCCAGGTTGTTTGATACAGAGGAGCCATCTTGAAAACCTTGATGCACTGCAGCAATGGCCGACTTGTAATTTTCTACTGTGGCCAATGTAAGCCCTGTATTAAACAGGTGGAGGAGGAAGTCCCCAACCATGGTTACAGATGCAGAGAGGGGATCCACGTCCCTCCCGTCGCACCACCTAAAAAAATGTCGGAGTTGGCTATCATATGTCTTCCTTGTAGACGATCTCCGGCCACAGGCTGCCAAGGCGGCAGCTTCCTCAGAAAGGCCTGCTGTTCGCATGGAATGCTGGACAATAGCCAACAAGTCAGGCGTAGTGACTCCGGATCCAGGTGGTTCAACTTGGGTCGGGTCTGTTTCAGTATATCTAGTCTCTGCGGGAGGATGATGGGCTGATGAACCAGCAACCTGATCGTCCTTTGGAACCAGGTTTGGCGAGGCCAAAATGGAGCTATGAGCATCACCTTGCAGGGTTCCTTCCGTATCTTGTGCAGTACCCTCGAGAGAATTGAGATCGGTGGGTATGCATATGCGTACATGCCTGTCCAGTCGATTGTTAAGGCATCGACTGCCCAGGCTTTCGGATCCACGACTCGAGTGCAGTATACCGGCAATTGGTTGTTCAGCGATGACGTGAATAGATCTATGTTGGGACGATCCACTAGATTGAACAGTGTTTGGACAACTTTTGGGTGTAGTTGCCATTCTGTTGGAAGGATCTTTCCTCTGGACAGCGCGTCTGCCGTGACATTCAACTCGCCTGGTATGTGACATGCCACAAGAGTTACGTTGTGATCTATGCACCAAAGGAGTAGCTTCCAAGTCTGGAAGCACAGCTGGGGGGAATGTGTTCCTCCTTGGCGATTTATGTAGGCCACTACAGTTGAGTTGTCGGATTGCACCATTACAACCTTCTGTTTGACTAGGCTGACGAGCTGGGATAAGGCTCTGCGAACTGCAAGGAGTTCCAGAACATTGATGTGGAAAATCAGTTCGTCTGGCGTCCAAAGACCTGACACTTGCTGTGACTGCAGATGCGCACCCCATCCCATGTTGGATGCATCTGTCATAAGAGTCACCGTGGGAAGTGGAGGAGGAAAGGGCAAACCTTGACTCAGGTTGCTCCAAATTGTCCACCAATGAATGTGCGGGATGATTGGCTTCAGTATTGGTATGCTCCTTGACAAAGGATGTTGACTGGGTCGAAAATGAGCCAAAAGATGCATTTGAATTGGCCGCATCCTCAGGCGACACCATGGGACTAGATCGACCAGACTGGCCATTAGGCCCAGCAGTCGTAACCAGGCCACCGCTGGTGCTGATCGAGCCGTCAGGAACAGTGTGGCGCACTCCTGGACATTGTGTACTCGTTCGCTCGAAGGGTAAGCGATCCCTGTTACCAGGTCGATTTCTGCCCCTAGAAAAGATGGTGTCTGGGTGGGGACCAGATGAGACTTTTCCAAGTTTATCAGAAACCCTAACCTTGTCGTCAAGTCGACGGTTACTTCTAAGGACTGTCGAACTTCCTCTTTGGACCTGCCTACGATTAACCAATCGTCCAGGTAGAGGAATACCATTATATTTGCTCTTCGAAGTATTGTTGCCAGGGTCTTTGTTACTCTGGTGGAAGACCCTTGGTGATGTTGACAGACCGAACGGAAGAGTGAGGAACTGGAAAATTGTATTCTTGTATTGAAAACGAAGGTATTTTCTGTGTTCCTTGCAAATGGGTACGTGAAGATAAGCATCCTGCAGATCTATTGATGCGGCCCAGGATGGTGGTGGGAGAGAATTTAAGACGGTGCGCAGGGTCTCCATTCGGAACCGCCGTGGACGAATAAACCTGTTCAACGGCTTGAGGTTCAGAATAGGACGCCACTCGCCTTGTTTCTTCTTGGGTGTAAGGAAGAATGTCGACATAAAACCTGATGTTTCTACTGGACTTTGTACCGGTTTAATTGCTTGCTTTGATAGCAGGGTTTCTATTTCTTTCTCCAATGCCCTCCGCTGTTCTCTGTCTGATGGAACAGGGGTGGGACGTGAGAACATTACCGATGGAGGAGTGCTCGTAAACTCGAGGCTGTACCCTTGTGTGACTGTCTGAAGCACCCACCCATCGGTGCAAAAGTGGGCCCAAGTCTCCCCGAATTGCCTTAAGCGGCCCCCACGGGCCCAATCTGGGGGGCCACGGATGGAGAACCAGCGTCACCGACGCCACCCTCGACCCGCTCGAGAAGAATTCTGGCGGGAGGGAAACCGCGTGCCACGACCTCTTGAGGTTGGCCAGCCAAAACTTCGTCCGGAAGTTGTCTGCGATGTTGTTGCGGCTGTTGCTGGTGTTGCACGAGCCACAGTGGTTGATTGGGTAGACTTGGGTGTCCGAAAGGAGGGCAAAGGTTTTCTAAACCCTTTGGCCCTATTCGAAGTAGTCGGGACCTTAGCTGTTGGCTGCGACTTCTTCCGAGGGGCCTGTAGATTAATACGGTCTGTTGCTTCTAGACGTTTGGCCTCGGCCTCCATCATCGTCTGGAACTGATCCGCAAACAAATCCTTGCTCCATAAAGGAAGGGCCTCCATGCGTTTTCTTGCCCCTTCTGAAGGGAAGAAGATCGTTTCTAGAACATTGGAACGTCTGGAGATCGTGGCAAGTACAGAGACCCTAGCAAATTGGTCTAGGATGATGCGTAATCCATCCTCCAGACATTGAAAGGCATTGACAGCCATTGTAGGAGAAACACTGGAACCGGAATCACATGCAGTAACCAAGTATTCTGACAAAAGAAGCATAAATGAAGTCGTTTGCAGACCCATGCGGGATGCTGTATCAACCTTATGTAATGCCTCTTCCAGCTTACTCCGGACAGGATCGGCAAAGGGAACCTTAAGTGATTGTTTCCCTGTATCTGCCGCCATCTTGTCCTTTGCATTGTCTGGGATAACCGGAACTGTTAAATATTCTTCGGTATCCTGCTTTGGAACCCGCAAGGGATGACATGCTGCCTTGGCAAAACGTTGCCATTTTTTCTGACCAGCTATTGCTTTAAAACGGTTAGAAAAAACCCTGTCCACCGGGCATTCCGGAAAGGTTGACTTTGGGGAATCCCGCTCTGGTACACCTGTGCGTTTTTTAAAACTAGGCCGTGTACCTTGTGAAGATTCTGACTGTTCGGGAATGGGAACCTTTAATATACGAACCATATCCCACATCACTTCACGAAATCTATTATCGGTAGTCTCATAAGGATGACTCCCGGTAGAATCCACGTTGGACAGCCGATCCATCGAAAGATGGACCCGGCCGGGAGTCGAGGTCACCCTTAGGTGTTGCCTCGTGTATCTACAGCTGTAGAATGAGTAGGTGAAGGTCTCTTGGCATCTCTGCGCGTAGCGCGGTTGACGTCCGAGTCCGACTCTTGCAATGAATCTGACGGGTGAATCGAAATAGCGCCGCCTGATTCCCAGTCAAATTCCCGATCTTCGGCCTCAGCTTGAGGGGGAATTGGGAGTTGTTGTGGCGCCAACGCCGCCAACTGAGCCGACAAAGCCTGAAAACCTTTCAGCAATAAATCCGATGTATTGTCTCTCCGCCCGCGTTTGCGATGACGCGGGTGGTCCGATGACTGGCCAGAAGTCGGCGACGTACTGGCACTGTCGCTCGTTGAAGAGCTAGAATAACGGCGGCGGCGGGATTTATGGGCCTGGCGCCGTTTATTCTTGGGCCGTGATCGATTTTCCGATCCACGGTGACGAGCCATTAAATCAGAAATTCCCGAAGGAACGTCCGAAAGAACCCCGGGCGCCACCGGTGCCCGATTATCAGGACCGGGTGCCGGGTTCAACGAGGCGGCCGTCAGATCGATAGGGCCCGGTTCTGCTCGGTTCCCCAGACCAACGGTCGGGGCCGAACGTAAACGCGATGGGCCGATCGGTTTTTGCTTCTTCGGGTTTGCGCCCTCAACCGGTGGCTGAGGACAATCCGGGGAATCCCCTTCGGAGCAATCTGCTCCCGGGGAAATCCCGGCATCGGTCGCCGGGATTACCGACGTAGACCGATGTTTTTCTTGGTTTGCCGACTCATCGGCCTGGGAGCTCGCAGACTTCCGTCTGGCCCCGGTTTGAACCGAGTCAGGGCCGGTGGTTTTCGGCGCATCGCGCCCACTACCGGTCCTTTTCCTTCCCTTATGGGGACTGGCCTGCGACACTTCCGTGCCCGAAACCTGTCCCCGGGAAAGACTTGCGGCACTGGAACCCTCTGCCATCGGCCAGGCTCCAGTCCGCGAAAGCCCCGTCGCGCGTCCGGTAGGATCGGTAAAACCATTACCAGGAACGGACCGCGGTGGCTCCTTACTAACCCGCTTCGACGACTTCTTTTTCCTTCCAGAAGTGGTCGAAGCTTCACTTCTTGCCGAGTCTGTATATTTCGCTAGCCAGGTGTCAATCTTCGTCCACATTTCGGAGCCCCATGGCTCGCAAATGGAACACCTAAGAGCTCTAGAACATGGCCTACACTTAGGACATAATTCGTGGGAGTCGTCTAGGCTATTCGGCAAAATCTTGTGACATTTATTACAAGTCACGAAATTTTTGGGAGGCATTTTGTCAAAGACCCCAAAAACCATAACAGTCTCAGAACTATAGTAGGATTTTCTTCAAACTGTAAGGATAAAAAAATACAAACATATACGTATCCTTTAATGTTCAATGTATACACGCAACAACACGAGGTCATAAAACAAAATTAAAAACGTTTATAAAACTTGTCTAAAAACAAGCAAATGTAACCAGAAACACACCTAGTGCTTCCAAGAAACAAATGTATTGCAAATCTTGAGAAAATTAATAACAAATAGCGATTAAAACCAGTAAAAACGTGCATGCTACTGCGAGCATTGAAAACACGTCCTACCGTCACAAGCGCTAAAGAAAAAGAGGACGATAATGGCGGGGGCTCTGACCTTGTGGGCGCTGGCGCAGGAGGGCGCTGTGGCACGCTATAGCAAATCTTTACTTTAGCGGTTAATTTACATTGTTAAGGAAATATGCATTTGTAGGTCCAACAGGTAAGTAGGACACGAAGTGGACTTTTTGTTTTCACGAAGTAACACTCTTCAATGTATACAACACGAGGAAAGTGCAACTTCAGGTCAGCGTGCGCGCGCTCATACAACTTATTACAAGAAAAGTGTCACTTCATGAAAACGTTTTTGCTCACGTATGAGCAGAGTGCGCGCCATGCATTGCAGTTGTAAATGGAACTTGAGTGTTACTTCATGAAAACAAAAATTGTCACTGTTGCGCAAAAGTTGCCATGGATACTTAGCGTAATTATTAAAAGCAAAGCTCTTGAAGCTTTGAAACTTCGTGCAATGTTTCAAAATAAAAAAAACTGAAAATCGAGGCTGGTCACTAATTATCACACAACACATGATGAAGGCACAATACGAAAAAAAACGAGATGTAACACGCCAAAAAAAACCTGGAATATTCTCAGAGCAAAAACGAGAGGGTACTGCCTTTCGTTACAATACAACAAACTGTTGGAGCACACCACTTTCTACGAGAAAGACAGAGTTTGGAGAGTGATCGTGTGCTTGAGAGACCGGTTGTGACTTCTCTTGCATCCGAGATCTGAGAACAGCAGATTATAGCTTTTGTGGATCCGTTTGATCCCTACGGGAAGAGAGATGGAAATCCAGTTCCGTATCTAAAATTGGGCAAATTCAGGCCGAATTCCAGCAGTAAAACTGTCCCGGTCATCTGTGACATTTCCTGGCAACAGTTTGCCTCCCCAAGAAAGCTGCACAGCAAATACCGTAAGTGTATTAATTTGTGATTTTCCTGCCTTCATATTGAAGTACAAGTATGTCATGAACCGAGTTACAGCCTTAAGATTGGTTATAAGATTACTAAGTTCATTGTAAAATTTACGACTCTGACTGAACATTTTCGAGGAGACTGGAGTCAACTATTTTAATCAGTGAGAATTTTGAAAATATGCAATTCTGAAAATCGAGTTTGACGATATAAGACAAACTAAATCATAATCTATGTAGATATTTGAGAACTAGGAAGGTTTTGGATTTATATTTATTATAGATGGCCTTTTTGTTGTGAGCGTTCCATTGTAGACTCTAACACCGACTGGAGAAGGAGTCTACCATGCACTGAGGTGCTGTAGACGTAGTGCATTTTACTGAGGCGTAGCCGAGTCCCATGAGTTGTGCCACACAGTCTTGCGAGCCCTCAGACATCGGGAACTCCAACACTTTAAAGTTTGTAGAAGTTGGTAAAAGGGAAGTAGTCGAAGTGTACATAATAATACACTTGGAGAAAAATTGATAGCTTTTGATTGATTGAGCGGTGTTTTTAGGATTTTGTAATAACTAATTGAAGAAATAATTTGGGAGTTATTTAATTAATTGATTGAACGTATGTGTTTTTATGATCCTAGTTGTCGATTGATGTAATAATTTGGAAGTTTTTTATCTGATTGATTGAACATAAGTGTTTTTTTATGATCTTGCTATTGATTGACTTAATAATTTGGAAGTAATTCACCTGATCTGAAGTTGAATTGGGAATCTTCTTCCGAGCTCGAGAGTGTAATTAAATAGTGTAAGTGTAAATTTTGCTGTGTAATTACAGTGCTCAGAACTTTGAGAGTTGTTAATATAACTAGAAATATCAGAACTTTGTTCTTTCTTGTCATATATTTTGTCTATTGGTGTGTCCTAGGATCCGGGGTTACCATTCCCAATTTTCAGAATTAGCCAAATTTTGGAGTGGTGACAATGTAGTATAATATGTTTTAGCTGTATCGCATACATTTGTATCAGCAAACTTTTTACGCAAAGACACATGGGTTTTAACCATGTCCTTTTTTGTAACGTACGTAATTAAGCAACGTAGGCATGCACACATTTTTATTTGATACTTAATAACTGAACTATAATTTAAATATAACCAGTCGATAGATTTTTTTCTGAAACTGCTAGCAGCTAATGCTGCTAGGTTACTCACGTTACAAAAATGTAACGTGAGTAACCGATTTTGTGCATCTTGTTTATCATATATAACAGTGTTGTAGGTCTCGAGACCGGTCTCGAGACCACTTTTAGCTGGTATCGGGCTCGGTGTCGGTCTTGGGAGCTGTGGCCTCGGTCTTGGTCTCGGTCCCCTCTGGGTTGTTATTTTGGCTGGTCTCGAGTCGAGACCAGCAATATGTACTTTTTACAGCTCAATTGATTACTTTGTGTTCACTTACTTTGTGTTCAGTACCGTTGATAGGTAAAACATTTGCTAGCCTGTAGATGTTTTCAACCTTGTTAACGAATAGTTATATATCGTGGTAGGTTCAGACTGCACGTTGGAAAAGCCCTAAAGTACATGTAAAGCTGCAGCTAGCTGCAATAAGGGCCCACAGTTTTAAAATAAATGAGCTGCTCCAGTTTAGTGACATTTTCGACCCCACACAATCTTCTGTTTAATTTGGGACAGTATTTTGGATAAAAAGTAATTTTTTTCTACCAGATTGAAGTACCCCATTTCTCAAAAAGCAAAATCCCTGTCAGAAAAAAAAATCCATATCTGGTTACCACCTCGCAGCTTGTGGGTCTATGTATGTCTATATTCCATGACGGAAATTTAAAATAAAATTCAATATTTTCTATCTCCCATTTTTTAAATCAGGTTTAGAAGTCTTGGTAGAAGTTAAGTCCTATTATTATTTAAGAAAAAAGAGGCCCAATGTAAAATTAAAATTGCATCTTTAAATATCTGTTTAATAGTAGTCATGGCTTAAATCAAGGGCCGACTGTGGAGTGTTTAGGATCTGAGTTCCTATAACACATGAAACATCCACCTTTAAGTTTTTACTTTTGTCAAGTTTTAACATTGCATAAAATATTTTTTGAAACGTTAAAATTTCGCATTCCTAAGTTCAGAGTTTCTTCATCAGATTTAAAAAATATTTGCACAAAAATGTTTTTAAAAAGTGGCAACGAGATATGAAGTTGCATGTTTCCAATTTTTGTAACTGATTGTGTCAACAATAACAAATTCTGATGTCATGTTGTAATTTAAGGTATGAAGCAAACATGACGAGCACTCGCATGACACAAGCAGGTACAAGTGATTCCTAACTTTCAATCACTGCCTTCACATCCCCATCAACATCATCATCTCAAGGATAGACTTTTCAGCTGTTATTATTCGTCTTGTTTTTTATTTAGATTATTGTTATTTATTATCCGCGGTCTCCGTCTCGGTCTCGGACTATCCGGTCTCGACTACAACACTGATACATAACACACTTTTCGGGATGTCATCTTTGGTGCCTAGGTAGGTCTAGGTCTACTCTATCTACCATGGGGATAACAGTTTTTAAACCTTTTCAGTAAGGTACATGTAATTACAGCCCAAGGAAACTCAAAAGTACATCAAAAATGTAACGTAACTATGGAATTGCCCAAATGCTTTCTCATTATAGCTGACCCTCTTATGGCTTTGTTGGTTACTTTTCGTTCGTTACACCTCTGGTTGAAACTCTCTCTTGTACGTTTTCTTGGTAGTACTCATTGTAGCTGATGCAGGCTTTTAACGACGTAATACAGCTTAAAGCACTAGCGGATCTGGTTAATCATGTTAATTACTATTCATAAAACATGCACATTCCGTAGATCTCTAGAGGGCTATTCATCCTGTAATTTCTGACAGAAATGTAGCGAGAGTTTGTCCTAAATTGTTCATATGCATAAGGACTACCGAATTCTTCCCCCTCCCCCCATGTAGGCATGGTGTACACAATGTTAACACAACACCTTCCCCCCCCCCCCCTTTTCCCCCTTCGTGTGTACGTACTTCATGGATGGCCACAAGACCTACAAATAAATAGTGAATGTGGACTGGCGAGACATACACGCTTATAATGATTTTTAGACTTCTTGGCCTCACTTCCTGTGTTGCATATTTCATGCACATGTATTCATGCTGTGTAGGCGTACAGAACGTACATGTACTGTCATTAAAAAAAGACAGCAGCTATAAACTAGACCATTACACCTTCTCACCAGAAAGTTTAAAAAGTGTTTAAATGCTTCGTGAGTAAATATGGAACTTTTTCTTATGGTACATGTAGGCCTTACATAATGCCAAAACATCTATTTGGGCTATTCAGAACTTATAATCGGACTACAATCTATTCAACATGGTTGCATGTAAACTATAAGTTATTTGAAGTTACAGAATGTGATATCTACTCACTTGTGCTGCATATGCAGATTTGGAGACACTTTTAATCAACTTCATAACGGGTGCTGATTGTGACAGAATCGGCGAAGAAACAGAAATAACTGCTGTAAACTTCTCACAGGCTTCTTCTCCAAGTACAGATGTATAAAATGGAAATGCACTATGAGATCCTGCAAAGTCAGTGAATACTGCGAGGGCACCAGGAGGGTGATTCCACATGAAGGCTGATCTTGGGTTCTGTAATCTATCTTGAATTATCTGTTTTGAAAAAAAAAAAAAAAATAACAGACACAAGATAATGCCATGAAAAATAATAAGGTAGATTTCCTTGACATTAACACATTATTATAAATGCATCTTTGTGTCCCATTTTACATTATTTTCAATTTTTCATTTTACCATTTTTAAGGCAATTTTGGTGCTTTTTTAATGTTTATGCTAAGCTTGTTTCCATATTCATGAGCAAAAGTGTGATGTCATTTCAGGCAGAAAGCTCAATGTTACAGCTATTTCAGCACCAAAATTTGCCAGAATTGTGGATATTTTGCTGTCGTTCATTTTCTTTTTTTGGTGATTTGATGTTTCAGTACATGACACTTTTTTTCACAAACGTTTTCAATGAGCAAATTTTGGGTTGACAATTTGAATAGAAAACCCCTAAAGTGAACAGTGTCTTCCTGAAATGACATCATACATGTAGCAACAGTGCCCTAATTTGTCAGGAAAGACATGCACACTTTTTAATGTAAAGGAAAATGCATTTTCAATAAAATTAAGGGATATCAAATAGTTTTCATCCATTTAAGAGTAGAAAGTTGCATAAAATATGTTCCCAAGTAAAATTCATGTCATGGGCCCTTCAATCCTTTGGTCACAGCAGCACCTGAAACCACCCAAACACTGGTTTTATTGAATCTCCAGTGATTAAACACTAATTGGTGTAATACAATGTAGTGCCGATGCTTATGGGTTAAAAATATTTCCATTAATGCAGGGGTTTTCCTTAGCGGTCGCTCGCTCGCCAAATGCGAGTGAAAACAGCGGCGGACGAGTCAAAACCCTCCTCTCAGTAGTTCGACGGGCGAGTCAAAAAACTGTTAAAAAAAAATTAAAATAATGAAGTTTTCCCTACAGTATTTTTCAATCAATCAAAATAAAAAGTTAAGGGTGATACAACACATGAATACTTTTGCCACGCCGACCGAAATAAAAACATCGGTAGTTCGAATTCGTATCACTCCATGTATATTCGCAGTGCGCTGTGCATTGAAATCCCAACGATGAACATGAGGCGAATCAACGTGTATTTGCCATTACACATTGTGCACACATGCAGCGCACGTGATTTACTTCGTCTGCAGTCCACACGGTACGGACGTTAACATCGTATTCGTATCATACAACGTGGTGAGGAGTAAACTTTCATGACAGTTTCACTGCCAAAACTTGTGCCCGAACGGATTCTTGGGATGATTTCTTGAACACTATCAAACGAATGTACCGAAAAGATGAGGACAATATGAGATTCAAGGGGCCTATTTTGAATGTAAAGACTAGTGAATGTAAAGTGGACCGTGCTCCGGAAAACGTTATGGATTGACGTGACCAGCGTAAGTTCGTGGGTCGCCCGCCCGCAGCGCTTCTTGGCTAGGCACGCTGATTGCACCATTCTTCGCTAGAAAACAAGTTAAAACAGTTCAGTTACTAACTTGGTAAACTCCCATTAATACCACGACTGTGTGCAATGTTTTCTTGTTCCTCAAGATAACGCTTTTTTAGTTCGTGTTTTATCAAAACATGTCGGAAATAGAACACCTAAAGCCTTAAGTTCAGAACGAAGCACACTGCATAAATTTTGATTATAACTTCTCCCCCTATTTGATTCCTGTTAATTAAAGCCTTGCTCTATGTTAAAGCATGGACGATTAAAGAAACATTGACATCACTTAAAAAGGAACTACATGCAATATTATGTACATGATTAAGATAATTGCCGATTGTATTCATATTGCATAATTTATTATCAAAAATGTTATCAAAAATGCTTATGGTGATTGGATTGAAAGTTACTATTAAAACATGTGGGCTAGTGAAAAAGGTTGCGGGCCAGTGAAAACTCTGGTTTACTGGCCCGGCCGGCCAGTAAAGGAAAAAGTTAAGGGAAACCCCTGCATTAATGCTGTAATGAAAGTTTCAATTTTGGGTAACATTTTAAACCTTTAAGCTGTAACTGGCATCATAATAATGATGCCAAAGAATATCAACATGAGTAACACTGTTTTCCAATGTAACAAAGTACACTGTACCTGAAGTGTTGTCGTTACTATCTTTTCAACTGAAGAGAAGTAAGCATCCCATACGAACTGTGTCTGCTGCCGTAGAGATAAGATCTGCTCATCACTAACTGATCTCAGTATGGAGGGAATCTGTAGAACAGAAAAAAAAACACTTTGTCCAAATCTCCAGGACCTTAGTACTTCTTTGGGAAAGAGGGGAGGGGACTTAAGCTTTTAATCCTCTGTTATACTTATATTAATTCTTCTCTATCAAAAAGAGCATATTACTCAAGATATTGTTTGGCTTTCCTCTCAGAAATGCATAATATTTGTACTCTGATGAGTGGCTGCTTTGCTTCATAAATATCTTCAAGTGACAGAGACAATACTAGGAGCTGAATCCAAACTGTTATTGACACTGTCCAAACCCCTACAGCTGCATCAGAAGAAACTATCAGCTGATGGGTTAGGAACACACTCAAAGATGCAGGTGTACAAATGTAGTTGAAAAGCTATTTCAAACCACACAGTGGAAGAGCCTCATCCATGACTGCTACACAATGCCAAGGAGTGCAATTAATTAATCAATTAACAACAATATACATATATTTATGTTGTTTTTTGGACTTGATTTGACATGTGTTCACAAGCCAACTTAAAAGTCTGTTAGCGCAATCTCACGTAATCCCCCCGTGCCGTAATACGGCTTGGTAGATTCCCAATCAAACTTCACTACTACTGCGAAGCTTGTTGAATTTTAGGATTTTTTGTTAATCTGTTTGACTTTTTTTCAACAAATTTGGTATGTTTTGTACATTAAAACCGGGAACCAATGATGATGTTCGGTATAGCCGTGGCCAGTGTTTGGTTTGGCAGCATTCCACTGTAATACGGTTTGCTCCACCCTTTGAAGAAAATGGTACCGTATCATCCAATTATTGTTAAAATTTAAATGTTCCATGACAGTACATGATATACACAGTGTGTCCCCCCAGAAATGTCCATCTGACTATTTTTGAATTAACTACAAAACCATGAAGTCAATTTGAAATGTTTTTGATTGTGCAGATACTCCTTATCCTTGCCCTAAACCCTATGAGTTCCTTTAATTTCAGTCACGCATCACTACACAATTTTCAATTAATCACAACAACAATTTGGACATCAGTGCTGTGTTATGTACATGTACATATAAGCTGTGAAAAAATCCTGCAAGTGAAAAGGGCTGCGGTTGGAATAAGCCATTTGCGAGTAACCTATACCCTTTGGGATTTACATTTCAATAACATCTGGTACACTGACTTGCTCAGATTAATGCTTGGCACATTTTAACTTTGAATTCTCCAGACCAAAGACACTGTTGCTAATCACATGATTCGGGGCAAGCTCTTGCATAGTTACGTAAGAGACGCTCAGCATCAATACATCGCTCACAATGGGTGACAATGGCACAAAGACACCAGACCATGCCAAAGCTGGGTGTTGCTAGCATAAGGCTTGCCCCGAATCACGTGATGTAGTAACAGTCTCTTTGGTCGGGAGAATGCAAAGTTAAAATGTGCAAAGCATTGGATTAAGTCAGCGTTCCAGATTTTATTCAAATTTAACTCGCAAATGGCTTATTGGAATCATTTGCCTGGATAGTATCAGTAGTCATGGCAAAACTTCAGTTTAATGCTCAAGGGCAAATGATTCCAATCCCAAACCACATGAGCCTTTTTTCCACAACATGCAGGATTTCACACAGTTTATACATTGCACATAAGAGGCCTACGGCAAGGAACTTGGTCACAGTGTCCAAAAATGTTGTTGTAATCAATTGACCATTGTGCAGTGATGCACGACTGAAATTAAATGAAATTACATATAAATCATGGTAATAGGGGTTGGGCCAAGGATTAGGGGTACATTTGCACAATCAAAACATTTCAAAATCGACTTCATGGTTTTGTACCGGTAGTAACATATATGTAGACAAACATTTTTGGGAGGACACGCTGTATAAAGTACAGTAAACTCCGGTTAAACCGGCACTCTCGGGACCCGAGGATTTGTGATGACTTACGCGAATGCCGATATCTGCTGTAAGTCGTCATTTTGCCGACTTACATGAATGGTCTTTTGCACACATGATTCATTGCACTAATTGGCTTGATTTACCCTGGATTATCTCCTTAATGCTTGAAATAAATCCAGCAAAGTAATCCTTGAATTGTATCATCACGTTTGGGCGCACGTATCTACCAACAATTAGGTACTCATGGCGCTGGAGATTATGTCTATTATCAAAGAAAGGTAAACAAAGTTCATGAGAAATATGAGACCCATTATGTAGCACCTTATAATGGTTTACAAGGTGCTGCGGCGCATATTGCAGCCACTGTCAGAAACACCGGGGCAAACCCCTTCCACGATACACGTGCACAGTAACAAATTAAATGCCTGTGTGGTCTGGTATAGGCCTATTGATCGCCATTAGTAAGACTTATACTAGTACAGGCAATATAAGGTTAGGTTTGACCTCAAACAAATTGCAACATAATTTTTTTCACCACAGTGCATTTCTATAAGGTCCCTAAAATGACATACTAAAAGTCTTAAGAAATCCAGGTGGGGGAAATATGCCTAATTTGCATAAATCCAAAATGGCCACAAATGTTAAGACTTTCGCATTGATTTGGTCATATTTCTCATACTAGGTAGATTTTGGAGGTACTTTAAACGACAGTTTTAGTCCTTTTACATTGATTTACTCATTATTCTAGTCCTAGGTAAATTTCAAGATCCCTATGTTTTCGAAATTTTCCAAATGCGGTAAATTTGCATAAATGCCGTATATCAATTTGCCAAAATTTAAGTTAAAATAATGGATGCCATGTGTGGACATGTACCAATTGAATTTTCCCAGATAATCCAAGTCAAGTTCACAACAAAGTGCATTGCTATAAGGTCCCTAAAAAGTTGTTAAAAATCCAAGTGGTGGAAATATGCCTAATTTGCATAAATTCAAAAGGCCATTAATTACATGATTTTTATATGATTTGGCCATATACCGGTAGTATAGGCCGTTATGTACTTTTTCATTTTTTTGTTTAAGAAGGAATTTTTGCCATATTTGGAAAGAGTTTGCCTCCCTAAGTCGATCGGATATGCATTGGAGACATTTTTTCCCAGCTACAACGTGGCGGCCATCTTGGATTAAAAAATGGCCGCCATTTCGAGCCTAATTTGTATCATGTAACTTCTGACCTGATTGTCACATAAAGTCATTTTGATGGCAAACCCCATGTTTTGATACAAAGGAACCCGAGTACATTATTGTTTACAATGTACTCCAAATGGACGGCAGCCATCTTAGATATTTCAAAATGGCCGCCATTTTTGGCTTCTTTGCATAATAAATTCGGACTTGAATGTTGTACGAATTCAATTTCGGTGGCAAACACCATACATTTGATACCAATTAATCTTCAAGACCCATTGCTGATGCTGTATCCCAGATGGATGGCAGCCATCTTGGATTTTTCAAAATAGCCGCCATCTTGGATTTCATTTATAATAACATTGCATGTTTTTGAATGAACTCAAGTAAACCACTGCGGATGGGGTATTCAAAATTGATGGCAGCCATCTTGGATATTTCATAATTGCCACCATTTTGAACTAATTTGCATATTAAATTTGGACGTAAATGTCGTATGAAATCACTATTGGTGGCAAACCCCATGAATTTGATACCAAGGAATCTAATTAACACATTTAGGCATCCCAAATGGATGGCAGCCATATTGGATATTCAAAAATAGTGGCCACCTTGGAATTCATTTAAATAATAAGGTGGCACCTGAATGTCGTATTAAGTCCATTTTGGTGGCAAACTGCATGTTCTTGATACCAAGGAACCCCAGTTACATGTATAATCCTTGTTGATGGGGTACTCCACTGGGAGTATACCCCATCAACAATGATTTTCTCGGGTTCCTTGGTATCAAAAACGTGGGGTTTGCCATCAAAACGACTTCATATGACCATCAGGTCCGAAGTTAGATACAAATTAGGCCCGAAATGGCGGCCATTTTGAATTCCAAGACGGCTGCCACATGGTAGATGGAAAAAAATGTTACCAATGGATTTCAAGCTTAGGAAGGTAAACTCTATCCAAATTTGAGAAAAATTCCTTCTTTAGCAAAGAAAATTGCAATGGCCAAAAATACGACATAATATACTATCTAATAACTTTCGTCCTAAGTTGCTTTTCGGGGTACTTTAAACAACATTTTGTCATTAGACATCGGGGTCATTCAGTGTCAAATCACCCCCCAAAACTTTTAAATTTTAAACCCCAACCTCTTCAAATTGGTTCATATTTATTTTATGGGGAAATTTCCGCTGAAAAGCCGAAATTTTAAGTTTTAGCGCCATCGGACAAACGGTTTTCGCGCTACTGCCCAGGCAATTTTGGTCAAAATGGACATTGCTGCCATTTTTTAAATAACCATATCTCTATAATCTGTGAGCCAAATTTTGTTAATCTTGATTTCTTTTAAAAGGTTACATCATGAGAAATCCAAATTTACCATTGTTTTTCATGTCGGGGTTATTTTAATTATAATGACATTTTGACCTTTACTTTGACCTTGAATTTGATAGTGGATTACCCGACATTGAGACAAACTTGGATGAAAATCAAACCCCAACATGTTTTCTACAAAATATCAAAAAATACGGTACAATATTTGTTGTTTGGTTTTTGGCTCATCTCAAAGTTGGCATACATGTTGAAAAATGTGATATCCCTATGCAGTGTACTAGTGGATTTAAAGTAGGGATTTTTTGTCCCTGATACATGTATGTGTTCATGTACAGGGTGTCACAAGACTGTTGAAATTATTCCTTTTATTTTCTGAGTCGATTTATTAATCACTAAATTTGTATGGCCGTAAGTGTTATGTAACTTCGGAGATGGATGCTAGGTGAATCATGCAAATCGTAATTCCTTTCCCTTTGCACACCAATTCCGGGCTTGCACCCATGTGGAAGGGGTATTGAGTTTTGCAGTTTTTGGTTATTTCGTTCCCGTAATATATAATTTGATTTTTGTGATTGGTAAGTCCTGTGTTGAATCCTCTGTACTCTTTGAGTTATTCCTTGATTTTGGTCTGAGTTGAGCGGCGCAAAGGTTCGCTCTGCGACTCAGGGATATCACATTTTCCAACACTTATACCAACTCTGACAAGAGCAAGAGACCTAAAAAAAATTATTATACCCCATAGGACACATAGGATCTCAAAAGGTACCCAGGACTGGAATGATAATGAAATAAATGTCATGGGGAAACATAGGGATATTGAAAGTTACCAAGGTCTAGAATAATGAGTAAATCAATGTAAAAGGACTAAAATTGTTGTTTAAAATACCTCAAAAAGCTACCTAATATGAGATATGACCAAATCAGTGCGAAAGTCCTAAAATATGCAGCCATTTTGGATTTATGCAAATAAGGCATATTTCCACCACCTGGATTTCTTAAGACTTTTAGAATGTCCTTTTAGGGACCTTATAGAAATGCACTGTGGTGAAGAAAATTCTGTTGCAATTTGTTTGAGGTTCACTCAAAAAATGAAGTATTTTGCCTGTACTATTACTAATGGAGATCAATGGGTATATACCACGCATGCATTGACTGCAGCAGTAGTCATTCAATAAGACAACCCCCAAAATGGACAAAGCGCATGCGTACAGTCTAAAGGGGGTACTGGTATTGATATGCTCACGATGCATATGAGATGTATGCAGTAGGACACCCTTTTTCGACATCGATGCATGCAGCGATCAGGGGCCGTGCGAAACCACTTATCACTCGACACTTTGCCAACCGCAGTACAGGAAGTCGATGCCAATGCGTGATTTGTTGAATGCCGACTTGCACAAACATGACAAAGGATTTTGTAATGCTTTTTATGGAAAGGGAAACGAGAGTAACACAACGACTTGAGCGAAATGGCGACTTATAAAAGCCGACTTAGAAATAAAAAATTCAATGGAAATGCATTATGGACAATCGGGACTTTAGTCAGAAGGCCGACTTGAGTGATTTGACGAGTTGTACAATGTCGGTTTAGCCGGAGTTTACTGTAGTTCATGTTTGTGTTGGCGGCGAATAAATCACCTGGATGTGTAAACGTATGAGTTCATAGAGAGGGAGCATGATTCTCCCCTCCAATGAACTCATATAATTCCAATTATATGGCAGGTAAGTACCTTTACATAATTTTGAATTATATTTCCTCATTGTTGTCAAGACTTATGCTGTATACTTCAAAGTTAAGACAATGCCAACACCGCTTAACTGAAGTTAGATGCCATGCAACTTTGTGAACGTATCCTCAAAAGCCCAATTGGCTGACTGGAGGATGACTGCAGTTGGCACACCAGCTTGTGCTGCTGCTGACATTGATGCTCCTCGTGTGGAGTGCAAAGGAAAAGTGTTGTGTCAATACTGGCTGAGGTCATCACAGACTTAAGCCAGCGTGCACTTGTTGAAGAAACAACTGGGAGATGAGGCAATGTGTAATAGGAACAGTTCTGCTTTGTTGTCGTTGCTTCGCCCTTGAAGAGGTTCTGTGCTACAAAGATCCAGAGTGTTTTTAACATATAATTTCTGATCATTCCAGAACATCATGAGGTGTATGTGCTTATTTGTGGAATACGCAGTTGTTAATTTAGCATGTTTAGATGGGGTGAATTAATAATCTGTGTCATCTTCCTCGTGAAGCATAAATCCAGTGCCAATAACATGAATAAGGAGGAACACTACTGGCCATGACCAGTGCAACAAGCATCAAAACTTTCTGCGCAAATTAAAGTCTTGTTGTCAGGCAGTTGTCTGAAGTAGCGCAAAACCAATGTTGTGGAATATTTAGGCTTAGGTTTCTTCAGGTTGAAGACACTCTTGAAGAAATGAGTCAAGATTGGGTGTTGCCCACTGGAACGCCATCAAGTGGTGACGAAATTGCTGAACGACAAACATTCAATGTCCAATATTGAAGACCCTCATTCAGCAGGTGGTATAGAAACTCCAAAATGTCTTTCAGAAGGTCTCAAACAGTATTAACTTCTTCGCAATACATTAGCGATGCCAACATTGCCAAGAAGATTGGAACTGTTTGATCGTGCCTGTGCTCCATGAGGGAATGATGACATCAGACACTCTTTCTGAAAACCCTTGGGAAGACAAGGATCTCCTGATAACAGCCACAAGAGATCGTGCTGTTGAGTTAGAGTACTTGGTCGTCGAATGGCAAAGTCTAGAAGACATTGCTAGAAGTGAGAATGGTGGGAACAGGTAACCTCTGATATTTTTGCAGCTGATGGTAAATGCCTCGATGTGCCAGGCTTTGGGGTCTGGTTGCCAAGCGACATGAACCGGTAGTTGTTTTGTTGATTCGAGATGGAATGAGATACTACGAGAGATTCAAATTTTTCCAATTTATGAGGAAACCCAGATCTGGAAGGAGTTTTAACGACTTGTTGACATGCTGCTGGCATTCTTCTGATGACCTTCCCATGACCAAATACTTTGTTGTTGTAGATCAGTGTTCTCCAACCTGTAAAACAAACTTGGCGCCCCACTATGCAAGGTGGCGTCACCATGCTTCAAAAGTCCCCACCAAGCTTCAAAACTAAAAATGTGTACATTTTGTAGGTTTTATATAATTCCAACTGTTTTGTCGAGGCCGAAAAAAAAAAAATTCAAATGGCGCTCGTGCTTTCATAGTGACCTAATGCCATGCAAAATAACCTTGTATGTACGCAAAACACAGTTTCCTTGCAACGGCGAAGGGAAAGACGAACAGGGACGAGGTGACAGTCAGCATTCCCATTAGTCTGGCTCCACTTGTTTTGTGTCATGTTACAGTGTAGGTAATAAGTCCCGTCTCCAAGCGAATAGCAAAAGCACATTTGTATGGAACGTTAAACTTCATGTTCAGGGCTCTGGCATGAGTAAAAGTGGGCCTACCTTGCGTTAAAATTAATCATTTCAATTATTATTGTTGCGAAAACTCAACCGAAAGTAAAATAAAGATCATGAAGAAGGTCAAACATGTACATGTACGTTAACAACAGTCACATGCGTGATGGGTGAGCAACAGCGGCTCGTCAAGAGTGGCGAGTTGCATTGGTCGCGTAAAATTAACAAAATCCAGCCCTGATATCGTTTATTTCTTTAGTCAGAGTTAGTTTCCAATGTACATGTACATTACCTATAAACATAACGTGACTGCTGGACTTGCATGGTTGTTTATGATGTTGTTGGACTGTATTAACTGCCGAACTGTCGTCCAGTTTTCAGACACAATGCAATTTTTGGTAATCATGTAGTTTAGGACCCTGTTTCCATGATAAGAGAATGATAAGAGAATAAAAAGACAATTTCATGTTTTGGGACTTAATACCTGCACATTTGGCTATGAAACATGTACATGTACAAGCAGGAAAGTCACTTTGTGTGTTTGGAATCATCTAAACAGTTTAAGATACCATGTTGAATATATCAGTTAGCTTCATTTTGTGAAAAGAGGGCAGGGTTTTGATTTATGAACGGAACTTGTAAAACATAATAAGTGTCCTAATACGCGATTACCAAATTATTGTTCTTTTATACTCAATCTTAATTTTGCAAGTCATAGGCCCCCACAATTAAACATAAATACCTACCCTAGACCCGGGCGTTGTTTATGGGTCTATGCCTACCCGCACCTGACCAACAAGGGAGTCATGATATCCACAGTAAATTTGCATTGACCTTTGAGAAGTGTCCAAAATCTCCTTACCCATCCCCCACAAAAAATATATCAAATAAAAACAAAAACACCCCACCCAAAAAAAGACTAACAAGAGAGAATTAAAATTATGTACATGTACAATAGTACCGGTAAATAGCACCCCTATTTGGAAATGGAAATACATGGTTCTTAACTGTGAGTGCATTTATAAGAATCTTTATCGGATCAAGAATAAACCGATGAAATGGAATTCAACTTTTGCTAAAAAAAGTCAGGGGAAAGTGGCCAGGAAATGCCTCAAGTTGCACCAAAGAGCATCTAGAATCCATTTTTTTTCAGGGCCCTTAAGCAGGCCCCGGACCCCAGGTCCTAAGGGCTTCGCGCTCCGCGCTTACATTTGTTACACCCCCCAGCACCAACCTTACTTTTCAAAGTTGGAGAACACTGCAGATGAGTAGCTGTTGGCTTTAGGACCTTGGTAAATGTTCGGAAAGCACCTGAGAGACCGCAGGATAGGCACACAAACACTTCAAGTTTATAAACCCAAAATGAACTGGCCTTGGTTTGGCTAAACTTGGCAAACTGCACCTTTAGAAATCAATTTTTTTTCACCTCTTGTGAAATGATGGCCTCCTGGGCGAGTATACATGTATACTGGAACATGGAAGTAACAGGCAATTGTAAGAAAGAAATTCAATAACTTTTTACTGCTTATAGAATCCAACTGTCTTTTATTATTTCTTTCCAGAAGGGATGGAAACACTGGAGACTTCCAGCTGATGCATGATTAGACCTACGTTTTCGAGTACCATCGGTGGAAGAGCATTCTGCCGATTTAAGTTTTGTCACTTGCTCCATGGAAGCTGCCAGGTGCTCTGTCTGGCTGGAAATCTGTTCCAAAAGGATCGTTGACTTTGGTCTTTCGAGACATGGCTGCAAGTAGGGGGAGTAACAGTAACCCCTAGAGGCGGATGATTGTTCCTTTCATTCATTCATTCATTCTATTATTTTTACCACATCTCATTTCATTATAATGTGACAAGGCATAAATACATACATGTAGTTTTGGGTATTATAAAGTTCGAGCTTGTTTTACAAAATATATTTATACACTTTGGGCGCATTATTTTCTAATTAGAGATGGTGGAAGGGGATCCCCAAAAAGCGGAGCTTGTCGAGTAGAGATCCCCTTTAACATGGATTAATACAACATTTAATGAAAAACAAATGAAAACAATTGAACGTATACATTTTAAATTGTAAATAACACACGGAAAAACATAATATTGCTGATCAAAAAAAAAAGAAATACAGAGTAGTAACCCAGTAAGAAAATTAATCTGAGCTATTAAAATTTGATAGTAAATTTGATTTAAGTTTGGATATAAAATAATGGAAGGCTACGAGTGCCCTGGAGTGATTTATTTAAGGACTTCCAGTACTTAGGGCCTTCATGCCTAATTGTCTTTTTATAAACAGTTGTTCTTGCAAATGAGAAGTGAAATTCTTAGTACTTAGGGCCTTCATGCCTAATTGTCTTTTTATAAACAGTTGTTCTTGCAAATGAGAAGTGAAATTCTCTATGTTGTCGGGTAAAATGGTGATGTATAGTTTCGTTTCTGCAGAACATTTGTGCAATGGGATTTGGAAGTAAATTATTGTTCAAACGATGCATGAAGGCTCCAAGCTGAAGTGAATAAATGTCATTGACCTTGAGTGTTTTATGTTTACAGAAAAGAGGATTTGAATGTTCAAGTCTGTCGACAGAATTAATAACTCTCAATGCCCGTTTTTGTAGGTTAAGAATTCTATTCACATAACTAGCTGCACAATTCCCCCATGCTAGGATACCATAGTTCAAATAAGGCAAAATCAATGTATTATACAGCATAAACAGTACTTCCTGTGGGAAAAAGGCTTTGAGCTTACTAATGACACCTATATTTCTAGAGATAATACCGGTAGAACAAATGTTGTTAACTTGAATTTTCCAAGAGAGAGTAGGATCAATATATAATCCCAAAAATTTTACACAATCAGAATAGGGCAATTTTATGTTATCGATATAAATACAGTCGGCTCCCGTTATAGCGAAAACGGCTAGAACGAAATTCCGGTTATTACAAACAAATGTCTTCGGTCCCGACAAAATTGTGCACATGTCTATGGGGAAAATTTCGCTTAAGACGAAAACGGACAGTACGAAATTCCTGTTACAGCGAAAGGTTTTGGCAACCCGGTTGCGTAAAAATGCATTGTTAGCAACCCATTTATAACGAAAGGTAATCCTGAATCACTTAGAATCATTAGGATGCGACATATATCTATGGTATAGCTTGTTTTTGTGATAGATTGATTTGCATAAACTAACAGTAACCCACAGGGATTTAGGAGTTGATTTTCGTGATGCAGGCTTACTTTTTGTCATGGGAATATTTTTATCAATAAGTAAATTCAAAGTATCCATAAAATTGTGAAAAGCAATGTTTGCATCGGAGGCAGAGGCGACATTTGTCCAGTCACAGGAATTCAAGTTACTATTAAGACTAGCTATGTTTTCTTGTGTGTGTTTTCGAGTACAATTTGGCCTGGGATTGGAACGATTAACTGACAAAGGAAATGATGTGAATATTGGGAAATGGTCCGAGATATCCGTAACTAAAATACCAGCATCTGGAAATGGTAATATGTTGGAGAAAATGTTATCTATAAGAGTAGCTGATGATTGGGTAACTCTTGTGGGTTTATTAATAAGTGGTACATAATTTGATGAGTAAATAGTATCTAAAAATTCCTGTGACTTGTTATTGTTATCAACATTCATTAAATTTAAGTTAAAATCACCACCTATCAGACAAAGTTTATTTTCATTTGTAATAAGCTCAAGGATATTTTGCCAGCTATTGATGAATTGATTGAAATCAGCAATAGGCGGTTTGTAAACCATACCAACAATCAGATTCTTACATTGACAAGGGGTGATGATTTCAACAAAGATACATTCCAACGAGTCGTTACCCAGATCATTTAAATCAGACCTCCGAATATATTGAAGACTCGATAATAAGTACATTGCTACACCTCCTCCCTTTTTTCCCTCCCCATTTCTTGTCCCCAGAATGTATCCAGGCATATTCAAATTAAGATTACAGTTGGTATTCAGCCAGGTTTCACTTAGTCCAATAACAGATAAGTTGCTATTTAATGAGTGCAAACATGTTTTCATATTATCAATATTTTTGTTCAGACTTCTAATGTTGAAATGTAAGAGGGAAAAATAATTAGGAGAATCATGGTTGAAAAAATCAACAAACTTTTCATGAGAGTAATAATCAGTTTTGTGTAGTAAACATGAGGTAACATCGGGATATCATATTCATACTTGGACTATTCAATACCCTGGCTAACAAAAGTGGGCCACAGAGGGAAACATTTGATCTGGTGAAAGGTGTTTAATTTACTTTTAAATTATGAGAATGGACCACCCTCTATCAGAAAATAGCAAAGGGAAGGAAATCTGCCTGAGAGATTTTCTTCCATGCAGTGCTTTCTGTAGAGGGACGCCTGAGGAATTAACGTTGGTTACGGTGTCCACTTTGCAGTCAACCACGCAACAATAAAAGTCGAAGGAAAACAATGTGGAGTTATATTATTGTGGTTAAGCTTTCCCTCCTTTCTGAAAGTCACCTTGAAAAAAAAAAGTTAATTATTACTATTTTACAATATATTAATAAGGTGGACACCGTAACTAACGTTAACAAGAGTACCTTTTCATACACGACAATTTTAAATGCTTGGCAGTTTGACTACTTAAGGAAAACAGCTGGTTGTGAAGTTGGCAAGTACTTCAAAGTGGACATTATCATTGACAACCAAAGAATAGATACCCTTAGTTTCAAAGATCTTTGTCTTGTAGTTAACGTTAGTTACAAAGATGACACGGACACCAATAATTTCAAATCAAACATTTCGTGTGACAAGTTTATTATTACATGTACTTGCTTTACTGGAGCCTTCACCTTCAGAAAATTGCCTATGTTACTATGTGCAGTTGTTAGTATTTTCATTTCTAGGGAGCATCTCCATGTATCTACATATTGATAAGCCACTTCATCCTTCTTTGAGCATGCAACAAGGTTGCACATGTACTTCACAGAAGTTGAAATCTTTGACATCAGAAGTTGAAATCTTTGACATCATGAAATTAATTACATAAATGTAACTTTAATATTTAAATGTGAATCATTTCCAACATTATATTGATGCTGAGCAACGAGTGAATTGAGTCAATGAGTTGTTTTTTTTCATTCTTATCTCGTTTCTTAAATTACGTATTTTATTGTGGAGACTTTAAACTGACGATCCCACTGAAGAACATGGCACATTTCATTAAATGAATTTCATTTAATTTATTTAGTTCATGCCACCATGGTGACTTACTTTTGCTGAAAACCTGATAAACTTTTGACTACAGACCTTTGACAAACCTCTGATGACATACTTTGACAATACAACCTTTGACACTAAAAATTTAAAAATACTTACTGGCATAAACAGTGTATAGTGCATTAATTTTACCTACTTCTTTGCTGTTCAAGAGAAAGTAACGCAAAGATGGATCTGGAATGAGTGAGCTTGGATTAATAACACATAGAATGAATTTCCTGTTAACAGTTAGATCTTTTTCCCAAACAAAACTTTGCTTATTTTTATTTGGACGATCCATGCAGTATATACATGTAACTGCCAGTTCATCACTAATGATGTGCTTGATGGCACCTGGATACCATGCCTGCTCAAATGCGACTATAACTATATCCCCTGCGGTGAGCTGGCGATTGACAGGTTCTTGTTGGGTCCTGAAATTAAAGAAATGACAACAGGCATGGTTGAAATTGAATAATCCTTGACTTAATTACTACTAAAGCTTCTTTCACAAGGACATGTGAATCATATAGACATAAGCCTGGATTAAATGATGTTCTGCCGAAGTCTCTTTCTCTAGAAAACAAAATTTCCATTTGTTTATGTGTGCGCTTCAGTATGGTAGGAACCTGCGACAGCGGACTCCGTGTCCCACAGAAAAGCACTCGTAAACAAACCTTGGTGTCATCAGTACAGGGGTCTATTGCATTACCTGCTGGCATTTTCAGGAAGGTCCACATCATCGGATCCAACCACTATCTTTTTCTCCGTTCTGGCTTCTGAAATAAGATAAAAGAAAAAGAAAATTTAAATAGAACTTTTTATGGAATATAATCGGAAATGGCTTGATTTGTAGAAGAGCCCGGGGCCACATCAGCATGGGTTAAATAAATGTGCTGCCTAAGTTTTCCTACTAGGAATCAACATTTCCACAGATTGCATTACCTGCTGGGGTTGTTAGGAAGGGCCACATCATCCGATTCAGTCATGTCCTTTGTCGCGTTCTGACTGCTGAAACTGAAAGGAATAAAATACAAGCAAGAATATTTGGAATGTACTTGTCGGTGATATGTTCTTGCTGAAAAGCTTTTGGCTACATACAGGTAAGTATGGGAATAAATAATGTTCTGCCAAAGTATCTTCCACTAGGAAACAAGATTTCCACAGACAATTGCATTACCTGCTGGCATTTTCAGGAAGGTCCACATCATCTGATCCAACCACTGCATCTTTCTTCCTGTTCCGACTTCTGAGTAAGATGAAGGAAAAAAAATCAAGAATGAGCAAGAATATTTGAAATACACTCCGCAGTGACTTGTTCTTGTAGAACCCCTGGGCTATGGGCAACATAAGCCTGGCTTGAAGACAGTGCTGCTAAAGTTTCACCCGCTAGGAATAAGGATTTTACAGACAGTTTACCTGTTAATATTGGCAGCAAGGTCATCTGTTCTGGTCTTCCCTTTCACTCCCTTCAAGTTTGAAATGTTCCATGTGCCAGTTATATCCTCATTGCTGCATTTCCCGATTCTTGTCATGCAGGTGTGGCAAAAGTAGCTTCGCTCCCTGTATGCAACAACATAGGGCTTGTCTGTACCCGTTACACAGTGTAGCCGTTGTGTTCCTTTGAGTGTTTCTACATCTGTATGGTCTGGTCTGTTACGATTAATTTTGCCCTCTTGCACAAATATAAAGCTCCTCTTTTCATGGACATGCTCGCCAGGTATGCTTGGTCGTGTCAAGTTTTCCTTTCCAAAGTTGTACAGGTCAAATGCATTGGCTATCTCGGCCTGTCGTGCAGCTACATTTATATTGGCCTGCTTCTTCAGCACTCCAATCTCACGGTCACATGGACCCTTGCCATGTCTGCTTCCAAAGTAATGTTTTTCGGTTTGAAAACCAAAATAAGAGATGGAAAGTGATACATCGCTGAAGTTAATTTTGCTTTTGTACTGTGATGATGCACCATCTGTGAAGTGAACAAGTTTTTCAACTTTGACGCCTTTTTCCTGAAGCTGCTTAATAGCCGTCTTACTGAAATGCTGCACACCGTGGTTGCAGTGCTTTGTGTCATTGCTAATGAACATCATCGAGTCTGTGACAGTTCTTGTGCAGCCTTCTTCAGTACATCTGTATGATGCTACAACTGGGTGTATTGTTGCCTGAACATTAGACCAGTGAGCCCCCTGGGCCTCATCTTGTGATTTGCACGAATAGTTCTCCCCAAAGTCCATGCAAAACACCACCCAGTTAGGTGGGACGTTCTTGGAAATGATGTCGTATTGTTGCCACTGCCAACTGGCGTTAAACAGGTGCCTGGAGAATGGTACCATTTCCATTTCTAGCTCATCTAGCATAGTTTGGATGGTTGCCGTTTTTCTTTCTTTGACCATTCGCTTTATGGTGCTTCCCTTGTAAGGAAACTCTTTACTTTCCCATCAAGACCAACTGATGTCTTCATGAACTCTCTGTGTAATCTCCTTGAGGCTTGCAATTGACTAGGTGGACTCCGCATTTTTCACACTCTCTGTCTAAGCACTTCTTCTTGTACTCTTGACCATCAACCTTTGGGCATAGTGTTAGTCTGGAAATGTCATATTTGTCTTTGAAGGCACACTGTCCCAGCTTGTGCACTGCCATGTATCTTGTGATGGCCTGAATTTTAAACTCGATATTAGTGCAGCGTTCACAAAGACATTGCGGAAGTTTGTTGTTTACCATCGTCAGAATATGATTGGGTCTTAGCTGCTTAAACTTGGTTTTCCCGATGGATATGTCTGGGTTTTCTCTGTTGAACTTGTCATACGCACTTCGCAACGTTATATCCATAACCTTCCTACTCTTAACACTTCCACCATCTTTCTTTGCACTCCGTGCATCAGGCAGATCTCTTGAGATGTCTCCTCTTCCATAAAACTCAATGACCCTATCGACTACACCTGTTGGGAGCGCATCACTCCTCCTTTTCCTTGTATCCAATTGACGGACATCATCGACCCTAGCAGCACGTTTGGTTAGAGAGTATCCAAATCCAAGATGTTTTCTCAGATGCCGCTTGTATCCATGGCTGTACATGTATTTCCGCTTCACGGACAGGGCCGCTGCTAATACCCGTTTCCTGTGCAAGGTCGACGTGCAAGGTCGACGTGCTCCTTTGTTTGTTGATACCCAACACTGTGTCTTTGATGTTCCCACACGACTCTTTGGCGAACTGCAGAAATCTTCTTGACTTTGGACAAGCATTAATTCCCTTCTCTTTTAGTTGCTGTTTTTTCTTTGGAGTTGCTTTGTGAATCAGTCTTGTCAACACTTCTGCATACTGTCTACTGTTTTTTGGCATTGCTTGCTTGGCACGGTACACAGCCTTGCGAAAACTACCACTAGAGATTGATGGCTGCCGTGCCTCTGATGAGTGTGTTAATGGTGGTGTTCTTTTGATGGAGGATGTCCTTTCCTTCTTTTCGGCATACTTTGCCCTGCGTTTTTCATTGGTCCTCTGTTTTGCCTGTGCTGTTTGCTTTACTCTTTGATTCTGTTTCTGTCTTCTCCATTTGCTTCTCTGTGCTTCCTTTGCAAGACAAGTTTTGGGTGCTGCTGCCTTCTTGGCTTTACTTGCACTTGGCTCTGCTGCATTTCTCTGACGAAACTTTTGGACACGAAATTGGGCTTTTTTCTCCTCTGTTAAATTTGAAAGATACTCTTTGACCCTCAAGTTTTCAGATGCTCGATGCAATTCATAGAGTTTATGGTTCTGTTTGATACGCTGTCAGTACTCTCTCTGGTATTCTGCACGAGACTTCCTTTTTTTTTGGAGGTTCCTCCACCGCTATCTCAAGCTGTTCGTCCAACTTCCTCTTCACTCGAAGATTATAGCGAGGTGCATCAGTCATTTTGTACTCTGTACCTGTTGTATACATTACCAAAGAAACCAAAGTAGAAATTCAAGATGTATTCAACCCATAAAATCCACCAATTAAAAAGTTGCTATTGCCCATTCTATTTTTGTACAGTTTGGATAAAAGGTGTCACTGTCAATTACAAACAAAATTTAAGAAATGAAAAAAACACAGTAAAAAATACAACCAAACAAAAAGAAAGAGGTAAAACACTAATATGAAAAACAAAACAAAAAGTAAACACAAAAAGACATGTCACGGGGGTTCTGACTAATTATGGCGCCATGGCGAGAATGTCTCCTTGCCTTCAAAATACATGTGTGCCAACATCAGCATGTTTGGCCTACAACAGTAGGCCTAGCTTTTTCTTTTTGAGAAACTTAAAAAAAAAAAACACTAACAGGGCCCCAAGGGGTTCCTCAAGGGGTTCTTTGCTGATTTTTGTATATTTTACACAATTTTCAAGTGTTTCTTACGTTCGTGACTGCGGACGCTAAATAATTTGTAAAATATCATGGTGTGTAACTAACGTGAAACACTGATGATTACGAAAAATCGGCAAGGCTATTCTTGAAGTTTTTTCATTTTTTTGATGGACTTTAACTTAAAAAAGTGTAAATTATTTGACGTTTTGCAATTTCAAGAGGGACTTCAGATGTTTATTATTTTTTTCTTCCATTCGTTAAAGATGGACACGAATCCAAACAACGGTCCGCTACTAAGCCCACAAATCACCCATTGATTATCCATTAAAATCTTCCCTTTTACAATGCCATCTGAACTCTTCTCACAAAAAAATACAGAAAATAAAATCTATTTAAGTTGATACAAACCTTTTGGCTGCTCTTTCCCTGATATTTCTCTTGATTGTTAGAAGGAAAGCTGTCATCGACGATGAATTTCTCTGTTCGTTACAAAGTGGCGCGAAAGCGGCGGGGGTGGACGCGATGCTTAAAATAGTTGTATATCGGAAAAGAAGTGACCGAGCCTACAACAATTGACCTTTAGGTCATTCACACAGGGTACCATTTCACGTGTATGACCACAGTTCAGACTGCGTTGATCACCAGTTAAAACATGGGTACGTTTTACGTTAGTTATAAAGTGGACACGAAAATTATAGCAATCGATGTGTTGATGTTTTCTTATCCTCAAGGGTAATTGGGATCTTACAGACATTTTACACAATGTTTATTGAGCGTATTTCGAATAAAAGTGGCTTATACAGGTAAGGATGAGGCTTGTAAATGATGATTCTAGCCCTTTTTATCATCGTATGATGTGGTGGACACAATGTGAAACGAACGTTAACGCAGGTTCAGCTGCCATTTTTGGAGCGTGAATTTATTTTATTTTTTTGGGTAAAGGGCCAAAATATTACTTCATTACTTTACTCAAATAATATGACCATTATGATAAAATACGTGTGTTATAGGTAAAGTATTTGAGTTGATGAAATTTTGTTCAAGCAATGTCCCATTTTTGGGCGCCATTTTGGAACTAAACTTTACTCTTCAACGTGAATAAAAATGATAAACTCGCACTCACACTAAATTATTTGACTTTTTTAATCTCTCAAATACATGTACAACTATAATCTCAAGAAAACACTGCTTGAAAATGGTTACATCATCTGAGAAATTAAAGTTCATTTTATATCCACATATCCACCATGTTTTGCATCGTTGTTCATGCTGTAGGCATGTGCTGCCCAACCCATGGTGAGTTGTGGGCTTGAGTAGCACAACGGGAGGCATGGATATCATTTCTCGTAGACTGCCGACGTGGAGGAGCCGGTGATACTGGTGTCATACGAAAATCCGACTCCTGTGAAAATCAGACTCCTTTACCCTATTATTGGTCACTCCCTCGCACGTGACCAGTCACTCTCCTATTTATGATACTTACGCATGCGCAATACTACCAATGAGTCCATGATTGATGGAGTCGGATATTCACGCTACACCCGCTCTGTTGCCAAAGACTAAGAAACAGGTCATGGTGACCCTTATTCCTGCTTGCTCTCTTTTCTTGGGGGTCCAGAGGTTAGAACCTGCGAGCTCTCTGAAAAGTCAATATTCTGTCTCTGCCTCTGGAAGGGCACCCAAAGCTGGTGGAATATTGCTTTTGGATCTCTTGGTAGCTATATTCCAGAAATATCTTCAGTATAATTTCACAATATAGTGTATAATAAATCTGAGAGAGGGTGAGGAAAAACATACAAGCAACCCAAACCACAGAAAACAAAGACACACTTGAGTGCAGACAGAGCTGTATACTGTCATGGAACTCATTTCCATTAGAACAATGGTTGGACGATGGTGGAGCAAACACTATTGCAGAAAACATAGCGTGAGTCTTAATGACAATGACAAAATAAAATCTTACCTTCTAAGATTCCACTCACCTGTAACAATAATCTCTCATCTCCTTCTATAGATGTCTTTTTCCAGTCAATGACCTCAGAGAATGGAAGCTCCCATCCATTGCTAAGTATGACAGGAATACAAGCTGCCTGTAAAGATTCCAAGAACCGAAAAGACCCGAGGCGACGTCCTCTTGGCACAAGACAGAAAGTAGAATTGTGCAGCAAAATCTGATAGTCATGCCTGTTAAGAGGAGACATGTAACAACTTCATGTTAAACAAAACTTGAAATTTTCAAGGGGAAAGTCAAAAAAGTGTCCACATTTAAAGTTTGAGTACAATACATGTAAATAAGCCATTCCATGTTTAAACCAATCCTATCCATGATGTACTGTATTATGTGAAATGACTTGAATTTGGGAAATTATATTTGATGGCATATGAATGTTAAAACCTACAGAAAAACACATTAAAATTACATACATTTAGGAGAAATCAAGTTTGCAGATTTAACAACAACTGTCCTTTTTTGAAAATTTGCATACAAAGTTTAAATGAAATTTTCAAATGGTCGTAACCTACATTGTATAATCCTTCTCTAGTGGAAGTCAAAGAATCAGTGGGACATCGCATTGGGTTTAAAAATGACAGGTCAATTTGCAAGCAAGGTCTCCCACATCATGTTTCACGTGAGCCCTAATGCACATATTTCCAATCCACGTACATTTTTAATGTGGCGCTGGACTTCCTGAAAAGGTTGTGGAAAAACTACAAATAGAAACTTGATGAGATTTACACATGATCTTTAACCGATTGTTTCCTTCATTTTTACAATAGTTCAGGGTGGCATCGTAATAAGTTTAAAAATGAGAGGCACTTCCCAGCATTTTCCCGTCCTGCAATTGTTGATGTACTGCAGTTACTGTTTAGCCTAACTGTTTAGCCTACCTTTAGGCTACATGTTGAGCGCAATGTGAGTCTCCTGTGCAAGTTTAAACCGCAGAAGTTTAAACTTGCGCGAGCATTAATTTCCTTGCTTCAAATTGAACAATTGAAGGGATCATAATCATTCTTTTGACGTTAACAACGGGATACCCCAAGGAAATTATGATATATTTACATTTAAGAATATAAATAAAATGCTAATTAGTTTTACAAGGCAAAAAACTTAAAGCTGGACTCCATTATTGAACAACTTCAGTACACTTTCCAAGCAATCGCCGCTAGTGTGCTTATTGATTGCTTGCCCAGTCCCCTCCCCGCCCCCGCCCCCCAGGCTTCTAGCCAGGCATACAATAGGATATCGGGCCGATACGCTTCGAAAAAAATCCCATACGCTTGAAGTTAACCGATATGCTATCGATACGCTTCACATTTTCCGTGACAAAAAAAAACTACCCAAGGTTTTCTCACTACTTGTGTATACAGGTATAAAATAAGATCTGTTGCTGAAACGACTTATCAATTGTTACCCGAGGCAAATCATTTTTTTAAACGAACAGTAGAAGCACGTCCCACGAAAAGATACCGAGGTTCGCTACCAAGCGCTGGTGGTATACACTGCCGCGCTGGCCGGCCGGCGGGTCGTGTGTGAGCGAACTCTTTCGTTGGAATCCGATGTGATTGCATGCGTGCCCCGGTCATGCATGCAACACGCACGCTGTATGATCGGACCAAACCATTTTTTGGTAATAAAGGGGTGTATTGTCTTGGGAACAATAATTATCAATATTTCCATAGAAGAAAAGAAAACTAGTACTTTTTATAGAGTCTGAAACATTTCTGTATACGACAATCAGTTGTTCTATGTCACAATATATTTTTTTTCTGGAAATGTATTCAAGAAACGACGTAAAACGCAAAACTGGCACTAAATCACCCCTTACGAAATTAATGGATTCGCCCGTGCATCATGCTGGGTTTTTTTAAGAAAGTACGATCGTATATTTGATGTTTTGACGTTACTACTCGTTTTAATCACAACAATTTGATAAGATTTGTTATAAAAAAAGGACTTATTTATTCTTAGGACTAAACAAATCAGCATCTGTTGCCACAAAGCAAGATTTGTAGCGCTCCTGTCAGACGCCACATGGTGGGATGCATACGCTCTCAAGTGCTGCGGGAAAATGTTGTCATTCGCCGGCACAGGCATGACAGGCTGATGCCTGGCCATGCGCTAACTTGCCGGCAGAAATTCCCGGTGTTTATTTCTCATCGTCAAGACGTCAATGTTAATATTTCTCGCCAATGGTGATCATCTTAGTCGCGCTTTAAATTGTGTTTCTTCATGTTTCCACCACTTTTTGCAATTTTCCTGTAAAAGGTACCTTTTATCATTATCAGGCCAAACAAAAAAAATGGTGTGTTTACGGTAACCGACCTGGAATTTTTTCGGCCAAATTGCCGACCTCAAACTTTTTATTGCCATTTTGAAGGTTGATAATTGACAAATTTCAAACATTTCAAGTACTTTTAATTATTTGCCACGAACAAAAAACATTTTCCACACTTGAATCTGACCATGATTTGACACAAACATACCCATGTTAAAACGTGCGAAAATCGCGACGATCTCAAAACTTGAATTCTCAAACTACGAAGTACGATTATTTTTGCACAAACGCATCGGGGTACGTCTGGCTGGCCGACGGACGGCATGGTTCATCCCACGTACAAACGTGCGTACTGCGTATCGGCCCGATACGCTGGAATTGCGGCCGGCCCGATACGCCGACAAAAAAATGCCGATCACATTTTTTAGCCCCTGATACGCACAATATAATGATCATACACGCCATTAAAATGCACAATTTGATCGTTACATACACCATTATTTCATAATCTTGACCAAAATCCTGTTTTTCCGATGCATGTGTGATCAAAATGCACACGATGATGTGTTCTGCCGACCACCAGCAGCACCAAGCTAACATACAGCATGGTACACTGGTTCCCTTCGCCAGTTAACGGAATCAATGCTTTGATGAAGGACCGGAACCAGTGACTACTGCCTCTCTCCGGTCCATACTTCGTATCACACAGCATGATAATGTAGTGGGCCGAAGTTGGATCGTAAAAATATTACCAAACAAACTTCGCTGGAGAAAGAGAATTTCTGCGAATTAATTCACAGAACGTGATCTTTACTTTCTGTGTATGTGTTTTCCATTAAAATGACGAGATTGCAAAGCTCAAACTTGTGTCGAAACATCGTAGCGTGTTTCTGCAGTAGTGCAAGATTTTCGGCCACGTGGGCCGTGAGCACGGCGCGATGTTCGGCCAGCCAGGCGGAATTTTAGTGGTGCCAGCGGCCGTGATGTATGTTAAGCATAAAGTGGAATCACCGACCTCAAATATATTTTTAATTAGGTGAGGCAAGTTTTAATCACTTTTGATAGCCAGTCTTGATAACTTTCGTGGCGCAAATGAAAATAGGCGAAATTGGCGAAATAATTTTCCGACCTACTGACGCTATTTTGAAAGGCATGTAATCGGAAGCAAAAGTTGTTTTTTTTCTCCACCTTTCTTAATTTGAAACTTACATGTAAGTTTCAAATACTTCATACTTTTCTAGTTAGGAAGCAATGAAACACAGGTTGTGAAATGTTAATTTTTTAAGTTAACAATTTTGATTTTTTTTTCTTTAATTACAAAAATATTAGTGACCTACAAGATCTCCTCTGAATTTCAAGGACAAATCTTAAGGTAAAGACCCCCAGATTTGCTCTAAAATGCACCAGAGAGCTTCTAAAGTTTAAACATTTTCGGGTTGTTGAATCACAGCAAATCTTCCCCCACATGTTTGAAAAAATCCTGGGGAGAACCCTGGCCAACGATACAAATTAATTTGGATTGAAATGTTTCGATTGAATATCTTCAATGCTTGAATAGTGGTTTTATACAATTTTTTTGCGAAAGAACACGCATGGGCATGCAGAACTGAAATGGAAAAAAAAAATTACAAAATAAAATTATTTCCCTACCTACCTACCTGGATATTTTTCAGGCCGTTACCGTCAACACACCATTTTTTTGGTTTGGCCTCAGTAATGGAAAACAATGAAAACTTGAGACCTACATGTACATTTTTCTTTATGAAAAAGGATCTTGTTTATAAACAGTTCTTGGGTTTGACTATAATGGCAAAGATTTCATTAAAAGGTAAACTAGGCGTAAGGCCAAAAAAAAAAAGTCTCCGGTTTCTGGTATGCGCGCGCGTCGCCGTAGCCATGCGCATCGGCAAAATGAAAAAGTTTTTTTTTTCAATGAAAGATGATGTCTCAAAACCGCCAAACTCACTGGTTTGACTGGAATCCTGCTGCTGCACAATTTTAACGTGTTTTTAGATCGGGTTATGATCGAGAATAAGCTTTATGTGGCCTCTCTGGACTCCCATATATTTGCACTAAGTTTAGTTGGGCACCATCTGCAGTCATCAGTCGACATTTGAAGCAAAAAAGTCAGGTTAAAAAAAAAAAAGCCGCGTCGCCGCACCACTTTTTGGACAAGCTCCATACCAGAAATCGGAGACTTTTTTTATTTGGCTTAATGAGTGCTTTTTGAAAGACATCTAATGCTGACTACCGTGTTGCATTACTTGTAACTGAAATAATTTTGTTTTAAAATAAAATCCAGGCCCACTTTCTGCAGCATACTTGCTGTTACAGTGTTGGGGGTTTTTGCTCTTTTTCCGATCATAAAATATGCTTCCAAATGGCCTTAGATTGCACCACAGAGCATCTAGAATGTCAACATTTTCTGGGGCCCTTGAGCGGGCCCCGGACCCCACGCCGTAAGGGCTTCCGCGCTCGCAAGATCCATTCGTCACATGCCCCTATCCTTTAAATTCATCCTGGCTAGAACCCTGATTCCATCCTCCCCTAACCATACCCACCCTATCACCTACACATCCCAACCCCACCAAAACTCCAATCCCTATCTCCTTCCCCCTCCCCTGACCCGTACCCTCCCCAACCCCAAACACCCACCTACACCTACCCTATCTTCCCCTATCTGTCCTTACCCACCCTACACATCCCCACCCTAACCCTTACTCGAATTCCAATATCCCACCCACCCCATTCCCCCACCCATACATCCCCACCTGACCCCATGCAACCCCAACTCTGATCCCTATATACTGCCCCTCCCCTTATCCAACCCCTACAACAACCCATCCCTACACATCCCCAACCCAACCCTACTCCAATCCTATATCCCGCCCCTGCCCAACCCCCTCCTAACCCAACCCCTACATCCATGCCCATCCTCTCCCTACCTGTCTCTCCCTACCTGTCCCCACCCCACCCCTACAAATCCCCACCGCACCCAAACCCAGTATTCCAACCCCTCTCCCCGCATCCTACCCTACTCATCCTACTCACCCAAACCCTAACTCCAACCCTATCCCCCAACCCACCCCACCCCAAACCTCCCCTACCCCATCCCTACTCCAACCCCATAAACTAAAAGATCAAACCAGAAGCTCATGCACATCCCCAAAATACATAGTGTACATGTTATACTGGTATACACGCACGTACATGTTATACCAGTATACATGTACACGTATGTAACAATTAAAAACTTTAACATTTCCTTGAATTAAAGTTCCTCAATAAAATCATAAAATTTACTGCAATGATATGAACCTAACTGAAGTTATAGAGATCATACATGACAACTGCATTTAATTTTTTTCCCCAAGTTAACTAGAACCAAAAACTTCAACATTTTTATCTGAACGCAGACGGACATTCCAGCCAGATGGACTTCCGGGGTACCTCCATTGTTGTCCCATTGTCCCTATTTCTAAAGATTTCGTTGCGGGGTACCCTTTTTTCTAAAGATTTTATTTGTGGGGTACCTCGAACAAAGGACGGGTACCCCACAAGTGGTCCCTGGTCAGAACGGACGGATGGACGCCCGGACAGACGGACGGAAATTGGTATTACATAGGCTCGCATCTGCTTCGCAGCTCGCCAAAAATGGGCCTATAAAATGTTGCCGGCTGATACGTTGCAATTGCATAGTGACACATGCATGACGCACCCCTACGCATCTCACGATGTGTTTGCGTTACATCAAATTCGTACTTGACGCACCCCCTTCGTTGCGATTTGACTGACCAATTTAGAGACATGACGCACATGCCCTGGGGGTCCGAGGGTGCGTCTTACAATTGACAAAGTGCATAAGCCTTATTGCAAATAGCAAAATACACTGCTGCACAAAGCATTATGGGCAGGAGAAGGGGGCAAAAAAAAACATGCACCAACACCGTGTTCAAATGCTCACGCAGTTGCTGCCGTGTTCAGCCATGCGGCGTATGCGGTCAATGCTATTTGCGATAAGGCTTATGCACTGGAGTAGACTCTGTGGTTAAGGCCATACAAATGTTAGCATGAAGTTGGTAATCAATGGCATTTTTTCGCACAATGCGAATACGCAGCCACGTGTTGCAGCCGTAGACTGGAAATGCTGTTTTACTATAGTCTGGTTCCCTGACCAAAAGATTGATGGTTGGGGAACTATACTAGTTTTGTTTTGGCCTCCATGTGAACCTTGATCGACGCATGAATTTCCACTTTTGTTGGCAAATTAAGAGACAAATTTCACCAGAAGGTAGTTTTGGTGAAAAATTTGGACGCTTTGGTAAGTGAACCCTCTTGTCGAGTATGAGTCCGAATGCACTCCATGAAAAAAATACCATTGATTGCCAACTTTTTGTGCTCACATTTGTGTGGCCTTCAGCACAGAGTCTACTTCAGCGAGTTGCTATAAAATAGGGCTAGACTGCCATGAAAGCCGACTTTCAATGATACTTACTTTTCATACTCGGCATTATCACGATCACATCTCACATCTTTAATTTTCTGCCAGTCTTTTCCATGTCTGCATGTTGTTAACAAAATTATGTCGTAGCCATTGTGAAGATGGTATAGGGCATTTCTTGTGTCAGACCCTATGCCGCTAAGATATCGTTTCCCTTTAAATGCCAGTAAGAACTTCCTTATCACTGGAAAGTTATTTGTTTGGAGATCACCGCGGGGTCCTCCTTTCTGTGGATGAGATTTTCCAAACAATGGCAAAGAAATGTCAAATCCTGGACGAAAGCTTTGCTTGGTGAAACTTGCTTTGGCTAAAATTGCCTGCTCTATATCAAAACCAAGATCCTCTGAATACTCGGGCCAAGTGCCTGAATACAGATTGAAAATCAGATGATTCCTGCCTCCATTCCAGTACGGTAGCTTAGTCAATTTCGACTGAGCATCAGTCACATATTCATGGCTAAGTATATCTCTATCAAGCGTGTCTATGGATGGTACAAAAACACAAGCTTCATCTGGGTTTGATGTAAAATACCTAGAATTCCGAATAGATGTCAGGATCTTTGAATAGCTCTCACTTATTTTCCCATGAACTGGATAAACGTACACCTTGAAAGTATCGCTACATTTTGCTTGGTCAAAGCATGTGTCCATGCGGCATTTGCGATTCTTGTACAGATTTGTCCTAGATTGACGTCTCTGCTTTGGAGAAGCATGGAGGTCGTATTCATATTCGGAACTGTCTCTTTCAGTCCATGTGACATAGGTGTGTAAGTGATCATACTGTAATTTTATATTCTCATTGAGGTTTTGGCCATGGCCGGGCACACTTCCCTGAAGCCACTGTCGATAAACTAGAAACAATACGACAGAACTGACTAACACAACACTGTATCTTGTTCTGGCTTGCATGACGCCGGCAGGAACGACATGCGTATACCACCATGTACAAATACCGCGATAACAAACTCGATATGCTCGGCGTGCGTTGCAGCTCGCATAGGATGGCTTGGAACGACACGGTCTGGCGTTTCTTTAATGGCGAGTCGGGAACAAAACACCCAAATCAGTCAAAAGAAGTGAATTAATGTGAAAAGGGGGAATGTTGTCCATTGTTCACATCCACTTCGAAAACTCCGCACGCAGAGTAATTAGGTGAAGTAGGCCGCTGTCACGTCAGTGCATGGTGATGTGTGGGACCGGTGTCATATGAAAATCGGACTGTATAGAAATTGGACTCTTTTTCCTTTTATTGGTTAAACCCTCTCACGTGACCGGTCCCCTCCTAATTATCTATGCATGAGCGTGCGCAATACCATCAATGAGTCCGTATTTCATAAAACATAAACTTATGCTACACCGGCACCGGCAGCGAATATTTTATTTACACAATAGTACAGGGTACCCATTTTTCAGGCGACTTGAATCACGGTTATAGGATTGTAGAGCGCCACGTAGCGGCGCCCTACAATCCTGTAACCTTTTACCTACGCGCGCGCGCGTGTACTCTCTCCACATGTTTGAAAGTATAATAATGTATGAATTGCAGGGTTTTGTCGAGCACCGCCGTTGCCTAGTTAATGCTGGCTAATATGGAAGTGTAGATAGGACATGGTTAAAAATAAAACTAATTCGTACGTACGAAATACTAATTCGTACGTACGAAATACTAATTCGTACGTACGAATTACTAAACCGTACGTACGAATTAATAAATCGCAAGTACGAATTACTCAGTGGCGTAGCCACGGGAGGAGGGGGGCGTGGGGGCAGTGGCGTAGCCAGGAATTTTTCAGTGGGGGGGGGGGGGGGGGGGGGGGGGGGGGGGGGGGGGGGGGGGGGGGGGGGGGGGGGGGGGTGCGGCGCTGGGGGGCTGGAACATTTCATGGGGGGGAGTGTCATATTATGGAAGTGTAGATAGGACATGGTTAAAAATAAAACTAATTCGTACGTACGAATTACTAAACCGTACGTACGAAATACTAATTCGTACGTACGAATTAATAATTCGTACGTATGAATTACTAAACCGTACGTACGAATTAATAAATCGCACGTACGAATTACTCGGTGGCGTAGCCACGGGGGGGGGGGGGGGGGGGGGGCAGTGGCGTAGCCAGGGATTTTTCAGTGGGGGGGGGGGGGGTGCTGGGGGGATGGAACATTTCATGGGGGTTGTCATTTAGATCAATGATAATTTTTTTAGAAACTCAAAATCTCAGTGGGGGCTGTCACCCCCCTGCCCCCCCCCCCCCTGCCAAGTTTCTTTCACAGCTGTTCTGATGTCTTGCAGTTGTTTTGACAGTTGACAGTTGCATTTCCAAAATGTTCCGCGGTAGCTCCAACAGCGCCCTCTATTTCCACACCTCAATTTTTTTTACCAAAGACCACCAAGGAATGGGAAATTGCACCAAGGCAAATTATGGAGGACACCAATGTGCATGAGGACACCAAAAAATAGTAGCCACCTTGTTTGTACTATCAAGCTTGAAAAAAAAAAAAAAAGCCGCGTGGCCCCGTCAATTCCGGAACTTTGGTCTGACCAGAGACCGAATATTAATTTTTTGGGGACTTAAAAGGACCACCAATGAGGGAACTCGCAAAAAAATTAACAAGGGAACCAGAATCTGAAGGACAAGAGTGGACTATTTATTAGTAATTAAAGTAGCAAATTGTCAAGAAAAAGTCAAATGGCATCGGCAAATAAATCATACACAAACTTGTGGGAAACATAATGCACAGCTTCACTCCTTGCCGCCGTTATGGAAACTGATTGGGCTTAAAATGAAATATGGTCTATGGAAAGGGGCAGAACAACGGGTGAAAATGTGCATACATGTAACTATGGGTTTGGTCAGCCAATCATTAATGAATTATCACTTGGGGGGGGGGGGGCATGCTACAAGAGTCCTCGCCTCGCACCCCCCGGGCAACATATGTCTACTCTCCAAGCGTTGAGTATACGGCTGGTTGTAGCAACCACTCCCCAAGATCAACATAATGAAACTTCGCCATGGAGCAGCACCAGTGTCATCCCAATGAGGGGCCTTTATCAAGGCCGGTCCTGACAGTGCTTTCATGGAACGCTGAAGGCCTATCAGACGCCAAGGAGGAATTCCTCGCAACTCTGTGCAAGAATCTCGACTGCGACTTGTTATGTCTCCAAGAGACACACCGTGGCAGTGACAATCCACGACCCATACGCAACCATACGCATGGGCAACCATACGCAAGCTTGGCATTGACAACACCCGAGCTGAACAGCATTACAATGTTACAGCTGACCAAGTAGCAAACCAACTGTTGCTGAACGGAAAGGCCCCCAAAACAACAAATACAGACAGGCACAAGCTACCCGGAGCTGACCATAACCTGTCATATTTCACCAGACCTCTCTCTGCTGAAGAACTACAGAAAGGTATCTCCACCCTACAGGTCAACAAGGCAGCAGGCATCGACGACCTAAGAACAGAGCAGATCAAACACATGGGCCCTGCAGCCCAACAATGGCTACTAGACATGTTCAACAACTGCATCGAGAACACCTGTGTCCCAAAACAGTGGCTCCGAACCAAAGTCGTTGCTATCCTCAAGCCAGGAAAGGATCCAAACGAAGCAAGGAACTTTCGACCGATCTTACTCCTGTGCCAAACTTACAAGCTTCTCGAACGCCTTATTCTCAACAGAATTGTACCCCATGTTGACAGCCAACTAAACTGTGAGCAGGCAGGCTTCCGACCAGGAAAATCCACCATAGGACAACTTCTTAACCTGACCCAACACATTGAAGACGGCTTTCAGAACAACCTCATCACCGGCGCAGTATTTGTAGACCTTTCTGCTGCATACGACAGTCAACCACCAAAGGCTACTGACAAAACTTCATGACATCACAAATGACCTTAAACTCACCAGATTCATCCAGAAGATGATTATTCTCAACAGAATTGTACCCCATGTTGACAGCCAACTAAACTGTGAGCAAGCAGGCTTCCGACCAGGAAAATCCACCACAGGACAACTTCTTAACCTGACCCAACACATTGAAGACGGCTTTCAGAACAACCTCATCACCGGCGCAGTATATGTAGACCTTTCTGCTGCATACGACAGTCATAACCACAAAGGCTACTGGCAAAACTTCATGACATCACAAATGACCTTAAACTCACCAGATTCATCCAAAAGATGATGCAGAACAGACGCTTCTTTGTCGAACTCGATGGACTGAAGAGCAGATGGCGGAAACAGAAGAACGGTCTTCCCCAGGGTGGCGTCCTGGCGCCTACACTCTACAACATCTACACTGCCGACATTCCATCAACTGAGAACACTCGAAACTTCATCTATGCAGATGACACCTTCATCATCACAACCCAGCATAACACCTTTGAAGCTGTTGAACACCACCTCGACAAAGCACTCGCAAACCTGTCAGAATACTACCGAGCAAACTACCTGCGAGCAAACCCGTCCAAGACCCAGGTGTGTGTCTTCCACCTCAAGAACAGGGAGGCCAAGAGGGAACTGAAGATAGAGTGGTACAATGTGCAGCTAAAACACTGCGAACATCCAGTGTACCTAGGCATGCAACTCGATCGCACCTTATCCTATAAGCAGCACATCCAGAAGACAATAGGTAAAGTGGGATCTCGAAATGCCATCATCGGGAAGCTCGCAACATCACACTATGGTGCTGACCCCAAAACCGTAGAAACAGCAGCTGTTGCCCTCTGCATGTCATCCGCAGAATATGCTTGTCCTGTATGGAGCAGATCAGCTCATGTGAAAAAGCTTGACAGCACACTCAACAACACATACTGAAAGATAACAGTCTGCCTGAGTCCAACAAACGTTGAGAAGATATATCAACTCTCTGGGGTCGGATCTCCAGACCAAAGGCGCACTAACATCTGTCTAAAGGAACGACTGAAACAGTGCACAGATGGCAGGCACATGCTGTACGGACACCAACCGCCCCACAAGTGCCTTGTTTTCCGGCACAGCTTTCTGGATTCTGTCCCACCACCTGAGCAGAATCCCCCATCACCAGTCAAGCCTCTACTCATCAGAGGACTCAACTTGAAGTGGCCAGAGTGGCAATGTCTGAACCGGCTGCGGACCAGAATGGGGCAGTGCAGGGCAAACATGGCAAGATGGGGTTATACCGATAAAGAAGATACCATCTGTGACTGCGGACAGATCCAAACGATGGACCATGTTCTGGAGTGCGGTGGAATAAACTGCACGTACGAGGACCTGACCCTTGTCACTGAGACGGCCATCACAAGCATCCAGAGATGGAGGGACATTATATGATCTATGGAGGAGACACGAACGCACGAACTTAGCAAAAGGACAATGTAATAGGAATGGATTGGCCTAAATTAACTACTGGGGTATTTGCTTTCTCCATGATGCTTTCTATGGTTTCAAGAACACACACTTTTATTGTGTGTTCAAATACTACCTGTGGGAGTGCCAGCTTTACCAACCGTTATAATAAGGTGCATGGAACATATAGGGCATAGTACCAAAAATGAAGGAATTTCATCCCAGCCACCCCAACCCCGGCCCCTTGCCATTTCCGGATCTAAACTTTGGTGTCTTGCCGGGACTAGTTTTTTTTAAGGTGACTGAGCATGCTCTGTTGTAACTCCACAGTGTCCATGGTAACCTGTATTTAACAGGTGTCCATGGCTGTTCATGTAGGATGGTTAAGAAACGGATAGTTGTTTATTCTGCCTGACTTAGGTATTCCGTTACGTAACAAATTGTGTACGGTCACTGCCTCCTGCACACTGAAGTACATATACTGCTATAGTAGTACATACTCAGTGGGCCTAGATGGTAAAAGCAAAACTCTACATTTATTATGAGAACTAAGGGAACTGTGAGGGAATGAGAATTTTAATTTTCGGAGAATTTTAAGAAACAATTTTCTATATTCTTGTACAAAATGCTCGCATTTATATATCAGTCCCTTATATACATGTACACGCAAAAGGACAGAAAATTGACTAAATGCTCATCTATTTTTATGTCTTCCTTTTTATTAAATAAAAAAATTATATTCATTACGGAAATGATATTATGCAAAGTGTCTACAAGCCCTGCATGTAAGTTTAGTCCCAACTGATCACATAAACAATGTCTTAACAAAAAGAAAAAAAGATGCAGTTTTGTTTTGCCTTATCGATCGTTTTCGTAACTTTCAAGCAAACAACATCAACAAAAAAGCTTTAACATTTTTTTTTTACAAAATAGAACAATGAATGACAGTACTTAACTCTTTCAGTGCCAACCTCGTACATGTCAAGGTTATGTTCGTGCTTAAAATCGCCAAACCTCGTACATGTATGAGGTAGAGTAAACATGTTATCAAAAGGGGGCACTCTCGCTCTTTCTAATGGTACCATTTTCATGCATGTATGACCTGTATTTATTTTTATATTCGAGTTCTTGTGAGATGGCGTCACACTAAGTTTCGATTTGTTGACAAAATGGTGGCGCCCATAAACCGAGCTCGCGTGTTATCTCCAGAGAAAATCAGTGTATTTTTTCGCCGATTTGGACAGGGTAAGGGAATACTTTTCTGATTCAGAGTAATCCATGGATATTTCAGAAGTGGATGGTGAGTCAGAAGACGAACATTGGGATACCAATACAAATGATAATGATGGTGCTAAAGTGACAATCATGACAATATTTATTATAATGAACAGAGTTTGTATGAGGAGGGGTATCAGACGCGACACACGTATATTCTGCAAAAGTGCGGAATTCCCCTGTGTTCAGGAGAGTGTTTCAGGGTGTATTACTAGGTGCATGACTAATATTGACTTTTGAAGGTAACAAGAATATACCAGAGAGCAAGATACAACAAGTTTGGTGATTACAACTTATTTACTCTTTTTTTTTATAGAATTTTGAATAATTAAAAAAAAAGCTTGAAGTTGGGCACTTTAGGGTTAAACTTTGATAATGTCGTGGGCACTGAAAGAGTTTTAAAAAAAATCAACTGCAACTGTCAAATTTAAACTTTCCAAGTTTTACATTATTGCAAGGTATGCCGAAGGTGTAGGCAATAACTCAAGTTCGGTCATATTTTGTACATTACTGTGTGCATGTATCTTTACGACAGTAGCAGTGTTTGTTGAAATATGTTTTGAATATGTTTTGGAATATTTCTTTGGACAGTCTTAGCAGCAAAAAAAGCATTTTCTACCTTGGTTTGAAAGTTTAAATTTGACAGTTGCAATTGATTTGTTTTTTCCGTGAGGCAAATATCTATCCTGTTTCAGGTTGTTGTTTTTGCCTCGCAAGGCGAAAAAGTCAGGCAACCAAAGCCACGTGCTGAGCCAAATGATTTGAAATCATGTACTCTGTACACATGATTCTATGATATTGTTGTGCAATTCTTCTAAAGCCTGTTGGCTTTTTTGCCCATTTTTGAAATCATGCGACCGACAAACAAGAATAATGTGCTGTCATTGGCAAGTTATTAATTTTTTTTGGCTCAACACATAGCTCTGGTGTGCGGTGGACTTGAGGGATGGTGGAATATACTCAATTTGCCAGGAAATTCAACTGTAGGCTGGATAAGCCTCGGCCCTCATGCCTTGGCTAGCGGTTTAAACCTTGACAAGCTGCTGCCGTTGACTGCCGGCCAGTAGAGGGCCGTTTTCAGGTCCAGCTCTCGCAGATGCATCAGGGAACTGACAAGACTACAGCGGATGAGATTCTTGAGCATCGTCTCTAGGTAGGCCTGGGGGTAGTCACCGTCCTCTTGGATCGCGAGCCTGTATCACCGGGCCAAGGCCATGACGGTGTCCTGGAACTGCTCCATGAAGTCCCCGTAAATGAAGAGGGTTAGAGGGAGCCAGGTGGGGTAGGCCTGGAGGGAGGAGATGACCGTATGGGCCGCTTGTGGTTCATGCCGATGGCTACGGCTAAAGAGACTGAACCTCGCTGGCAGAGGGAGTAGATATTACCAGCCGTGCCTGGCGTGTTGAGTGGGATCTGTGGTAGGCATACACAGGGAGAAATTTAATAATGTAGTTGTGTCATTCAAACGTCCTCACAAGTCCACCACAAGCCCATCACACGTCCTCTAATATCAAGTCAAGTAACAAGCTATTCAATGGATAACTTGGACAGAAGCAGTTTTTGTTTAATTGTTATGTGAAATGCCTTGTGATTTACATTTGACCAGATTTGTGGTGGACTTGACTACTTCACTAGAAATTCGTACTTTGTGTAAAAAAAAAGTCCTACTTTTCATCCTGAATAAATTTGTTGTTTACAGATCATGTAAACAAGGCATGACAAATTTTATGGACTGAGTTTCATCAACTTTTTGCGAGAGAGTCAGATTTAAACGCCATACAAAAATAATACCCATTTTCAGAATGTCTATACAGCACTGGAGACGGTGGCTGAAGGCGCGTGCTACAGCCGAAAGCTTCACGAAGGAACGTAGGATTTCCCCTGATGTCATTGCACATCGCCTCGATCATGAGGATTGAGGTGTGCAATGACATCAGGGGTGATCCTGGATTTCTTCAAAAGCTTTCAGCAGCAGCATGCGTCTCCGCCACCATCTCCAGCGCTGTATCAACATTGGAGGACGCCAAAGCAAAAGTGGCAGAAAGTGAGTAATTGTTTTCAAATGGCGTTTACATCTCACCCTCTTGCACAAAGCTAATGAAACTCACTACATAAAATCTGTCATGCCTTGTTTACATGATCTGAACATTTGGTTTAATTTCGTTAGTAAAAAAGAGAGTTATTTAGTATAAAAAGCAATGAGGGGCGTGGGATTTGCAGGGTGGTTGTGAGCAATACATCGATAAAGTTGGAAAAACATACTTCAGGCGGGTGGAGTTTCTTGAAGTCGCTGTACGTGTGCCTGTCTGTCTCCCATTCCTTCAGTATGAAACCTGCCTCTCCGATGTCCAGGACAAGCTGTTTCTTGCTTTTCTGTGACCAACCCATGGGCTGGCTGATACTCGTCGTACAACCTGCAAAGGTATCATATAGACAAATTATCACTGCTTATTCGCAGCTTCTTCGCATACTCTCCATCTGTTGAATTTCCAGCCAGAATCATATGTTTTACTCAGGTGGCTTTAAGTCTTGAGGTCGGCGAATTTCATGAAAAGCAGTGTTTTAGTCAGACAAGTATAGTCTCATCTGAACACGTCATCACTTCACATTCACTGAGGCCCTCTGTCAATGACAAAAGCATTGTGTCAGTTATGGTACAGAAAAAAACCATGATGGAGTTTAGTCTGGACAGTTGTTGGCACAATGCATTCTTCACTGAAAAGAGATGTCGGGGGGAACTAAAATTTAAAAGTACTTAACTTTAAAATCGACGAAAACTGCCCGTCATCTTCTGCCACCATAGACCCTCATCTTCTTCTTCATGGACCTGCACAGGACACCAGGACAAAAGACAAAAAAGATACTGCAAAAAAAAAAGAACAATGTTAATCACCAGTCACAAATGTACATCTTTCAAAATTCCACATAACTAACACATACAAATACAAAGAAAGAGCTCATTTCCAGCCAGACGCGATGCTATTTCGTTACACTTTTCATGCTAAACGCACTCAATTTCAACTTGTTGTCATGCAATAAAGCTCAGAAAATATAAGAACTTTCAGTTGCATCATTTCAGACATTTTGCGCAAGTGTTCCAATGGCTAGATCGCGGGCTTCGGAAATCAATTCTTTGACTTCAACACAGAGACAAGGGCCCACATTACATCAAACAAAACAACACGGTTGTCCTGCCCCCAGATCTGAAAAGAGGACAGTAATCCAACTTTTCAGACCTGAGTTCAAGAGGGGGTAAAATTTACAAGTACTTAACTTTGAAATCGACAAAAACTGCCCAGTGTCTTCTTCTGCACCAGAGACCTTCATCTTCTTCTTCATGGACCTGCACAGGACACACGGACAAAAAGACCAACAAAAAAAAAAAAACTGCAAAAAAAAAACAAGAATGTTAATCACCAGTCACAAATGTACATTTCAAAATTACACATAAATAACACATACAAAGAAAGAGCTCATTCCAGCCAGACGCGATGCTATTTAGTGCTCTTTTCATGTGGCGCGCGCACTCAAATTTCGACTTGTTGTCCTACAATAAAGCTCCCAAAATATAAGAACTTTTAGTTGCATAATTCAGACATTTTGCGCAAGTGTTGCAAGTGGCTATATCGCGGGCTTCGGAAATCAATTCTTTGACTTCAACACAGAGACAAGGGCCCACATTACATCAAACAAAACAACACGGTTGTCCTGCCCCAGATCTGAAAAGAGGAAAGTGATCCAACTTTTCAGACCTGAGTTCAAGAGGGGGTAAAAATTTACAAAGTACTTAACTTTTAAATCGACGAAAACTGCCCGGCGTCTTCTTCTGCACCAGAGACCTTCATTCTTCTTCATGGACCTGCACAGGACACACGGACAAAAAAGACCCAAAAAAAGACTGCAAAAAAAAAACACAAGAATGTTAATCACCAGTCACAAATGTACATCTTTCAAAATTACACATAAAATAACACATACAAAGAAAGAGCTCATTTCCAGCCAGACGCGATGCTATTTCGTTGCTCTTTTCATGCGGCGCGCACTCAAATTTCGACTTGTTGTCCTACAATAAAGCTCCCAAAATATAAGAACTTTTAGTTGCATAATTTCAGACATTTTGCGCAAGTGTTGCAAGTGGCTAGATCGCGGCTTCGGAAATCAATTCTTTGACTTCAACACAGAGACAAGGGCCCACATTACATCAAACAAAACAACACGGTTGTCCTGCCCCCAGATCTGAAAAGAGGACAGTGATCCAACTTTTCAGACCTGAGTTCAAGAGGGGGTAAAATTTACAAGTACTTAACTTTTAAATCGACGAAAAACTGCCCGGCGTCTTCTTCTGCACCAGAGACCTTCATCTTCTTCTTCATGGACCTGCACAGGACACG
>NW_024037052.1:7936839-8035048 GCF_015706575.1 Patiria miniata | reverse complement strand
TTTGATTGATTGAGCGGTGTTTTTAGGATTTTGCTAATAACTAATTGAAGAAATAATTTGGGAGTTATTTAATTAATTGATTGAACGTATGTGTTTTTATGATCCTAGTTGTCGATTGATGTAATAATTTGGAAGTTTTTTATCTGATTGATTGAACATAAGTGTTTTTTATGATCTTGCTATTGATTGACTTAATAATTTGGAAGTAATTCACCTGATCTGAAGTTGAATTGGGAATCTTCTTCCGAGCTCGAGAGTGTAATTAAATAGTGTAAGTGTAAATTTTGCTGTGTAATTACAGTGCTCAGAACTTTGAGAGTTGTTAATATAACTAGAAATATCAGAACTTTGTTCTTTCTTGTCATATATTTTGTCTATTGGTGTGTCCTAGGATCCGGGGTTACCATTCCAATTTTCAGAATTAGCCAAATTTTGGAGTGGTGACAATGTAGTATAATATGTTTTAGCTGTATCGCATACATTTGTATCAGCAAACTTTTTACGCAAAGACACATGGGTTTTAACCATGTCCTTTTTTGTAACGTACGTAACTAAGCAACGTAGGCATGCACACATTTTTATTTGATACTTAATAACTGAACTATAATTTAAATATAACCAGTCGATAGATTTTTTCTGAAACTGCTAGCAGCTAATGCTGCTAGGTTACTCACGTTACAAAAATGTAACGTGAGTAACCGATTTTGTGCATCTTGTTTATCATATATAACAGTGTTGTAGGTCTCGAGACCGGTCTCGAGACCACTTTTAGCTGGTATCGGGCTCGGTGTCGGTCTTGGGAGCTGTGGCCTCGGTCTTGGTCTCGGTCCCCTCTGGGTTGTTATTTTGGCTGGTCTCGAGTCGAGACCAGCAATATGTACTTTTACAGCTCAATTGATTACTTTGTGTTCACTTACTTTGTGTTCAGTACCGTTGATAGGTAAAACATTTGCTAGCCTGTAGATGTTTTCAACCTTGTTAACGAATAGTTATATATCGTGGTAGGTTCAGACTGCACGTTGGAAAAGCCCTAAAGTACATGTAAAGCTGCAGCTAGCTGCAATAAGGGCCCACAGTTTTAAAATAAATGAGCTGCTCCAGTTTAGTGACATTTTCGACCCCACACAATCTTCTGTTTAATTTGGGACAGTATTTGGATAAAAAGTAATTTTTTTCTACCAGATTGAAGTACCCCATTTCTCAAAAAGCAAAATCCCTGTCAGAAAAAAAAATCCATATCTGGTTACCACCTCGCAGCTTGTGGGTCTATGTATGTCTATATTCCATGACGGAAATTTAAAATAAAATTCAATATTTTCTATCTCCCATTTTTAAATCAGGTTTAGAAGTCTTGGTAGAAGTTAAGTCCTATTATTATTTAAGAAAAAAGAGGCCCAATGTAAAATTAAAATTGCATCTTTAAATATCTGTTTAATAGTAGTCATGGCTTAAATCAAGGGCCGACTGTGGAGTGTTTAGGATCTGAGTTCCTATAACAGATGAAACATCCACCTTTAAGTTTTTACTTTTGTCAAGTTTTAACATTGCATAAAATATTTTTGAAACGTTAAAATTTCGCATTCCTAAGTTCAGAGTTTCTTCATCAGATTTAAAAAATATTTGCACAAAAATGTTTTTAAAAAGTGGCAACGAGATATGAAGTTGCATGTTTCCAATTTTTGTAACTGATTGTGTCAACAATAACAAATTCTGATGTCATGTTGTAATTTAAGGTATGAAGCAAACATGACGAGCACTCGCATGACACAAGCAGGTACAAGTGATTCCTAACTTTCAATCACTGCCTTCACATCCCCATCAACATCATCATCTCAAGGATAGACTTTTCAGCTGTTATTATTCGTCTTGTTTTTATTTAGATTATTGTTATTTATTATCCGCGGTCTCAGTCTCGGTCTCGGACTATCCGGTCTCGACTACAACATTGATACATAACACACTTTTCGGGATGTCATCTTTGGTGCCTAGGTAGGTCTAGGTCTACTCTATCTACCATGGGGATAACAGTTTTTAAACCTTTTCAGTAAGGTACATGTAATTACAGCCCAAGGAAACTCAAAAGTACATCAAAAATGTAACGTAACTATGGAATTGCCCAAATGCTTTCTCATTATAGCTGACCCTCTTATGGCTTTGTTGGTTACTTTTCGTTCGTTACACCTCTGGTTGAAACTCTCCCTTGTACGTTTTCTTGGTAGTACTCATTGTAGCTGATGCAGGCTTTTAACGACGTAATACAGCTTAAAGCACTAGCGGATCTGGTTAATCATGTTAATTACTATTCATAAAACATGCACATTCCGTAGATCTCTAGAGGGCTATTCATCCTGTAATTTCTGACAGAAATGTAGCGAGAGTTTGTCCTAAATTGTTCATATGCATAAGGACTACCGAATTCTTCCCCCTCCCCCCATGTAGGCATGGTGTACACAATGTTAACACAACACCTTCCCCCCCCCCCTTTTCCCCCTTCGTGTGTACGTACTTCATGGATGGCCCCAAGACCTACAAATAAATAGTGAATGTGGACTGGCGAGACATACACGCTTATAATGATTTTTAGACTTCTTGGCCTCACTTCCTGTGTTGCATATTTCATGCACATGTATTCATGATGTGTAGGCGTACAGAACGTACATGTACTGTCATTAAAAAAAGACAGCAGCTATAAACTAGACCATTACACCTTCTCACCAGAAAGTTTAAAAAGTGTTTAAATGCTTCGTGAGTAAATATGGAACTTTTTCTTATGGTACATGTAGGCCTTACATAATGCCAAAACATCTATTTGGGCTATTCAGAACTTATAATCGGACTACAATCTATTCAACATGGTTGCATGTAAACTATAAGTTATTTGAAGTTACAGAATGTGATATCTACTCACTTGTGCTGCATATGCAGATTTGGAGACACTTTTAATCAACTTCATAACGGGTGCTGATTGTGACAGAATCGGCGAAGAAACAGAAATAACTGCTGTAAACTTCTCACAGGCTTCTTCTCCAAGTACAGATGTATAAAATGGAAATGCACTATGAGATCCTGCAAAGTCAGTGAATACTGCGAGGGCACCAGGAGGGTGATTCCACATGAAGGCTGATCTTGGGTTCTGTAATCTATCTTGAATTATCTGTTTTGAAAAAAAAAAAAAAAATAACAGACACAAGATAATGCCATGAAAAATAATAAGGTAGATTTCCTTGACATTAACACATTATTATAAATGCATCTTTGTGTCCCATTTTACATTATTTTCAATTTTTCATTTTACCATTTTTAAGGCAATTTTGGTGCTTTTTTAATGTTTATGCTAAGCTTGTTTCCATATTCATGAGCAAAAGTGTGATGTCATTTCAGGCAGAAAGCTCAATGTTACAGCTATTTCAGCACCAAAATTTGCCAGAATTGTGGATATTTTGCTGTCGTTCATTTTCTTTTTTTGGTGATTTGATGTTTCAGTACATGACACTTTTTTCACAAACGTTTTCAATGAGCAAATTTTGGGTTGACAATTTGAATAGAAAACCCCTAAAGTGAACAGTGTCTTCCTGAAATGACATCATACATGTAGCAACAGTGCCCTAATTTGTCAGGAAAGACATGCACACTTTTTAATGTAAAGGAAAATGCATTTTCAATAAAATTAAGGGATATCAAATAGTTTTCATCCATTTAAGAGTAGAAAGTTGCATAAAATATGTTCCCAAGTAAAATTCATGTCATGGGCCCTTCAATCCTTTGGTCACAGCAGCACCTGAAACCACCCAAACACTGGTTTTATTGAATCTCCAGTGATTAAACACTAATTGGTGTAATACAATGTAGTGCCGATGCTTATGGGTTAAAAATATTTCCATTAATGCAGGGGTTTTCCTTAGCGGTCGCTCGCTCGCCAAATGCGAGTGAAAACAGCGGCGGACGAGTCAAAACCCTCCTCTCAGTAGTCCGACGGGCGAGTCAAAAAACTGTTAAAAAAAAATTAAAATAATGAAGTTTTCCCTACAGTATTTTTCAATCAATCAAAATAAAAAGTTAAGGGTGATACAACACATGAATACTTTTGCCACGCCGACCGAAATAAAAACATCGGTAGTTCGAATTCGTATCACTCCATGTATATTCGCAGTGCGCTGTGCATTGAAATCCCAACGACGAACATGAGGCGAATCAACGTGTATTTGCCATTACACATTGTGCACACATGCAGCGCACGTGATTTACTTCGTCTGCAGTCCACACGGTACGGACGTTAACATCGTATTCGTATCATACAACGTGGTGAGGAGTAAACTTTCATGACAGTTTCACTGCCAAAACTTGTGCCCGAACGGATTCTTGGGATTATTTCTTGAACACTATCAAACGAATGTACCGAAAAGATGAGGACAATATGAGATTCAAGGGCCTATTTTGAATGTAAAGACTAGTGAATGTAAAGTGGACCGTGCTCCGGAAAACGTTATGGATTGACGTGACCAGCGTAAGTTCGTGGGTCGCCCGCCCGCAGCGCTTCTTGGCTAGGCACGCTGATTGCACCATTCTTCGCTAGAAAACAAGTTAAAACAGTTCAGTTACTAACTTGGTAAACTCCCATTAATACCACGACTGTGTGCAATGTTTTCTTGTTCCTCAAGATAACGCTTTTTTAGTTCGTGTTTTATCAAAACATGTCGGAAATAGAACACCTAAAGCCTTAAGTTCGGAGCGAAGCACACTGCATAAATTTTGATTATAACTTCTCCCCCTATTTGATTCCTGTTAATTAAAGCCTTGCTCTATGTTAAAGCATGGACGATTAAAGAAACATTGACATCACTTAAAAAGGAACTACATGCAATATTATGTACATGATTAAGATAATTGCCGATTGTATTCATATTGCATAATTTATTATCAAAAATGTTATCAAAAATGCTTATGGTGATTGGATTGAAAGTTACTATTAAAACATGTGGGCTAGTGAAAAAGGTTGCGGGCCAGTGAAAACTCTGGTTTACTGGCCCGGCCGGCCAGTAAAGGAAAAAGTTAAGGGAAACCCCTGCATTAATGCTGTAATGAAAGTTTCAATTTTGGGTAACATTTTAAACCTTTAAGCTGTAACTTGTACTTGGTTAAAATAATAATGATGCCAAAGAATATCAACATGAGTAACACTGTTTTCCAATGTAACAAAGTACACTGTACCTGAAGTGTTGTCGTTACTATCTTTTCAACTGAAGAGAAGTAAGCATCCCATAGGAACTGTGTCTGCTGCCGTAGAGATAAGATCTGCTCATCACTAACTGATCTCAGTATGGAGGGAATCTGTAGAACAGAAAAAAAAACACTTTGTCCAAATCTCCAGGACCTTAGTACTTCTTTGGGAAAGAGGGGAGGGGACTTAAGCTTTTAATCCTCTGTTATACTTATATTAATTCTTCTCTATCAAAAAGAGCATATTACTCAAGATATTGTTTGGCTTTCCTCTCAGAAATGCATAATATTTGTACTCTGATGAGTGGCTGCTTTGCTTCATAAATATCTTCAAGTGACAGAGACAATACTAGGAGCTGAATCCAAACTGTTATTGACACTGTCCAAACCCCTACAGCTGCATCAGAAGAAACTATCAGCTGATGGGTTAGGAACACACTCAAAGATGCAGGTGTACAAATGTAGTTGAAAAGCTATTTCAAACCACACAGTGGAAGAGCCTCATCCATGACTGCTGCACAATGCCAAGGAGTGCAATTAATTAATCAATTAACAACAATATACATATATTTATGTTGTTTTTTGGACTTGATTTGACATGTGTTCACAAGCCAACTTAAAAGTCTGTTAGCGCAATCTCACGTAATCCCTCCGTGCCGTAATACGGCTTGGTAGATTCCCAATCAAACTTCACTACTACTGCGAAGCTTGTTGAATTTTAGGATTTTTTGTTAATCTGTTTGACTTTTTTTCAACAAATTTGGTATGTTTTGTACATTAAAACCGGGAACCAAGGATGATGTTCGGTATAGCCGTGGCCAGTGTTTGGTTTGGCAGCATTCCACTGTAATACGGTTTGCTCCACCCTTTGAAGAAAATGGTACCGTATCATCCAATTATTGTTAAAATTTAAATGTTCCATGACAGTACATGATATACACAGTGTGTCCCCCCAGAAATGTCCATCTGACTATTTTTGAATTAACTACAAAACCATGAAGTCAATTTGAAATGTTTTTGATTGTGCAGATACTCCTTATCCTTGCCCTAAACCCTATGAGTTCCTTTAATTTCAGTCACGCATCACTACACAATTTTCAATTAATCACAACAACAATTTGGACATCAGTGCTGTGTTATGTACATGTACATATAAGCTGTGAAAAAATCCTGCAAGTGAAAAGGGCTGCGGTTGGAATAAGCCATTTGCGAGTAACCTATACCCTTTGGGATTTACATTTCAATAACATCTGGTACACTGACTTGCTCAGATTAATGCTTGGCACATTTTAACTTTGAATTCTCCAGACCAAAGACACTGTTGCTAATCACATGATTCGGGGCAAGCTCTTGCATAGTTACGTAAGAGACGCTCAGCATCAATACATCGCTCACAATGGGTGACAATGGCACAAAGACACCAGACCATGCCAAAGCTGGGTGTTGCTAGCATAAGGCTTGCCCCGAATCACGTGATGTAGTAACAGTCTCTTTGGTCGGGAGAATGCAAAGTTAAAATGTGCAAAGCATTGGATTAAGTCAGCGTTCCAGATTTTATTCAAATTTAACTCGCAAATGGCTTATTGGAATCATTTGCCTGGCTAGTATCAGTAGTCATGGCAAAACTTCAGTTTAATGCTCAAGGGCAAATGATTCCAATCCCAAACCACATGAGCCTTTTTTCCACAACATGCAGGATTTTACACAGTTTATACATTGCACATAAGAGGCCTACGGCAAGGAACTTGGTCACAGTGTCCAAAAATGTTGTTGTAATCAATTGACCATTGTGCAGTGATGCACGACTGAAATTAAATGAAATTACATATAAATCATGGTAATAGGGGTTGGGCCAAGGATTAGGGGTACATTTGCACAATCAAAACATTTCAAAATCGACTTCATGGTTTTGTACCGGTAGTAACATATATGTAGACAAACATTTTTGGGAGGACACGCTGTATAAAGTACAGTAAACTCCGGTTAAACCGGCACTCTCGGGACCCGAGGATTTGTGATGACTTACGCGAATGCCGATATCTGCTGTAAGTCGTCATTTTGCCGACTTACATGAATGGTCTTTTGCACACATGATTCATTGCACTAATTGGCTTGATTTACCCTGGATTATCTCCTTAATGCTTGAAATAAATCCAGCAAAGTAATCCTTGAATTGTATCATCACGTTTGGGCGCACGTATCTACCAACAATTAGGTACTCATGGCGCTGGAGATTATGTCTATTATCAAAGAAAGGTAAACAAAGTTCATGAGAAATATGAGACCCATTATGTAGCACCTTATAATGGTTTACAAGGTGCTGCGGCGCATATTGCAGCCACTGTCAGAAACACCGGGGCAAACCCCTTCCACGATACACGTGCACAGTAACAAATTAAATGCCTGCGTGGTCTGGTATAGGCCTATTGATCGCCATTAGTAAGACTTATACTAGTACAGGCAATATAAGGTTAGGTTTGACCTCAAACAAATTGCAACATAATTTTTTTCACCACAGTGCATTTCTATAAGGTCCCTAAAATGACATACTAAAAGTCTTAAGAAATCCAGGTAGGGGAAATATGCCTAATTTGCATAAATCCAAAATGGCCACAAATGTTAAGACTTTCGCATTGATTTGGTCATATTTCTCATACTAGGTAGATTTTGGAGGTACTTTAAACGACAGTTTAAGTCCTTTTACATTGATTTACTCATTATTCTAGTCCTAGGTAAATTTCAAGATCCCTATGTTTTCGAAATTTTCCAAATGCGGTATAATTTGCATAAATGCCGTATATCAATTTGCCAAAATTTAAGTTAAAATAATGGATGCCATGTGTGGACATGTACCAATTGAATTTTCCCAGATAATCCAAGTCAAGTTCACAACAAAGTGCATTGCTATAAGGTCCCTAAAAAGTTGTTAAAAATCCAAGTGGTGGAAATATGCCTAATTTGCATAAATTCAAAAGGCCGTTAATTACATGATTTTTATATGATTTGGCCATATACCGGTAGTATAGGCCGTTATGTACTTTTTCATTTTTTTGTTTAAGAAGGAATTTTTGCCATATTTGGAAAGAGTTTGCCTCCCTAAGTCGATCGGATATGCATTGGAGACATTTTTTCCCAGCTACAACGTGGCGGCCATCTTGGATTAAAAAATGGCCGCCATTTCGAGCCTAATTTGTATCATGTAACTTCTGACCTGATTGTCACATAAAGTTCATTTTGATGGCAAACCCCATGTTTTGATACAAAGGAACCCGAGTACATTATTGTTTACGATGTACTCCAAATGGACGGCAGCCATCTTAGATATTTCAAAATGGCCGCCATTTTTGGCTTCTTTGCATAATAAATTCGGACTTGAATGTTGTACGAATTCAATTTCGGTGGCAAACACCATACATTTGATACCAATTAATCTTCAAGACCCATTGCTGATGCTGTATCCCAGATGGATGGCAGCCATCTTGGATTTTTCAAAATAGCCGCCATCTTGGATTTCATTTATAATAACATTGCATGTTTTTGAATGAACTCAAGTAAACCACTGCGGATGGGGTATTCAAAATTGATGGCAGCCATCTTGGATATTTCATAATTGCCACCATTTTGAACTAATTTGCATATTAAATTTGGACGTAAATGTCGTATGAAATCACTATTGGTGGCAAACCCCATGAATTTGATACCAAGGAATCTAATTAACACATTTAGGCATCCCAAATGGATGGCAGCCATATTGGATATTCAAAAATAGTGGCCACCTTGGAATTCATTTAAATAATAAGGTGGCACCTGAATGTCGTATTAAGTCCATTTTGGTGGCAAACTGCATGTTCTTGATACCAAGGAACCCCAGTTACATGTATAATCCTTGTTGATGGGGTACTCCACTGGGAGTATACCCCATCAACAATGATTTTCTCGGGTTCCTTGGTATCAAAAACGTGGGGTTTGCCATCAAAACGACTTCATATGACCATCAGGTCCGAAGTTAGATACAAATTAGGCCCGAAATGGCGGCCATTTTGAATTCCAAGACGGCTGCCACATGGTAGATGGAAAAAAATGTTACCAATGGATTTCAAGCTTAGGAAGGTAAACTCTATCCAAATTTGAGAAAAATTCCTTCTTTAGCAAAGAAAATTGCAATGGCCAAAAATACGACATAATATACTATCTAATAACTTTCGTCCTAAGTTGCTTTTCGGGGTACTTTAAACAACATTTTGTCATTAGACATCGGGGTCATTCAGTGTCAAATCACCCCCCAAAACTTTTAAATTTTAAACCCCAACCTCTTCAAATTGGTTCATATTTATTTTATGGGGAAATTTCCGCTGAAAAGCCGAAATTTTAAGTTTTAGCGCCATCGGACAAACGGTTTTCGCGCTACTGCCCAGGCAATTTTGGTCAAAATGGACATTGCTGCCATTTTTTAAATAACCATATCTCTATAATCTGTGAGCCAAATTTTGTTAATCTTGATTTCTTTTAAAAGGTTACATCATGAGAAATCCAAATTTACCATTGTTTTTCATGTCGGGGTTATTTTAATTATAATGACATTTTGACCTTTACTTTGACCTTGAATTTGATAGTGGATTACCCGACATTGAGACAAACTTGGATGAAAATCAAACCCCAACATGTTTTCTACAAAATATCAAAAAATACGGTACAATATTTGTTGTTTGGTTTTTGGCTCATCTCAAAGTTGGCATACATGTTGAAAAATGTGATATCCCTATGCAGTGTACTAGTGGATTTAAAGTAGGGATTTTTTGTCCCTGATATGTGTTCATGTACAGGGTGTCACAAGACTGTTGAAATTATTCCTTTTATTTTCTGAGTCGATTTATTAATCACTAAATTTGTACGGCCGTAAGTGTTATGTAACTTCGGAGGTGGATGCTAGGTGAATCATGCAAATCGTAATTCCTTTCCCTTTGCACACCAATTCCGGGCTTGCACCCATGTGGAAGGGTATAAAACCCTCGACGTATTTTCGGATTGAGTTTGCAGTTTTGGTTATTTCGTTCCCGTAATATATAATTGATTTTTGTGATTGGTAAGTCCTGTGTTGAATCCTCTGTACTCTTGAGTTATTCCTTGATTTTGGTCTGAGTTGAGCGGCGCAAAGGTTCGCTCTGCGACTCAGGGATATCACATTTTCCAACACTTATACCAACTCTGACAAGAGCAAGAGACCTAAAAAAAATTATTATACCCCATAGGACACATAGGATCTCAAAAGGTACCCAGGACTGGAATGATAATGAAATAAATGTCATGGGGAAACATAGGGATATTGAAAGTTACCAAGGTCTAGAATAATGAGTAAATCAATTATAAGGACTAAAATTGTTGTTTAAAATACCTCAAAAAGCTACCTAATATGAGATATGACCAAATCAGTGCGAAAGTCCTAAAATATGCAGCCATTTTGGATTTATGCAAATAAGGCATATTTCCACCACCTGGATTTCTTAAGACTTTTAGAATGTCCTTTTAGGGACCTTATAGAAATGCACTGTGGTGAAGAAAATTCTGTTGCAATTTGTTTGAGGTTCACTCAAAAAATGAAGTATTTTGCCTGTACTATTACTAATGGAGATCAATGGGTATATACCACGCATGCATTGACTGCAGCAGTAGTCATTCAATAAGACAACCCCCAAAATGGACAAAGCGCATGCGTACAGTCTAAAGGGGGTACTGGTATTGATATGCTCACGATGCATATGAGATGTATGCAGTAGGACACCCTTTTTCGACATCGATGCATGCAGCGATCAGGGGCCGTGCGAAACCACTTATCACTCGACACTTTGCCAACCGCAGTACAGGAAGTCGATGCCAATGCGTGATTTGTTGAATGCCGACTTGCACAAACATGACAAAGGATTTTGTAATGCTTTTTATGGAAAGGGAAACGAGAGTAACACAACGACTTGAGCGAAATGGCGACTTATAAAAGCCGACTTAGAAATAAAAAATTCAATGGAAATGCATTATGGACAATCGGGACTTTAGTCAGAAGGCCGACTTGAGTGATTTGACGAGTTGTACAATGTCAGTTTAGCCGGAGTTTACTGTAGTTCATGTTTGTGTTGGCGGCGAATAAATCACCTGGATGTGTAAACGTATGAGTTCATAGAGAGGGAGCATGATTCTCCCCTCCAATGAACTCATATAATTCCAATTATATGGCAGGTAAGTACCTTTACATAATTTTGAATTATATTTCCTCATTGTTGTCAAGACTTATGCTGTATACTTCAAAGTTAAGACAATGCCAACACCGCTTAACTGAAGTTAGATGCCATGCAACTTTGTGAACGTATCCTCAAAAGCCCAATTGGCTGACTGGAGGATGACTGCAGTTGGCACACCAGCTTGTGCTGCTGCTGACATTGATGCTCCTCGTGTGGAGTGCAAAGGAAAAGTGTTGTGTCAATACTGGCTGAGGTCATCACAGACTTAAGCCAGCGTGCACTTGTTGAAGAAACAACTAGGAGATGAGGCAATGTGTAATAGGAACAGTTCTGCTTTGTTGTCGTTGCTTCGCCCTTGAAGAGGTTCTGTGCTACAAAGATCCAGAGTGTTTTTAACATATAATTTCTGATCATTCCAGAACATCATGAGGTGTATGTGCTTATTTGTGGAATACGCAGTTGTTAATTTAGCATGTTTAGATGGGGTGAATTAATAATCTGTGTCATCTTCCTCGTGAAGCATAAATCCAGTGCCAATAACATGAATAAGGAGGAACACTACTCGCCATGACCAGTGCAACAAGCATCAAAACTTTCTGCGCAAATTAAAGTCTTGTTGTCAGGCAGTTGTCTGAAGTAGCGCAAAACCAATGTTGTGGAATATTTAGGCTTAGGTTTCTTCAGGTTGAAGACACTCTTGAAGAAATGAGTCAAGATTGGGTGTTGCCCACTGGAACGCCATCAAGTGGTGACGAAATTGCTGAACGACAAACATTCAATGTCCAATATTGAAGACCCTCATTCAGCAGGTGGTATAGAAACTCCAAAATGTCTTTCAGAAGGTCTCAAACAGTATTAACTTCTTCGCAATACATTAGCGATGCCAACATTGCCAAGAAGATTGGAACTGTTTGATCGTGCCTGTGCTCCATGAGGGAATGATGACATCAGACACTCTTTCTGAAAACCCTTGGGAAGACAAGGATCTCCTGATAACAGCCACAAGAGATCGTGCTGTTGAGTTAGAGTACTTGGTCGTCGAATGGCAAAGTCTAGAAGACATTGCTAGAAGTGAGAATGGTGGGAACAGGTAACCTCTGATATTTTTGCAGCTGATGGTAAATGCCTCGATGTGCCAGGCTTTGGGGTCTGGTTGCCAAGCGACATGAACCGGTAGTTGTTTTGTTGATTCGAGATGGAATGAGATACTACGAGATGGATGAGATTCAAATTTTTCCAATTTATGAGGAAACCCAGATCTGGAAGGAGTTTTAACGACTTGTTGACATGCTGCTGGCATTCTTCTGATGACCTTCCCATGACCAAATACTTTGTTGTTGTAGATCAGTGTTCTCCAACCTGTAAAACAAACTTGGCGCCCCACTATGCAAGGTGGCGTCACCATGCTTCAAAAGTCCCCACCAAGCTTCAAAACTAAAAATGTGTACATTTTGTAGGTTTTATATAATTCCAACTGTTTTGTCGAGGCCGAAAAAAAAAATTCAAATGGCGCTCGTGCTTTCATAGTGACCTAATGCCATGCAAAATAACCTTGTATGTACGCAAAACACAGTTTCCTTGCAACGGCGAAGGGAAAGACGAACAGGGACGAGGTGACAGTCAGCATTCCCATTAGTCTGGCTCCACTTGTTTTGTGTCATGTTACAGTGTAGGTAATAAGTCCAGTCTCCAAGCGAATAGCAAAGGCACATTTGTATGGAACGTTAAACTTCATGTTCAGGGCTCTGGCATGAGTAAAAGTGGGCCTACCTTGCGTTAAAATTAATCATTTCAATTATTATTGTTGCGAAAACTCAACCGAAAGTAAAATAAAGATCATGAAGAAGGTCAAACATGTACATGTACGTTAACAACAGTCACATGCGTGATGGGTGAGGAACAGCGGCTCGTCAAGAGTGGCGAGTTGCATTGGTCGCGTAAAATTAACAAAATCCAGCCCTGATATCGTTTATTTCTTTAGTCAGAGTTAGTTTCCAATGTACATGTACATTACCTATAAACATAACGTGACTGCTGGACTTGCATGGTTGTTTATGATGTTGTTGGACTGTATTAACTGCCGAACTGTCGTCCAGTTTTCAGACACAATGCAATTTTTGGTAATCATGTAGTTTAGGACCCCGTTTCCATGATAAGAGAATAAAAAGACAATTTCATGTTTTGGGACTTAATACCTGCACATTTGGCTATGAAACATGTACATGTACAAGCAGGAAAGTCACTTTGTGTGTTTGGAATCATCTAAACAGTTTAAGATACCATGTTGAATATATCAGTTAGCTTCATTTTGTGAAAAGAGGGCAGGGTTTTGATTTATGAACGGAACTTGTAAAACATAATAAGTGTCCTAATACGCGATTACCAAATTATTGTTCTTTTATACTCAATCTTAATTTTGCAAGTCATAGGCCCCCACAATTAAACATAAATACCTACCCTAGACCCAGGCGTTGTTTATGGGTCTATGCCTACCCGCACCTGACCAACAAGGGAGTCATGATATCCACAGTAAATTTGCATTGACCTTTGAGAAGTGTCCAAAATCTCCTTACCCATCCCCACAAAAAATATATCAAATAAAAACAAAAACACCCCACCCCAAAAAAGACTAACAAGAGAGAATTAAAATTATGTACATGTACAATAGTACCGGTAAATAGCACCCCTATTTGGAAATGGAAATACATGGTTCTTAACTGTGAGTGCATTTATAAGAATCTTTATCGGATCAAGAATAAACCGATGAAATGGAATTCAACTTTTGCTAAAAAAAGTCAGGGGAAAGTGGCCAGGAAATGCCTCAAGTTGCACCAAAGAGCATCTAGAATCCATTTTTTTTCAGGGCCCTTAAGCAGGCCCCGGACCCCAGGTCCTAAGGGCTTCGCGCTCCGCGCTTACATTTGTTACACCCCCCAGCACCAACCTTACTTTTCAAAGTTGGAGAACACTGCAGATGAGTAGCTGCTGGCTTTAGGACCTTGGTAAATGTTCGGAAAGCACCTGAGAGACCGCAGGATAGGCACACAAACACTTCAAGTTTATAAACCCAAAATGAACTGGCCTTGGTTTGGCTAAACTTGGCAAACTGCACCTTTAGAAATCAATTTTTTTTCACCTCTTGTGAAATGATGGCCTCCTGGGCGAGTATACATGTATACTGGAACATGGAAGTAACAGGCAATTGTAAGAAAGAAATTCAATAACTTTTTACTGCTTATAGAATCCAACTGTCTTTTATTATTTCTTTCCAGAAGGGACGGAAACACTGGAGACTTCCAGCTGATGCACGATTAGACCTACGTTTTTGAGTACCATCGGTGGAAGAGCATTCTGCCGATTTAAGTTTTGTCACTTGCTCCATGGAAGCTGCCAGGTGCTCTGTCTGGCTGGAAATCTGTTCCAAAAGGATCGTTGACTTTGGTCTTTCGAGACATGGCTGCAACGTAGGGGGAGTAACAGTAACCCCTAGAGGCGGATGATTGTTCCTTTCATTCATTCATTCATTCTATTATTTTTTACCACATCTCATTTCATTATAATGTGACAAGGCATAAATACATACATGTAGTTTTGGGTATTATAAAGTTCGAGCTTGTTTTACAAAATATATTTATACACTTTGGGCGCATTATTTTCTAATTAGAGATGGTGGAAGGGGATCCCCAAAAAGCGGAGCTTGTCGAGTAGAGATCCCCTTTAACATGGATTAATACAACATTTAATGAAAAACAAATGAAAACAATTGAACGTATACATTTTAAATTGTAAATAACACACGGAAAAACATAATATTGCTGATCAAAAAAAAAGAAATACAGAGTAGTAACCCAGTAAGAAAATTAATCTGAGCTATTAAAATTTGATAGTAAATTCGATTTAAGTTTGGATATAAAATAATGGAAGGCTACGAGTGCCCTGGAGTGATTTATTTAAGGACTTCCAGTACTTAGGGCCTTCATGCCTAATTGTCTTTTTATAAACAGTTGTTCTTGCAAATGAGAAGTGAAATTCTTAGTACTTAGGGCCTTCATGCCTAATTGTCTTTTTATAAACAGTTGTTCTTGCAAATGAGAAGTGAAATTCTCTATGTTGTCGGGTAAAATGGTGATGTATAGTTTCGTTTCTGCAGAACATTTGTGCAATGGGATTTGGAAGTAAATTATTGTTCAAACGATGCATGAAGGCTCCAAGCTGAAGTGAATAAATGTCATTGACCTTGAGTGTTTTATGTTTACAGAAAAGAGGATTTGAATGTTCAAGTCTGTCGACAGAATTAATAACTCTCAATGCCCGTTTTTGTAGGTTAAGAATTCTATTCACATAACTAGCTGCACAATTCCCCCATGCTAGGATACCATAGTTCAAATAAGGCAAAATCAATGTATTATACAGCATAAACAGTACTTCCTGTGGGAAAAAGGCTTTGAGCTTACTAATGACACCTATATTTCTAGAGATAATACCGGTAGAACAAATGTTGTTAACTTGAATTTTCCAAGAGAGAGTAGGATCAATATATAATCCCAAAAATTTTACACAATCAGAATAGGGCAATTTTATGTTATCGATATAAATACAGTCGGCTCCCGTTATAGCGAAAACGGCTAGAACGAAATTCCGGTTATTACAAACAAATGTCTTCGGTCCCGACAAAATTGTGCACATGTCTATGGGGAAAATTTCGCTTAAGACGAAAACGGACAGTACGAAATTCCTGTTACAGCGAAAGGTTTTGGCAACCCGGTTGCGTAAAAATGCATTGTTAGCAACCCATTTATAACGAAAGGTAATCCTGAATCACTTAGAATCATTAGGATGCGACATATATCTATGGTATAGCTTGTTTTTGTGATAGATTGATTTGCATAAACTAACAGTAACCCACAGGGATTTAGGAGTTGATTTTCGTGATGCAGGCTTACTTTTTGTCATGGGAATATTTTTATCAATAAGTAAATTCAAAGTATCCATAAAATTGTGAAAAGCAATGTTTGCATCGGAGGCAGAGGCGACATTTGTCCAGTCACAGGAATTCAAGTTACTATTAAGACTAGCTATGTTTTCTTGTGTGTGTTTTCGAGTACAATTTGGCCTGGGATTGGAACGATTAACTGACAAAGGAAATGATGTGAATATTGGGAAATGGTCCGAGATATCCGTAACTAAAATACCAGCATCTGGAAATGGTAATATGTTGGAGAAAATGTTATCTATAAGAGTAGCTGATGATTGGGTAACTCTTGTGGGTTTATTAATAAGTGGTACATAATTTGATGAGTAAATAGTATCTAAAAATTCCTGTGACTTGTTATTGTTATCAACATTCATTAAATTTAAGTTAAAATCTCCACCTATCAGACAAAGTTTATTTTCATTTGTAATAAGCTCAAGGATATTTTGCCAGCTATTGATGAATTGATTGAAATCAGCAATAGGCGGTTTGTAAACCATACCAACAATCAGATTCTTACATTGACAAGGGGTGATGATTTCAACAAAGATACATTCCAACGAGTCGTTACCCAGATCATTTAAATCAGACCTCCGAATATATTGAAGACTCGATAATAAGTACATTGCTACACCTCCTCCCTTTTTTCCCTCCCCATTTCTTGTCCCCAGAATGTATCCAGGCATATTCAAATTAAGATTACAGTTGGTATTCAGCCAGGTTTCACTTAGTCCAATAACAGATAAGTTGCTATTTAATGAGTGCAAACATGTTTTCATATTATCAATATTTTTGTTCAGACTTCTAATGTTGAAATGTAAGAGGGAAAAATAATTAGGAGAATCATGGTTGAAAAAATCAACAAACTTTTCATGAGAGTAATAATCAGTTTTGTGTAGTCGACATGAGGTAACATCGGGATATCATATTCATACTTGGACTATTCAATACCCTGGCTAACAAAAGTGGGCCACAGAGGGAAACATTTGATCTGGTGAAAGGTGTTTAATTTACTTTTAAATTATGAGAATGGACCACCCTCTATCAGAAAATAGCAAAGGGAAGGAAATCTGCCTGAGAGATTTTCTTCCATGCAGTGCTTTCTGTAGAGGGACGCCTGAGGAATTAACGTTGGTTACGGTGTCCACTTTGCAGTCAACCACGCAACAATAAAAGTCGAAGGAAAACAATGTGGAGTTATATTATTGTGGTTAAGCTTTCCCTCCTTTCTGAAAGTCACCTTGAAAAAAAAAAGTTAATTATTACTATTTTACAATATATTAATAAGGTGGACACCGTAACTAACGTTAACAAGAGTACCTTTTCATACACGACAATTTTAAATGCTTGGCAGTTTGACTACTTAAGGAAAACAGCTGGTTGTGAAGTTGGCAAGTACTTCAAAGTGGACATTATCATTGACAACCAAAGAATAGATACCCTTAGTTTCAAAGATCTTTGTCTTGTAGTTAACGTTAGTTACAAAGATGACACGGACACCAACAATTTCAAATCAAACATTTCGTGTGACAAGTTTATTATTACATGTACTTGCTTTACTGGAGCCTTCACCTTCAGAAAATTGCCTATGTTACTATGTGCAGTTGTTAGTATTTTCATTTCTAGGGAGCATCTCCATGTATCTACATATTGATAAGCCACTTCATCCTTCTTTGAGCATGCAACAAGGTTGCACATGTACTTCACAGAAGTTGAAATCTTTGACATCAGAAGTTGAAATCTTTGACATCATGAAATTAATTACATAAATGTAACTTTAATATTTAAATGTGAATCATTTCCAACATTATATTGATGCTGAGCAACGAGTGAATTGAGTCAATGAGTTGTTTTTTTTCATTCTTATCTCGTTTCTTAAATTACGTATTTTATTGTGGAGACTTTAAACTGACGATCCCACTGAAGAACATGGCACATTTCATTAAATGAATTTCATTTAATTTATTTAGTTCATGCCACCATGGTGACTTACTTTTGCTGAAAACCTGATAAACTTTTGACTACAGACCTTTGACAAACCTCTGATGACATACTTTGACAATACAACCTTTGACACTAAAAATTTACAAATACTTACTGGCATAAACAGTGTATAGTGCATTAATTTTACCTACTTCTTTGCTGTTCAAGAGAAAGTAACGCAAAGATGGATCTGGAATGAGTGAGCTTGGATTAATAACACATAGAATGAATTTCCTGTTAACAGTTAGATCTTTTTCCCAAACAAAACTTTGCTTATTTTTATTTGGACGATCCATGCAGTATATACATGTAACTGCCAGTTCATCACTAATGATGTGCTTGATGGCACCTGGATACCATGCCTGCTCAAATGCGACTATAACTATATCCCCTGCGGTGAGCTGGCGATTGACAGGTTCTTGTTGGGTCCTGAAATTAAAGAAATGACAACAGGCATGGTTGAAATTGAATAATCCTTGACTTAATTACTACTAAAGCTTCTTTCACAAGGACATGTGAATCATATAGACATAAGCCTGGATTAAATGATGTTCTGCCGAAGTCTCTTTCTCTAGAAAACAAAATTTCCATTTGTTTATGTGTGCGCTTCAGTATGGTAGGAACCTGCGACAGCGGACTCCGTGTCCCACAGAAAAGCACTCGTAAACAAACCTTGGTGTCATCAGTACAGGGGTCTATTGCATTACCTGCTGGCATTTTCAGGAAGGTCCACATCATCGGATCCAACCACTATCTTTTTCTCCGTTCTGGCTTCTGAAATAAGATAAAAGAAAAAGAAAATTTAAATAGAACTTTTTATGGAATATAATCGGAAATGGCTTGATTTGTAGAAGAGCCCGGGGCCACATCAGCATGGGTTAAATAAATGTGCTGCCGAAGTTTTCCTACTAGGAATCAACATTTCCACAGATTGCATTACCTGCTGGGGTTGTTAGGAAGGGCCACATCATCCGATTCAGTCATGTCCTTTGTCGCGTTCTGACTGCTGAAACTGAAAGGAATAAAATACAAGCAAGAATATTTGGAATGTACTTGTCAGTGATATGTTCTTGCTGAAAAGCTTTTGGCTACATACAGGTAAGTATGGGAATAAATAATGTTCTGCCAAAGTATCTTCCACTAGGAAACAAGATTTCCACAGACAATTGCATTACCTGCTGGCATTTTCAGGAAGGTCCACATCATCTGATCCAACCACTGCATCTTTCTTCCTGTTCCGACTTCTGAGTAAGATGAAGGAAAAAAAATCAAGAATGAGCAAGAATATTTGAAATACACTCCGCAGTGACTTGTTCTTGTAGAACCCCTGGGCTATGGGCAACATAAGCCTGGCTTGAAGACAGTGCTGCTAAAGTTTCACCCGCTAGGAATAAGGATTTTACAGACAGTTTACCTGTTAATATTGGCAGCAAGGTCATCTGTTCTGGTCTTCCCTTTCACTCCCTTCAAGTTTGAAATGTTCCATGTGCCAGTTATATCCTCATTGCTGCATTTCCCGATTCTTGTCATGCAGGTGTGGCAAAAGTAGCTTCGCTCCCTGTATGCAACAACATAGGGCTTGTCTGTACCCGTTACACAGTGTAGCCGTTGTGTTCCTTTGAGTGTTTCTACATCTGTATGGTCTGGTCTGTTACGATTAATTTTGCCCTCTTGCACAAATATAAAGCTCCTCTTTTCATGGACATGCTCGCCAGGTATGCTTGGTCGTGTCAAGTTTTCCTTTCCAAAGTTGTACAGGTCAAATGCATTGGCTATCTCGGCCTGTCGTGCAGCTACATTTATATTGGCCTGCTTCTTCAGCACTCCAATCTCACGGTCACATGGACCCTTGCCATGTCTGCTTCCAAAGTAATGTTTTTCGGTTTGAAAACCAAAATAAGAGATGGAAAGTGATACATCGCTGAAGTTAATTTTGCTTTTGTACTGTGATGATGCACCATCTGTGAAGTGAACAAGTTTTTCAACTTTGACGCCTTTTTCCTGAAGCTGCTTAATAGCCGTCTTACTGAAATGCTGCACACCGTGGTTGCAGTGCTTTGTGTCATTGCTAATGAACATCATCGAGTCTGTGACAGTTCTTGTGCAGCCTTCTTCAGTACATCTGTATGATGCTACAACTGGGTGTATTGTTGCCTGAACATTAGACCAGTGAGCCCCCTGGGCCTCATCTTGTGATTTGCACGAATAGTTCTCCCCAAAGTCCATGCAAAACACCACCCAGTTAGGTGGGACGTTCTTGGAAATGATGTCGTATTGTTGCCACTGCCAACTGGCGTTAAACAGGTGCCTGGAGAATGGTACCATTTCCATTTCTAGCTCATCTAGCATAGTTTGGATGGTTGCCGTTTTTCTTTCTTTGACCATTCGCTTTATGGTGCTTCCCTTGTAAGGAAACTCTTTACTTTCCCATCAAGACCAACTGATGTCTTCATGAACTCTCTGTGTAATCTCCTTGAGGCTTGCAATTGACTAGGTGGACTCCGCATTTTTCACACTCTCTGTCTAAGCACTTCTTCTTGTACTCTTGACCATCAACCTTTGGGCATAGTGTTAGTCTGGAAATGTCATATTTGTCTTTGAAGGCACACTGTCCCAGCTTGTGCACTGCCATGTATCTTGTGATGGCCTGAATTTTAAACTCGATATTAGTGCAGCGTTCACAAAGACATTGTGGAAGTTTGTTGTTTACCATCGTCAGAATATGATTGGGTCTTAGCTGCTTAAACTTGGTTTTCCCGATGGATATGTCTGGGTTTTCTCTGTTGAACTTGTCATACGCACTTCGCAACGTTATATCCATAACCTTCCTACTCTTAACACTTCCACCATCTTTCTTTGCACTCCGTGCATCAGGCAGATCTCTTGAGATGTCTCCTCTTCCATAAAACTCAATGACCCTATCGACTACACCTGTTGGGAGCGCATCACTCCTCCTTTTCCTTGTATCCAATTGACGGACATCATCGACCCTAGCAGCACGTTTGGTTAGAGAGTATCCAAATCCAAGATGTTTTCTCAGATGCCGCTTGTATCCATGGCTGTACATGTATTTCCGCTTCACGGACAGGGCCGCTGCTAATACCCGTTTCCTGTGCAAGGTCGACGTGCTCCTTTGTTTGTTGATACCCAACACTGTGTCTTTGATGTTCCCACACGACTCTTTGGCGAACTGCAGAAATCTTCTTGACTTTGGACAAGCATTAATTCCCTTCTCTTTTAGTTGCTGTTTTTTCTTTGGAGTTGCTTTGTGAATCAGTCTTGTCAACACTTCTGCATACTGTCTACTGTTTTTTGGCATTGCTTGCTTGGCACGGTACACAGCCTTGCGAAAACTACCACTAGAGATTGATGGCTGCCGTGCCTCTGATGAGTGTGTTAATGGTGGTGTTCTTTTGATGGAGGATGTCCTTTCCTTCTTTTCGGCATACTTTGCCCTGCGTTTTTCATTGGTCCTCTGTTTTGCCTGTGCTGTTTGCTTTACTCTTTGATTCTGTTTCTGTCTTCTCCATTTGCTTCTCTGTGCTTCCTTTGCAAGACAAGTTTTGGGTGCTGCTGCCTTCTTGGCTTTACTTGCACTTGGCTCTGCTGCATTTCTCTGACGAAACTTTTGGACACGAAATTGGGCTTTTTTCTCCTCTGTTAAATTTGAAAGATACTCTTTGACCCTCAAGTTTTCAGATGCTCGATGCAATTCATAGAGTTTATGGTTCTGTTTGATACGCTGTCAGTACTCTCTCTGGTATTCTGCACGAGACTTCCTTTTTTTTTGGAGGTTCCTCCACCGCTATCTCAAGCTGTTCGTCCAACTTCCTCTTCACTCGAAGATTATAGCGAGGTGCATCAGTCATTTTGTACTCTGTACCTGTTGTATACATTACCAAAGAAACCAAAGTAGAAATTCAAGATGTATTCAACCCATAAAATCCACCAATTAAAAAGTTGCTATTGCCCATTCTATTTTTGTACAGTTTGGATAAAAGGTGTCACTGTCAATTACAAACAAAATTTAAGAAATGAAAAAAACACAGTAAAAAATACAACCAAACAAAAAGAAAGAGGTAAAACACTAATATGAAAAACAAAACAAAAAGTAAACACAAAAAGACATGTCACGGGGGTTCTGACTAATTATGGCGCCATGGCGAGAATGTCTCCTTGCCTTCAAAATACATGTGTGCCAACATCAGCATGTTTGGCCTACAACAGTAGGCCTAGCTTTTTCTTTTTGAGAAACTTAAAAAAAAAAAACACTAACAGGGCCCCAAGGGGTTCCTCAAGGGGTTCTTTGCTGATTTTTGTATCTTTTACACAATTTTCAAGTGTTTCTTACGTTCGTGACTGCGGACGCTAAATAATTTGTAAAATATCACGGTGTGTAACTAACGTGAAACACTGATGATTACGAAAAATCGGCAAGGCTATTCTTGAAGTTTTTTCATTTTTTTGATGGACTTTAACTTAAAAAAGTGTAAATTATTTGACGTTTTGCAATTTCAAGAGGGACTTCAGATGTTTATTATTTTTTTCTTCCATTCGTTAAAGATGGACACGAATCCAAACAACGGTCCGCTACTAAGCCCACAAATCACCCATTGATTATCCATTAAAATCTTCCCTTTTACAATGCCATCTGAACTCTTCTCACAAAAAAATACAGAAAATAAAATCTATTTAAGTTGATACAAACCTTTTGGCTGCTCTTTCCCTGATATTTCTCTTGATTGTTAGAAGGAAAGCTGTCATCGACGATGAATTTCTCTGTTCGTTACAAAGTGGCGCGAAAGCGGCGGGGGTGGACGCGATGCTTAAAATAGTTGTATATCGGAAAAGAAGTGACCGAGCCTACAACAATTGACCTTTAGGTCATTCACACAGGGTACCATTTCACGTGTATGACCACAGTTCAGACTGCGTTGATCACCAGTTAAAACATGGGTACGTTTTACGTTAGTTATAAAGTGGACACGAAAATTATAGCAATCGATGTGTTGATGTTTTCTTATCCTCAAGGGTAATTGGGATCTTACAGACATTTTACACAATGTTTATTGAGCGTATTTCGAATAAAAGTGGCTTATACAGGTAAGGATGAGGCTTGTAAATGATGATTCTAGCCCTTTTTATCATCGTATGATGTGGTGGACACAATGTGAAACGAACGTTAACGCAGGTTCAGCTGCCATTTTTGGAGCGTGAATTTATTTTATTTTTTTGGGTAAAGGGCCAAAATATTACTTCATTACTTTACTCAAATAATATGACCATTATGATAAAATACGTGTGTTATAGGTAAAGTATTTGAGTTGATGAAATTTTGTTCAAGCAATGTCCCATTTTTGGGCGCCATTTTGGAACTAAACTTTACTCTTCAACGTGAATAAAAATGATAAACTCGCACTCACACTAATTTATTTGACTTTTTTAATCTCTCAAATACATGTACAACTATAATCTCAAGAAAACACTGCTTGAAAATGGTTACATCATCTGAGAAATTAAAGTTCATTTTATGCATCATGAAAGTTAGCCAGTATTGTGACCTTACACATGTATGTCTTCAACCCTTTCAGAACTCAACCTTAAAACCCCAACAGAATATTTTGTTAGAATCTGTCAGGATGGGTACAGTACCCCTAAACTGGCAGTCTTTTACATTGGGTTGGCAAACCTCCAGAATCAAAGTCAGAAATATGTGTGTGCAGTTCCCATATGGTGTTGGAATTTGCCAGGATACGGTTCCAAGTACATGTAAATCATGCTAGGGAGTGCGAAGACCAAAGACTTGTTTTTCCGGGTGCGGACAGGTCGGTCAAAGCGTTGAACAGCTGTACAAGAGGCATCGCCGAGCATGGTTCATGATTGTGAGATTCCCAGAGTAGATCATCCTGGCACACCAACGACGAACTCATGTCTTTAATTCAGGGGCGGAGGAACCGGGAGGGCTGCGGGGGTGTTTGCCCCACCCCCCAGATTTTCCCAAGTGCCCCTTTTGCGGCCATAAATGTGCCCCCTCGAGCATTAAAGTGCCCCCTCGAAATGAAACAAAAATGCCCTTAAAGTATCTTACTATTTCTTAGAAGTAACCATTTCCCACTAATGGTTAGATATTTTTGATATAAACAAGGATATGAAAACCAAGTCCCAAAACCCATACAATACGCCCCGAAAATGGGCACATAATGCATATTTAGCATATAATCATTGGTTTTGAAGAGCGCCCCCTATGTTTTACGGAGGCCAAGTGTCCGGTGAAAAAAACGTGACGACATTTCAGCACGGGTTTGCAAGTGCCACTTTTTGGTGATCCCCCCCCCCCCCCCCCCCCCCCCCCCGTTTCAAACCCGTTCCGCCGCAACTGCTTTAATTAAAGGCCGATTTTACCTGGGGTGGTAACTCTGGTGCAGGGGCGGCGGAACCGGGGGCTGGGCCCCCCCAGATTTTCCCAAGTGCCCCTTTTGCGGCCATAAATGTGCCCCCTCGTGCATAAAAGTGCCCCCTCGAGAAAAAAAAAAGCCCTTAAAGTATCTTACTATTTCTTAGAAGTAACCATTTCCAATAATGGTATAGATAGTTTTGATATTAAACGAGGAATATGAAAACCAAGCCCCCAAACCCATACAATATGCCCTGAAAATGGGCACATAATGCATAGATAGCGCCCCCTATGTTGGAAGATCGTACCCCCCCCCCCCCCCCAACTATTTGATTTTACAGAGGCCAAGTGTCCGGTGAAAAGTACGTGTCGACCTTTCAGCACGGATGTGCCCCCCCCCCAAAAAAAAATGCTGAGCAAGTGCCCCTTTTTGGTGATGCCCCCCCAGTTTCAAACCCGTTCCGCCGCCGCTGCTCTGGTGCATGGAAAAAATGTTCCTGTGATGTGGGCACAAGGTATGGTTGCAATTCTTCTTATGAACAATGAATGCGACAATTAGCTGGTGCGTAACTCCTTCCACCATGACAAAGTCTTGTCAGATACTGCTGACCAAGTTTCTTTGTTGTGAGGATTACGGAAGGGGTTACTGTCAGGCTGTGTTGTCGATGAGGTTTCATCAACCACTGATTCTTTATCTCCATGCGTGACCTCGCCGGTTGGCGTTGAACACAGGGTGCCACATGACGATGCACTTGTTGTGCAGCGTCGGCCAAAGAACAATGGGTTAAACACAAAGGGCTGCTGTTTTGGGTGGAATGCAGTGTGTTGACTGTTCCACATATCCACCATGTTTTGCATCGTTGTTCATGCTGTAGGCATGTGCTGCCCAACCCATGGTGAGTTGTAGGCTTGAGTAGCACAACGGGAGGCATGGATATCATTTCTCGTAGACTGCCGACGTGGAGGAGCCGGTGATACTGGTGTCATACGAAAATCCGACTCCTGTGAAAATCAGACTCCTTTACCCTATTATTGGTCACTCCCTCGCACGTGACCAGTCACTCTCCTATTTATGATACTTACGCATGCGCAATACTACCAATGAGTCCATGATTGATGGAGTCGGATATTCACGCTACACCCGCTCTGTTGCCAAAGACTAAGAAACAGGTCATGGTGACCCTTATTCCTGCTTGCTCTCTTTTCTTGGGGGTCCAGAGGTTAGAACCTGCGAGCTCTCTGAAAAGTCAATATTCTGTCTCTGCCTCTGGAAGGGCACCCAAAGCTGGTGGAATATTGCTTTTGGATCTCTTGGTAGCTATATTCCAGAAATATCTTCAGTATAATTTCACAATATAGTGTATAATAAATCTGAGAGAGGGTGAGGAAAAACATACAAGCAACCCAAACCACAGAAAACAAAGACACACTTGAGTGCAGACAGAGCTGTATACTGTCATGGAACTCATTTCCATTAGAACAATGGTTGGACGATGGTGGAGCAAACACTATTGCAGAAAACATAGCGTGAGTCTTAATGACAATGACAAAATAAAATCTTACCTTCTAAGATTCCACTCACCTGTAACAATAATCTCTCATCTCCTTCTATAGATGTCTTTTTCCAGTCAATGACCTCAGAGAATGGAAGCTCCCATCCATTGCTAAGTATGACAGGAATACAAGCTGCCTGTAAAGATTCCAAGAACCGAAAAGACCCGAGGCGACGTCCTCTTGGCACAAGACAGAAAGTAGAATTGTGCAGCAAAATCTGATAGTCATGCCTGTTAAGAGGAGACATGTAACAACTTCATGTTAAACAAAACTTGAAATTTTCAAGGGGAAAGTCAAAAAAGTGTCCACATTTAAAGTTTGAGTACAATACATGTAAATAAGCCATTCCATGTTTAAACCAATCCTATCCATGATGTACTGTATTATGTGAAATGACTTGAATTTGGGAAATTATATTTGATGGCATATGAATGTTAAAACCTACAGAAAAACACATTAAAATTACATACATTTAGGAGAAATCAAGTTTGCAGATTTAACAACAACTGTCCTTTTTTGAAAATTTGCATACAAAGTTTAAATGAAATTTTCAAATGGTCGTAACCTACATTGTATAATCCTTCTCTAGTGGAAGTCAAAGAATCAGTGGGACATCGCATTGGGTTTAAAAATGACAGGTCAATTTGCAAGCAAGGTCTCCCACATCATGTTTCACGTGAGCCCTAATGCACATATTTCCAATCCACGTACATTTTTAATGTGGCGCTGGACTTCCTGAAAAGGTTGTGGAAAAACTACAAATAGAAACTTGATGAGATTTACACATGATCTTTAACCGATTGTTTCCTTCATTTTTACAATAGTTCAGGGTGGCATCGTAATAAGTTTAAAAATGAGAGGCACTTCCCAGCATTTTCCCGTCCTGCAATTGTTGATGTACTGCAGTTACTGTTTAGCCTAACTGTTTAGCCTACCTTTAGGCTACATGTCGAGCGCAATGTGAGTCTCCTGCGCAAGTTTAAACCGCAGAAGTTTAAACTTGCGCGAGCATTAATTTCCTTGCTTCAAATTGAACAATTGAAGGGATCATAATCATTCTTTTGACGTTAACAACGGGATACCCCAAGGAAATTATGATATATTTACATTTAAGAATATAAATAAAATGCTAATTAGTTTTACAAGGCAAAAAACTTAAAGCTGGACTCCATTATTGAACAACTTCAGTACACTTTCCAAGCAATCGCCGCTAGTGTGCTTATTGATTGCTTGCCCAGTCCCCTCCCCGCCCCCGCCCCCGCCCCCCAGGCTTCTAGCCAGGCATACAATAGGATATCGGGCCGATACGCTTCGAAAAAAATCCGATACGCTTGAAGTTAACCGATATGCTATTGATACGCTTCACATTTTCCGTGACAAAAAAAAACTACCCAAGGTTTTCTCACTACTTGTGTATACAGGTATAAAATAAGATCTGTTGCTGAAACGACTTATCAATTGTTACCCGAGGCAAATCATTTTTTTAAACGAACAGTAGAAGCACGTCCCACGAAAAGATACCGAGGTTCGCTACCAAGCGCTGGTGGTATACACTGCCGCGCTGGCCGGCCGGCGGGTCGTGCGTGAGCGAACTCTTTCGTTGGAATCCGATGTGATTGCATGCGTGCCCCGGTCATGCATGCAACACGCACGCTGTATGATCGGACCAAACCATTTTTTGGTAATAAAGGGGTGTATTGTCTTGGGAACAATAATTATCAATATTTCCATAGAAGAAAAGAAAACTAGTACTTTTTATAGAGTCTGAAACATTTCTGTATACGACAATCAGTTGTTCTATGTCACAATATATTTTTTTTCTGGAAATGTATTCAAGAAACGACGTAAAACGCAAAACTGGCACTAAATCACCCCTTACGAAATTAATGGATTCGCCCGTGCATCATGCTGGGTTTTTTTAAGAAAGTACGATCGTATATTTGATGTTTTGACGTTACTACTCGTTTTAATCACAACAATTTGATAAGATTTGTTATAAAAAAAGGACTTATTTATTCTTAGGACTAAACAAATCAGCATCTGTTGCCACAAAGCAAGATTTGTAGCGCTCCTGTCAGACGCCACATGGTGGGATGCATACGCTCTCAAGTGCTGCGGGAAAATGTTGTCATTCGCCGGCACAGGCATGACAGGCTGATGCCTGGCCATGCGCTAACTTGCCGGCAGAAATTCCCGGTGTTTATTTCTCATCGTCAAGACGTCAATGTTAATATTTCTCGCCAATGGTGATCATCTTAGTCGCGCTTTAAATTGTGTTTCTTCATGTTTCCACCACTTTTTGCAATTTTCCTGTAAAAGGTACCTTTTATCATTATCAGGCCAAACAAAAAAAATGGTGTGTTTACGGTAACCGACCTGGAATTTTTTCGGCCAAATTGCCGACCTCAAACTTTTTATTGCCATTTTGAAGGTTGATAATTGACAAATTTCAAACATTTCAAGTACTTTTAATTATTTGCCACGAACAAAAAACATTTTCCACACTTGAATCTGACCATGATTTGACACAAACATACCCATGTTAAAACGTGCGAAAATCGCGACGATCTCAAAACTTGAATTCTCAAACTACGAAGTACGATTATTTTTGCACAAACGCATCGGGGTACGTCTGGCTGGCCGACGGACGGCATGGTTCATCCCACGTACAAACGTGCGTACTGCGTATCGGCCCGATACGCTGGAATTGCGGCCGGCCCGATACGCCGACAAAAAAATGCCGATCACATTTTTTAGCCCCTGATACGCACAATATAATGATCATACACGCCATTAAAATGCACAATTTGATCGTTACATACACCATTATTTCATAATCTTGACCAAAATCCTGTTTTTCCGATGCATGTGTGATCAAAATGCACACGATGATGTGTTCTGCCGACCACCAGCAGCACCAAGCTAACATACAGCATGGTACACTGGTTCCCTTCGCCAGTTAACGGAATCAATGCTTTGATGAAGGACCGGAACCAGTGACTACTGCCTCTCTCCGGTCCATACTTCGTATCATACAGCATGATAATGTAGTGGGCCGAAGTTGGATCGTAAAAATATTACCAAACAAACTTCGCTGGAGAAAGAGAATTTCTGCGAATTAATTCACAGAACGTGATCTTTACTTTCTGTGTATGTGTTTTCCATTAAAATGACGAGATTGCAAAGCTCAAACTTGTGTCGAAACATCGTAGCGTGTTTCTGCAGTAGTGCAAGATTTTCGGCCACGTGGGCCGTGAGCACGGCGCGATGTTCGGCCAGCCAGGCGGAATTTTAGTGGTGCCAGCGGCCGTGATGTATGTTAAGCATAAAGTGGAATCACCGACCTCAAGTATATTTTTAATTAGGTGAGGCAAGTTTTAATCACTTTTGATAGCCAGTCTTGATAACTTTCGTGGCGCAAATGAAAATAGGCGAAATTGGCGAAATAATTTTCCGACCTACTGACGCTATTTTGAAAGGCATGTAATCGGAAGCAAAAGTTGTTTTTTTTCTCCACCTTTCTTAATTTGAAACTTACATGTAAGTTTCAAATACTTCATACTTTTCTAGTTAGGAAGCAATGAAACACAGGTTGTGAAATGTTAATTTTTTAAGTTAACAATTTTGATTTTTTTTCTTTAATTACAAAAATATTAGTGACCTACAAGATCTCCTCTGAATTTCAAGGACAAATCTTAAGGTAAAGACCCCCAGATTTGCTCTAAAATGCACCAGAGAGCTTCTAAAGTTTAAACATTTTCGGGTTGTTGAATCACAGCAAATCTTCCCCCACATGTTTGAAAAAATCCTGGGGAGAACCCTGGCCAACGATACAAATTAATTTGGATTGAAATGTATCGATTGAATATCTTCAATGCTTGAATAGTGGTTTTATACAATTTTTTTGCGAAAGAACACGCATGGGCATGCAGAACTGAAATGGAAAAAAAAAATTACAAAATAAAATTATTTCCCTACCTACCTACCTGGATATTTTTCAGGCCGTTACCGTAAACACACCATTTTTTTGGTTTGGCCTCAGTAATGAAAACAATGAAAACTTGAGACCTACATGTACATTTTTCTTTATGAAAAAGGATCTTGTTTATAAACAGTTCTTGGGTTTGACTATAATGGCAAAGATTTCATTAAAAGGTAAACTAGGCGTAAGGCCAAAAAAAAAAAGTCTCCGGTTTCTGGTATGCGCGCGCGTCGCCGTAGCCATGCGCATCGGCAAAATGAAAAAGTTTTTTTTTCAATGAAAGATGATGTCTCAAAACCGCCAAACTCACTGGTTTGACTGGAATCCTGCTGCTGCACAATTTTAACGTGTTTTTAGATCGGGTTATGATCGAGAATAAGCTTTATGTGGCCTCTCTGGACTCCCATATATTTGCACTAAGTTTAGTTGGGCACCATTTGCAGTCATCAGTCGACATTTGAAGCAAAAAAGTCAGGTTAAAAAAAAAAAAGCCGCGTCGCCGCACCACTTTTTGGACAAGCTCCATACCAGAAATCGGAGACTTTTTTTATTTGGCTTAATGAGTGCTTTTTGAAAGACATCTAATGCTGACTACCGTGTTGCATTACTTGTAACTGAAATAATTTTGTTTTAAAATAAAATCCAGGCCCACTTTCTGCAGCATACTTGCTGTTACAGTGTTGGGGGTTTTTGCTCTTTTTCCGATCATAAAATATGCTTCCAAATGGCCTTAGATTGCACCACAGAGCATCTAGAATGTCAACATTTTCTGGGGCCCTTGAGCGGGCCCCGAACCCCACGCCGTAAGGGCTTCCGCGCTCGCAAGATCCATTCGTCACATGCCCCTATCCTTTAAATTCATCCTGGCTAGAACCCTGATTCCATCCTCCCCTAACCATACCCACCCTATCACCTACACATCCCAACCCCACCAAAACTCCAATCCCTATCTCCTTCCCCCTCCCCTGACCCGTACCCTCCCCAACCCCAAACACCCACCTACACCTACCCTATCTTCCCCTATCTGTCCTTACCCACCCTACACATCCCCACCCTAACCCTTACTCGAATTCCAATATCCCACCCACCCCATTCCCCCACCCATACATCCCCACCTGACCCCATGCAACCCCAACTCTGATCCCTATATACTTCCCCCTCCCCTTATCCAACCCCTACAACAACCCATCCCTACACATCCCCAACCCAACCCTACTCCGATCCTATATCCCGCCCCTGCCCAACCCCCTCCTAACCCAACCCCTACATCCATGCCCATCCTCTCCCTACCTGTCTCTCCCTACCTGTCCCCACCCCACCCCTACAAATCCCCACCGCACCCAAACCCAGTATTCCAACCCCTCTCCCCGCATCCTACCCTACTCATCCTACTCACCCAAACCCTAACTCCAACCCTATCCCCCAACCCACCCCACCCCAAACCTCCCCTACCCCATCCCTACTCCAACCCCATAAACTAAAAGATCAAACCAGAAGCTCATGCACATCCCCAAAATACATAGTGTACATGTTATACTGGTATACACGCACGTACATGTTAAACCAGTATACATGTACACGTATGTAACAATTAAAAACTTTAACATTTCCTTGAATTAAAGTTCCTCAATAAAATCATAAAATTTACTGCAATGATATGAACCTAACTGAAGTTATAGAGATCATACATGACAACTGCATTTAATTTTTTTCCCCAAGTTAACTAGAACCAAAAACTTCAACATTTTTATCTGAACGCAGACGGACATTCCAGCCAGATGGACTTCCGGGGTACCTCCATTGTTGTCCCATTGTCCCTATTTCTAAAGATTTCGTTGCGGGGTACCCTTTTTTCTAAAGATTTTATTTGTGGGGTACCTCGAACAAAGGACGGGTACCCCACAAGTGGTCCCTGGTCAGAACGGACGGATGGACGCCCGGACAGACGGACGGAAATTGGTATTACATAGGCTCGCATCTGCTTCGCAGCTCGCCAAAAATGGGCCTATAAAATGTTGCCGGCTGATACGGTGCAATTGCATAGTGACACATGCATGACGCACCCCTACGCATCTCACGATGTGTTTGCGTTACATCAAATTCGTACTTGACGCACCCCCTTCGTTGCGATTTGACTGACCAATTTAGAGACATGACGCACATGCCCTGGGGGTCCGAGGGTGCGTCTTACAATTGACAAAGTGCATAAGCCTTATTGCAAATAGCAAAATACACTGCTGCACAAAGCATTATGGGCAGGAGAAGGGGGCAAAAAAAAACATGCACCAACACCGTGTTCAAATGCTCACGCAGTTGCTGCCGTGTTCAGCCATGCGGCGTATGCGGTCAATGCTATTTGCGATAAGGCTTATGCACTGGAGTAGACTCTGTGGTTAAGGCCATACAAATGTTAGCATGAAGTTGGTAATCAATGGCATTTTTTCGCACAATGCGAATACGCAGCCACGTGTTGCAGCCGTAGACTGGAAATGCTGTTTTACTATAGTCTGGTTCCCTGACCAAAAGATTGATGGTTGGGGAACTATACTAGTTTTGTTTTGGCCTCCATGTGAACCTTGATCGACGCATGAATTTCCACTTTTGTTGGCAAATTAAGAGACAAATTTCACCAGAAGGTAGTTTTGGTGAAAAATTTGGACGCTTTGGTAAGTGAACCCTCTTGTCGAGTATGAGTCCGAATGCACTCCATGAAACAAATACCATTGATTGCCAACTTTTTGTGCTCACATTTGTGTGGCCTTCAGCACAGAGTCTACTTCAGCGAGTTGCTATAAAATAGGGCTAGACTGCCATGAAAGCCGACTTTCAATGATACTTACTTTTCATACTCGGCATTATCACGATCACATCTCACATCTTTAATTTTCTGCCAGTCTTTTCCATGTCTGCATGTTGTTAACAAAATTATGTCGTAGCCATTGTGAAGATGGTATAGGGCATTTCTTGTGTCAGACCCTATGCCGCTAAGATATCGTTTCCCTTTAAATGCCAGTAAGAACTTCCTTATCACTGGAAAGTTATTTGTTTGGAGATCACCGCGGGGTCCTCCTTTCTGTGGATGAGATTTTCCAAACAATGGCAAAGAAATGTCAAATCCTGGACGAAAGCTTTGCTTGGTGAAACTTGCTTTGGCTAAAATTGCCTGCTCTATATCAAAACCAAGATCCTCTGAATACTCGGGCCAAGTGCCTGAATACAGATTGAAAATCAGATGATTCCTGCCTCCATTCCAGTACGGTAGCTTAGTCAATTTCGACTGAGCATCAGTCACATATTCATGGCTAAGTATATCTCTATCAAGCGTGTCTATGGATGGTACAAAAACACAAGCTTCATCTGGGTTTGATGTAAAATACCTAGAATTCCGAATAGATGTCAGGATCTTTGAATAGCTCTCACTTATTTTCCCATGAACTGGATAAACGTACACCTTGAAAGTATCGCTACATTTTGCTTGGTCAAAGCATGTGTCCATGCGGCATTTGCGATTCTTGTACAGATTTGTCCTAGATTGACGTCTCTGCTTTGGAGAAGCATGGAGGTCGTATTCATATTCGGAACTGTCTCTTTCAGTCCATGTGACATAGGTGTGTAAGTGATCATACTGTAATTTTATATTCTCATTGAGGTTTTGGCCATGGCCGGGCACACTTCCCTGAAGCCACTGTCGATAAACTAGAAACAATACGACAGAACTGACTAACACAACACTGTATCTTGTTCTGGCTTGCATGACGCCGGCAGGAACGACATGCGTATACCACCATGTACAAATACCGCGATAACAAACTCGATATATGCTCGGCGTGCGTTGCAGCTCGCATAGGATGGCTTGGAACGACACGGTCTGGCGTTTCTTTAATGGCGAGTCGGGAACAAAACACCCAAATCAGTCAAAAGAAGTGAATTAATGTGAAAAGGGGGAATGTTGTCCATTGTTCACATCCACTTCGAAAACTCCGCACGCAGAGTAATTAGGTGAAGTAGGCCGCTGCACGTCAGTGCATGGTGATGTGTGGGACCGGTGTCATATGAAAATCGGACTGTATAGAAATTGGACTCTTTTTCCTTTTATTGGTTAAACCCTCTCACGTGACCGGTCCCCTCCTAATTATCTATGCATGAGCGTGCGCAATACCATCAATGAGTCCGTATTTCATAAAACATAAACTTATGCTACACCGGCACCGGCAGCGAATATTTTATTTACACAATAGTACAGGGTACCCATTTTTCAGGCGACTTGAATCACGGTTATAGGATTGTAAAGCGCCGCGTAGCGGCGCCCTACAATCCTGTAACCTTTTACCTACGCGCGCGCGCGTGTACTCTCTCCACATGTTTGAAAGTATAATAATGTATGAATTGCAGGGTTTTGTCGAGCACCGCCGTTGCCTAGTTAATGCTGGCTAATATGGAAGTGTAGATAGGACATGGTTAAAAATAAAACTAATTCGTACGTACGAAATACTAATTCGTACGTACGAAATACTAATTCGTACGTACGAATTACTAATTCGTACGTACGAATTAATAAAGCGCAAGTACGAATTACTCAGTGGCGTAGCCACGGGAGGAGGGGGGCGTGGGGGCAGTGGCGTAGCCAGGAATTTTTCAGTGGGGGGGGGGGGGGGGGGGGGTGCGGCGCTGGGGGGCTGGAACATTTCATGGGGGGGAGTGTCATATTATGGAAGTGTAGATAGGACATGGTTAAAAATAAAACTAATTTGTACGTACGAAATACTAAACCGTACGTACGAAATACTAATTCGTACGTACGAATTAATAATTCGTACGTATGAATTACTAAACCGTACGTACGAATTAATAAATCGCACGTACGAATTACTCGGTGGCGTAGCCACGGGGGGGGGGGGGGGGGGGGGGGGGGGGGCAGTGGCGTAGCCAGGGATTTTTCAGTGGGGGGGGTGCTGGGGGGATGGAACATTTCATGGGGGTTGTCATTTAGATCAATGATAATTTTTTTAGAAACTCAAAATCTCAGTGGGGGCTGTCACCCCCCTGCCCCCCCCCCCCCTGCCAAGTTTCTTTCACAGCTGTTCTGATGTCTTGCAGTTGTTTTGACAGTTGACAGTTGCATTTCCAAAATGTTCCGCGGTAGCTCCAACAGCGCCCTCTATTTCCACACCTCAATTTTTTTTACCAAAGACCACCAAGGAATGGGAAATTGCACCAAGGCAAATTATGGAGGACACCAATGTGCATGAGGACACCAAAAAATAGTAGCCACCTTGTTTGTACTATCCAAGCTTGAAAAAAAAAAAAAAAGCCGCGTGGCCGCGTCAATTCCGGAACTTTGGTCTGACCAGAGACCGAATATTAATTTTTTGGGGACTTAAAAGGACCACCAATGAGGGAACTCGCAAAAAAATTAACAAGGGAACCAGAATCTGAAGGACAAGAGTGGACTATTTATTAGTAATTAAAGTAGCAAATTGTCAAGAAAAAGTCAAATGGCATCGGCAAATAAATCATACACAAACTTGTGGGAAACATAATGCACAGCTTCACTCCTTGCCGCCGTTATGGAAACTGATTGGGCTTAAAATGAAATATGGTCTATGGAAAGGGGCAGAACAACGGGTGAAAATGTGCATACATGTAACTATGGGTTTGGTCAGCCAATCATTAATGAATTATCACTTGGGGGGGGGGGGCATGCTACAAGAGTCCTCGCCTCGCACCCCCCGGGCAACATATGTCTACTCTCCAAGCGTTGAGTATACGGCTGGTTGTAGCAACCACTCCCCAAGATCAACATAATGAAACTTCGCCATGGAGCAGCACCAGTGTCATCCCAATGAGGGGCCTTTATCAAGGCCGGTCCTGACAGTGCTTTCATGGAACGCTGAAGGCCTATCAGACGCCAAGGAGGAATTCCTCGCAACTCTGTGCAAGAATCTCGACTGCGACTTGTTATGTCTCCAAGAGACACACCGTGGCAGTGACAATCCACGACCCATACGCAACCATACGCATGGGCAACCATACGCAAGCTTGGCATTGACAACACCCGAGCTGAACAGCATTACAATGTTACAGCTGACCAAGTAGCAAACCAACTGTTGCTGAACGGAAAGGCCCCCAAAACAACAAATACAGACAGGCACAAGCTACCCGGAGCTGACCATAACCTGTCATATTTCACCAGACCTCTCTCTGCTGAAGAACTACAGAAAGGTATCTCCACCCTACAGGTCAACAAGGCAGCAGGCATCGACGACCTAAGAACAGAGCAGATCAAACACATGGGCCCTGCAGCCCAACAATGGCTACTAGACATGTTCAACAACTGCATCGAGAACACCTGTGTCCCAAAACAGTGGCTCCGAACCAAAGTCGTTGCTATCCTCAAGCCAGGAAAGGATCCAAACGAAGCAAGGAACTTTCGACCGATCTTACTCCTGTGCCAAACTTACAAGCTTCTCGAACGCCTTATTCTCAACAGAATTGTACCCCATGTTGACAGCCAACTAAACTGTGAGCAGGCAGGCTTCCGACCAGGAAAATCCACCACAGGACAACTTCTTAACCTGACCCAACACATTGAAGACGGCTTTCAGAACAACCTCATCACCGGCGCAGTATTTGTAGACCTTTCTGCTGCATACGACAGTCAACCACCAAAGGCTACTGACAAAACTTCATGACATCACAAATGACCTTAAACTCACCAGATTCATCCAGAAGATGATTATTCTCAACAGAATTGTACCCCATGTTGACAGCCAACTAAACTGTGAGCAAGCAGGCTTCCGACCAGGAAAATCCACCACAGGACAACTTCTTAACCTGACCCAACACATTGAAGACGGCTTTCAGAACAACCTCATCACCGGCGCAGTATATGTAGACCTTTCTGCTGCATACGACAGTCATAACCACCAAAGGCTACTGGCAAAACTTCATGACATCACAAATGACCTTAAACTCACCAGATTCATCCAAAAGATGATGCAGAACAGACGCTTCTTTGTCGAACTCGATGGACTGAAGAGCAGATGGCGGAAACAGAAGAACGGTCTTCCCCAGGGTGGCGTCCTGGCGCCTACACTCTACAACATCTACACTGCCGACATTCCATCAACTGAGAACACTCGAAACTTCATCTATGCAGATGACACCTTCATCATCACAACCCAGCATAACACCTTTGAAGCTGTTGAACACCACCTCGACAAAGCACTCGCAAACCTGTCAGAATACTACCGAGCAAACTACCTGCGAGCAAACCCGTCCAAGACCCAGGTGTGTGTCTTCCACCTCAAGAACAGGGAGGCCAAGAGGGAACTGAAGATAGAGTGGTACAATGTGCAGCTAAAACACTGCGAACATCCAGTGTACCTAGGCATGCAACTCGATCGCACCTTATCCTATAAGCAGCACATCCAGAAGACAATAGGTAAAGTGGGATCTCGAAATGCCATCATCGGGAAGCTCGCAACATCACACTATGGTGCTGACCCCAAAACCGTAGAAACAGCAGCTGTTGCCCTCTGCATGTCATCCGCAGAATATGCTTGTCCCGTATGGAGCAGATCAGCTCATGTGAAAAAGCTTGACAGCACACTCAACAACACATACCGAAAGATAACAGTCTGCCTGAGTCCAACAAACGTTGAGAAGATATATCAACTCTCTGGGGTCGGATCTCCAGACCAAAGGCGCACTAACATCTGTCTAAAGGAACGACTGAAACAGTGCACAGATGGCAGGCACATGCTGTACGGACACCAACCGCCCCACAAGTGCCTTGTATTCCGGCACAGCTTTCTGGATTCTGTCCCACCACCTGAGCAGAATCCCCCATCACCAGTCAAGCCTCTACTCATCAGAGGACTCAACTTGAAGTGGCCAGAGTGGCAATGTCTGAACCAGCTGCGGACCAGAATGGGGCAGTGCAGGGCAAACATGGCAAGATGGGGGTATACCGATAAAGAAGATACCATCTGTGACTGCGGACAGATCCAAACGATGGACCATGTTCTGGAGTGCGGTGGAATAAACTGCACGTACGAGGACCTGACCCTTGTCACTGAGACGGCCATCACAAGCATCCAGAGATGGAGGGACATTATATGATCTATGGAGGAGACACGAACGCACGAACTTAGCAAAAGGACAATGTAATAGGAATGGATTGGCCTAAATTAACTACTGGGGTATTTGCTTTCTCCATGATACTTTCTATGGTTTCAAGAACACACACTTTTATTGTGTGTTCAAATACTACCTGTGGGAGTGCCAGCTTTACCAACCGTTATAATAAGGTGCATGGAACATATAGGGCATAGTACCAAAAATGAAGGAATTTCATCCCAGCCACCCCAACCCCGGCCCCTTGCCATTTCCGGATCTAAACTTTGGTGTCTTGCCGGGACTAGTTTTTTTTAAGGTGACTGAGCATGCTCTGTTGTAACTCCACAGTGTCCATGGTAACCTGTATTTAACAGGTGTCCATGGCTGTTCATGTAGGATGGTTAAGAAACGGATAGTTGTTTATTCTGCCTGACTTAGGTATTCCGTTACGTAACAAATTGTGTACGGTCACTGCCTCCTGCACACTGAAGTACATATACTGCTATAGTAGTACATACTCAGTGGGCCTAGATGGTAAAAGCAAAACTCTACATTTATTATGAGAACTAAGGGAACTGTGAGGGAATGAGAATTTTAATTTTCGGAGAATTTTAAGAAACAATTTTCTATATTCTTGTACAAAATGCTCGCATTTATATATCAGTCCCTTATATACATGTACACGCAAAAGGACAGAAAATTGACTAAATGCTCATCTATTTTTTATGTCTTCCTTTTTATTAAATTAAAAAAATTATATTCATTACGGAAATGATATTATGCAAAGTGTCTACAAGCCCTGCATGTAAGTTTAGTCCCAACTGATCACATAAACAATGTCTTAACAAAAAGAAAAAAAGATGCAGTTTTGTTTTGCCTTATCGATCGTTTTCGTAACTTTCAAGCAAACAACATCAACAAAAAAGCTTTAACATTTTTTTTTTACAAAATAGAACAATGAATGACAGTACTTAACTCTTTCAGTGCCAACCTCGTACATGTCAAGGTTATGTTCGTGCTTAAAATCGCCAAACCTCGTACATGTATGAGGTAGAGTAAACATGTTATCAAAAGGGGGCACTCTCGCTCTTTCTAATGGTACCATTTTCATGCATGTATGACCTGTATTTATTTTTATATTCGAGTTCTTGTGAGATGGCGTCACACTAAGTTTCGATTTGTTGACAAAATGGTGGCGCCCATAAACCGAGCTCGCGTGTTATCTCCAGAGAAAATCAGTGTATTTTTTCGCCGATTTGGACAGGGTAAGGGAATACTTTTCTGATTCAGAGTAATCCATGGATATTTCAGAAGTGGATGGTGAGTCAGAAGACGAACATTGGGATACCAATACAAATGATAATGATGGTGCTAAAGTGACAATCATGACAATATTTATTATAATGAACAGAGTTTGTATGAGGAGGGGTATCAGACGCGACACACGTATATTCTGCAAAAGTGCGGAATTCCCCTGTGTTCAGGAGAGTGTTTCAGGGTGTATTACTAGGTGCATGACTAATATTGACTTTTGAAGGTAACAAGAATATACCAGAGAGCAAGATACAACAAGTTTGGTGATTACAACTTATTTACTCTTTTTTTTTATAGAATTTTGAATAATTAAAAAAAAAGCTTGAAGTTGGGCACTTTAGGGTTAAACTTTGATAATGTCGTGGGCACTGAAAGAGTTTTAAAAAAAATCAACTGCAACTGTCAAATTTAAACTTTCCAACCAAGGTTAGAAAATGTTTTACATTATTGCAAGGTATGCCGAAGGTGTAGGCAATAACTCAAGTTCGGCCATATTTTGTACATTACTGTGTGCATGTATCTTTACGACAGTAGCAGTGTTTGTTGAAATATGTTTTGGAATATTTTCTTTGGACAGTCTTAGCAGCAAAAAAAGCATTTTCTATCCTTGGTTTGAAAGTTTAAATTTGACAGTTGCAATTGATTTGTTTTTTCCGTGAGGCAAATATCTATCCTGTTTCAGGTTGTTGTTTTTTGCCTCGCAAGGCGAAAAAGTCAGGCAACCAAAGCCACGTGCTGAGCCAAATGATTTGAAATCATGTACTCTGTACACATGATTCTATGATATTGTTGTGCAATTCTTCTAAAGCCTGTTGGCTTTTTTGCCCATTTTTGAAATCATGCGACCGACAAACAAGAATAATGTGCTGTCATTGGCAAGTTATTAATTTTTTTTGGCTCAACACATAGCTCTGGTGTGCGGTGGACTTGAGGGATGGTGGAATATACTCAATTTGCCAGGAAATTCAACTGTAGGCTGGATAAGCCTCGGCCCTCATGCCTTGGCTAGCGGTTTAAACCTTGACAAGCTGCTGCCGTTGACTGCCGGCCAGTAGAGGGCCGTTTTCAGGTCCAGCTCTCGCAGATGCATCAGGGAACTGACAAGACTACAGCGGATGAGATTCTTGAGCATCGTCTCTAGGTAGGCCTGGGGGTAGTCACCGTCCTCTTGGATCGCGAGCCTGTATCACCGGGCCAAGGCCATGACGGTGTCCTGGAACTGCTCCATGAAGTCCCCGTAAATGAAGAGGGTTAGAGGGAGCCAGGTGGGGTAGGCCTGGAGGGAGGAGATGACCGTATGGGCCCGCTTGTGGTTCATGCCGATGGCTACGGCTAAAGAGACTGAACCTCGCTGGCAGAGGGAGTAGATATTACCAGCCGTGCCTGGCGTGTTGAGTGGGATCTGTGGTAGGCATACACAGGGAGAAATTTAATAATGTAGTTGTGTCATTCAAACGTCCTCACAAGTCCACCACAAGCCCATCACACGTCCTCTAATATCAAGTCAAGTAACAAGCTATTCAAATGGATAACTTGGACAGAAGCAGTTTTTGTTTAATTGTTATGTGAAATGCCTTGTGATTTACATTTGACCAGATTTGTGGTGGACTTGACTACTTCACTAGAAATTCGTACTTTGTGTAAAAAAAAAAGTCCTACTTTTCATCCTGAATAACTTTGTTGTTTACAGATCATGTAAACAAGGCATGACAAATTTTATGGACTGAGTTTCATCAACTTTTTGCGAGAGAGTCAGATTTAAACGCCATACAAAAATAATACCCATTTTCAGAATGTCTATACAGCACTGGAGACGGTGGCTGAAGGCGCGTGCTACAGCCGAAAGCTTCACGAAGGAACGTAGGATTTCCCCTGATGTCATTGCACATCGCCTCGATCATGAGGATTGAGGTGTGCAATGACATCAGGGGTGATCCTGGATTTCTTCAAAAGCTTTCAGCAGCAGCATGCGTCTTCCGCCACCATCTCCAGCGCTGTATCAACATTGGAGGACGCCAAAGCAAAAGTGGCAGAAAGTGAGTAATTGTTTTCAAATGGCGTTTACATCTCACCCTCTTGCACAAAGCTAATGAAACTCACTACATAAAATCTGTCATGCCTTGTTTACATGATCTGAACATTTGGTTTAATTTCGTTAGTAAAAAAGAGAGTTATTTAGTATAAAAAGCAATGAGGGGCGTGGGATTTGCAGGGTGGTTGTGAGCAATACATCGATAAAGTTGGAAAAACATACTTCAGGCGGGTGGAGTTTCTTGAAGTCGCTGTACGTGTGCCTGTCTGTCTCCCATTCCTTCAGTATGAAACCTGCCTCTCCGATGTCCAGGACAAGCTGTTTCTTGCTTTTCTGTGACCAACCCATGGGCTGGCTGATACTCGTCGTACAACCTGCAAAGGTATCATATAGACAAATTATCACTGCTTATTCGCAGCTTCTTCCCGCATACTCTCCATCTGTTGAATTTCCAGCCAGAATCATATGTTTTACTCAGGTGGCTTTAAGTCTTGAGGTCGGCGAATTTCATGAAAAGCAGTGTTTTAGTCAGACAAGTATAGTCTCATCTGAACACGTCATCACTTCACATTCACTGAGGCCTCTGTCAATGACAAAAGCATTGTGTCAGTTATGGTACAGAAAAAAACCCATGATGGAGTTTAGTCTGGACAGTTGTTGGCACAATGCATTCTTCACTGAAAAGAGATGTCGGGGGAACTAAAATTTAAAAGTACTTAACTTTTAAATCGACGAAAACTGCCCGTCATCTTCTGCACCATAGACCCTCATCTTCTTCTTCATGGACCTGCACAGGACACCAGGACAAAAGACAAAAAAGATACTGCAAAAAAAAGAAGAACAATGTTAATCACCAGTCACAAATGTACATCTTTCAAAATTCCACATAACTAACACATACAAATACAAAGAAAGAGCTCATTTCCAGCCAGACGCGATGCTATTTCGTTACACTTTTCATGCTAAACGCACTCAATTTCAACTTGTTGTCATGCAATAAAGCTCAGAAAATATAAGAACTTTCAGTTGCATCATTTCAGACATTTTGCGCAAGTGTTCCAAATGGCTAGATCGCGGGCTTCGGAAATCAATTCTTTGACTTCAACACAGAGACAAGGGCCCACATTACATCAAACAAAACAACACGGTTGTCCTGCCCCCAGATCTGAAAAGAGGACAGTGATCCAACTTTTCAGACCTGAGTTCAAGAGGGGGTAAAATTTACAAGTACTTAACTTTGAAATCGACAAAAACTGCCCAGTGTCTTCTTCTGCACCAGAGACCTTCATCTTCTTCTTCATGGACCTGCACAGGACACACGGACAAAAAGACCAACAAAAAAAAAACTGCAAAAAAAACCACAAGAATGTTAATCACCAGTCACAAATGTACATCTTTCAAAATTACACATAAATAACACATACAAAGAAAGAGCTCATTTCCAGCCAGACGCGATGCTATTTAGTTGCTCTTTTCATGTGGCGCGCACTCAAATTTCGACTTGTTGTCCTACAATAAAGCTCCCAAAATATAAGAACTTTTAGTTGCATAATTTCAGACATTTTGCGCAAGTGTTGCAAGTGGCTAGATCGCGGGCTTCGGAAATCAATTCTTTGACTTCAACACAGAGACAAGGGCCCACATTACATCAAACAAAACAACACGGTTGTCCTGCCCCCAGATCTGAAAAGAGGACAGTGATCCAACTTTTCAGACCTGAGTTCAAGAGGGGGTAAAATTTACAAGTACTTAACTTTTAAATCGACGAAAACTGCCCGGCGTCTTCTTCTGCACCAGAGACCTTCATATTCTTCTTCATGGACCTGCACAGGACACACGGACAAAAAGACCCCAAAAAAAAGACTGCAAAAAAAAAACACAAGAATGTTAATCACCAGTCACAAATGTACATCTTTCAAAATTACACATAAATAACACATACAAAGAAAGAGCTCATTTCCAGCCAGACGCGATGCTATTTCGTTGCTCTTTTCATGCGGCGCGCACTCAAATTTCGACTTGTTGTCCTACAATAAAGCTCCCAAAATATAAGAACTTTTAGTTGCATAATTTCAGACATTTTGCGCAAGTGTTGCAAGTGGCTAGATCGCGGGCTTCGGAAATCAATTCTTTGACTTCAACACAGAGACAAGGGCCCACATTACATCAAACAAAACAACACGGTTGTCCTGCCCCCAGATCTGAAAAGAGGACAGTGATCCAACTTTTCAGACCTGAGTTCAAGAGGGGGTAAAATTTACAAGTACTTAACTTTTAAATCGACGAAAACTGCCCGGCGTCTTCTTCTGCACCAGAGACCTTCATCTTCTTCTTCATGGACCTGCACAGGACACACGGACAAAAAGACCCAAAAAAAAAGACTGCAAAAAAAAACACAAGAATGTTAATCACCAGTCACAAATGTACATCTTTCAAAATTACACATAAATAACACATACAAAGAAAGAGCTCATTTCCAGCCAGACGCGATGCTATTTCGTTGCTCTTTTCATGCGGCGCGCACTCAAATTTCGACTTGTTGTCCTACAATAAAGCTCCCAAAATATAAGAACTTTTAGTTGCATAATTTCAGACATTTTGCGCAAGTGTTGCAAGTGGCTAGATCGCGGGCTTCGGAAATCAATTCTTTGACTTCAACACAGAGACAAGGGCCCACATTACATCAAACAAAACAACACGGTTGTCCTGCCCCCAGATCTGAAAAGAGGACAGTGATCCAACTTTTCAGACCTGAGTTCAAGAGGGGGTAAAATTTACAAGTACTTAACTTTTAAATCGACGAAAACTGCCCGGCGTCTTCTTCTGCACCAGAGACCTTCATCTTCTTCTTCATGGACCTGCACAGGACACACGGACAAAAAGACCCAAAAAAAAGACTGCAAAAAAAAACACAAGAATGTTAATCACCAGTCACAAATGTACATCTTTCAAAATTACACATAAATAACACATACAAAGAAAGAGCTCATTTCCAGCCAGACGCGATGCTATTTCGTTGCTCTTTTCATGCGGCGCGCACTCAAATTTCGACTTGTTGTCCTACAATAAAGCTCCCAAAATATAAGAACTTTTAGTTGCATAATTTCAGACATTTTGCGCAAGTGTTGCAAGTGGCTAGATCGCGGGCTTCGGAAATCAATTCTTTGACTTCAACACAGAGACAAGGGCCCACATTACATCAAACAAAACAACACGGTTGTCCTGCCCCCAGATCTGAAAAGAGGACAGTGATCCAACTTTTCAGACCTGAGTTCAAGAGGGGGTAAAATTTACAAGTACTTAACTTTTAAATCGACGAAAACTGCCCGGCGTCTTCTTCTGCACCAGAGACCTTCATCTTCTTCTTCATGGACCTGCACAGGACACACGGACAAAAAGACCAAAAAAAAAAGACTGCAAAAAAAAACACAAGAATGTTAATCACCAGTCACAAATGTACATCTTTCAAAATTACACATAAATAACACATACAAAGAAAGAGCTCATTTCCAGCCAGACGCGATGCTATTTCGTTGCTCTTTTCATGCGGCGCGCACTCAAATTTCGACTTGTTGTCCTACAATAAAGCTCCCAAAATATAAGAACTTTTAGTTGCATAATTTCAGACATTTTGCGCAAGTGTTGCAAGTGGCTAGATCGCGGGCTTCGGAAATCAATTCTTTGACTTCAACACAGAGACAAGGGCCCACATTACATCAAACAAAACAATGCCCCCAGATCTGAAAAGAGGACAGTGATCCAACTTTTCAGACCTGAGTTCAAGAGGGGGTAAAATTTACAAGTACTTAACTTTTAAATCGACGAAAACTGCCCGGCGTCTTCTTCTGCACCAGAGACCTTCATCTTCTTCTTCATGGACCTGCACAGGACACACGGACAAAAAGACCCAAAAAAAAAGACTGCAAAAAAAAACACAAGAATGTTAATCACCAGTCACAAATGTACATCTTTCAAAATTACACATAAATAACACATACAAAGAAAGAGCTCATTTCCAGCCAGACGCGATGCTATTTCGTTGCTCTTTTCATGCGGCGCGCACTCAAATTTCGACTTGTTGTCCTACAATAAAGCTCCCAAAATATAAGAACTTTTAGTTGCATAATTTCAGACATTTTGCGCAAGTGTTGCAAGTGGCTAGATCGCGGGCTTCGGAAATCAATTCTTTGACTTCAACACAGAGACAAGGGCCCACATTACATCAAACAAAACAACACGGTTGTCCTGCCCCCAGATCTGAAAAGAGGACAGTGATCCAACTTTTCAGACCTGAGTTCAAGAGGGGGTAAAATTTACAAGTACTTAACTTTTAAATCGACGAAAACTGCCCGGCGTCTTCTTCTGCACCAGAGACCTTCATCTTCTTCTTCATGGACCTGCACAGGACACACGGACAAAAAGACCCAAAAAAAAAGACTGCAAAAAAAAACACAAGAATGTTAATCACCAGTCACAAATGTACATCTTTCAAAATTACACATAAATAACACATACAAAGAAAGAGCTCATTTCCAGCCAGACGCGATGCTATTTCGTTGCTCTTTTCATGCGGCGCGCACTCAAATTTCGACTTGTTGTCCTACAATAAAGCTCCCAAAATATAAGAACTTTTAGTTGCATAATTTCAGACATTTTGCGCAAGTGTTGCAAGTGGCTAGATCGCGGGCTTCGGAAATCAATTCTTTGACTTCAACACAGAGACAAGGGCCCACATTACATCAAACAAAACAACACGGTTGTCCTGCCCCCAGATCTGAAAAGAGGACAGTGATCCAACTTTTCAGACCTGAGTTCAAGAGGGGGTAAAATTTACAAGTACTTAACTTTTAAATCGACGAAAACTGCCCGGCGTCTTCTTCTGCACCAGAGACCTTCATCTTCTTCTTCATGGACCTGCACAGGACACACGGACAAAAAGACCAAAAAAAAAAGACTGCAAAAAAAAACACAAGAATGTTAATCACCAGTCACAAATGTACATCTTTCAAAATTACACATAAATAACACATACAAAGAAAGAGCTCATTTCCAGCCAGACGCGATGCTATTTCGTTGCTCTTTTCATGCGGCGCGCACTCAAATTTCGACTTGTTGTCCTACAATAAAGCTCCCAAAATATAAGAACTTTTAGTTGCATAATTTCAGACATTTTGCGCAAGTGTTGCAAGTGGCTAGATCGCGGGCTTCGGAAATCAATTCTTTGACTTCAACACAGAGACAAGGGCCCACATTACATCAAACAAAACAACACGGTTGTCCTGCCCCCAGATCTGAAAAGAGGACAGTGATCCAACTTTTCAGACCTGAGTTCAAGAGGGGGTAAAATTTACAAGTACTTAACTTTTAAATCGACGAAAACTGCCCGGCGTCTTCTTCTGCACCAGAGACCTTCATCTTCTTCTTCATGGACCTGCACAGGACACACGGACAAAAAGACCAAAAAAAAAGACTGCAAAAAAAAACACAAGAATGTTAATCACCAGTCACAAATGTACATCTTTCAAAATTACACATAAATAACACATACAAAGAAAGAGCTCATTTCCAGCCAGACGCGATGCTATTTCGTTGCTCTTTTCATGCGGCGCGCACTCAAATTTCGACTTGTTGTCCTACAATAAAGCTCCCAAAATATAAGAACTTTTAGTTGCATAATTTCAGACATTTTGCGCAAGTGTTGCAAGTGGCTAGATCGCGGGCTTCGGAAATCAATTCTTTGACTTCAACACAGAGACAAGGGCCCACATTACATCAAACAAAACAACACGGTTGTCCTGCCCCCAGATCTGAAAAGAGGACAGTGATCCAACTTTTCAGACCTGAGTTCAAGAGGGGGTAAAATTTACAAGTACTTAACTTTTAAATCGACGAAAACTGCCCGGCGTCTTCTTCTGCACCAGAGACCTTCATCTTCTTCTTCATGGACCTGCACAGGACACACGGACAAAAAGACCACAAAAAAAAGACTGCAAAAAAAAACACAAGAATGTTAATCACCAGTCACAAATGTACATCTTTCAAAATTACACATAAATAACACATACAAAGAAAGAGCTCATTTCCAGCCAGACGCGATGCTATTTCGTTGCTCTTTTCATGCGGCGCGCACTCAAATTTCGACTTGTTGTCCTACAATAAAGCTCCCAAAATATAAGAACTTTTAGTTGCATAATTTCAGACATTTTGCGCAAGTGTTGCAAGTGGCTAGATCGCGGGCTTCGGAAATCAATTCTTTGACTTCAACACAGAGACAAGGGCCCACATTACATCAAACAAAACAACACGGTTGTCCTGCCCCCAGATCTGAAAAGAGGACAGTGATCCAACTTTTCAGACCTGAGTTCAAGAGGGGGTAAAATTTACAAGTACTTAACTTTTAAATCGACGAAAACTGCCCGGCGTCTTCTTCTGCACCAGAGACCTTCATCTTCTTCTTCATGGACCTGCACAGGACACACGGACAAAAAGACCAAAAAAAAAAGACTGCAAAAAAAAAACACAAGAATGTTAATCACCAGTCACAAATGTACATCTTTCAAAATTACACATAAATAACACATACAAAGAAAGAGCTCATTTCCAGCCAGACGCGATGCTATTTCGTTGCTCTTTTCATGCGGCGCGCACTCAAATTTCGACTTGTTGTCCTACAATAAAGCTCCCAAAATATAAGAACTTTTAGTTGCATAATTTCAGACATTTTGCGCAAGTGTTGCAAGTGGCTAGATCGCGGGCTTCGGAAATCAATTCTTTGACTTCAACACAGAGACAAGGGCCCACATTACATCAAACAAAACAACACGGTTGTCCTGCCCCCAGATCTGAAAAGAGGACAGTGATCCAACTTTTCAGACCTGAGTTCAAGAGGGGGTAAAATTTACAAGTACTTAACTTTTAAATCGACGAAAACTGCCCGGCGTCTTCTTCTGCACCAGAGACCTTCATCTTCTTCTTCATGGACCTGCACAGGACACACGGACAAAAAGACCAAAAAAAAAGACTGCAAAAAAAAACACAAGAATGTTAATCACCAGTCACAAATGTACATCTTTCAAAATTACACATAAATAACACATACAAAGAAAGAGCTCATTTCCAGCCAGACGCGATGCTATTTCGTTGCTCTTTTCATGCGGCGCGCACTCAAATTTCGACTTGTTGTCCTACAATAAAGCTCCCAAAATATAAGAACTTTTAGTTGCATAATTTCAGACATTTTGCGCAAGTGTTGCAAGTGGCTAGATCGCGGGCTTCGGAAATCAATTCTTTGACTTCAACACAGAGACAAGGGCCCACATTACATCAAACAAAACAACACGGTTGTCCTGCCCCCAGATCTGAAAAGAGGACAGTGATCCAACTTTTCAGACCTGAGTTCAAGAGGGGGTAAAATTTACAAGTACTTAACTTTTAAATCGACGAAAACTGCCCGGCGTCTTCTTCTGCACCAGAGACCTTCATCTTCTTCTTCATGGACCTGCACAGGACACACGGACAAAAAGACCCAAAAAAAAAGACTGCAAAAAAAAACACAAGAATGTTAATCACCAGTCACAAATGTACATCTTTCAAAATTACACATAAATAACACATACAAAGAAAGAGCTCATTTCCAGCCAGACGCGATGCTATTTCGTTGCTCTTTTCATGCGGCGCGCACTCAAATTTCGACTTGTTGTCCTACAATAAAGCTCCCAAAATATAAGAACTTTTAGTTGCATAATTTCAGACATTTTGCGCAAGTGTTGCAAGTGGCTAGATCGCGGGCTTCGGAAATCAATTCTTTGACTTCAACACAGAGACAAGGGCCCACATTACATCAAACAAAACAACACGGTTGTCCTGCCCCCAGATCTGAAAAGAGGACAGTGATCCAACTTTTCAGACCTGAGTTCAAGAGGGGGTAAAATTTACAAGTACTTAACTTTTAAATCGACGAAAACTGCCCGGCGTCTTCTTCTGCACCAGAGACCTTCATCTTCTTCTTCATGGACCTGCACAGGACACACGGACAAAAAGACCAAAAAAAAAGACTGCAAAAAAAAACACAAGAATGTTAATCACCAGTCACAAATGTACATCTTTCAAAATTACACATAAATAACACATACAAAGAAAGAGCTCATTTCCAGCCAGACGCGATGCTATTTCGTTGCTCTTTTCATGCGGCGCGCACTCAAATTTCGACTTGTTGTCCTACAATAAAGCTCCCAAAATATAAGAACTTTTAGTTGCATAATTTCAGACATTTTGCGCAAGTGTTGCAAGTGGCTAGATCGCGGGCTTCGGAAATCAATTCTTTGACTTCAACACAGAGACAAGGGCCCACATTACATCAAACAAAACAACACGGTTGTCCTGCCCCCAGATCTGAAAAGAGGACAGTGATCCAACTTTTCAGACCTGAGTTCAAGAGGGGGTAAAATTTACAAGTACTTAACTTTTAAATCGACGAAAACTGCCCGGCGTCTTCTTCTGCACCAGAGACCTTCATCTTCTTCTTCATGGACCTGCACAGGACACACGGACAAAAAGACCCAAAAAAAAAGACTGCAAAAAAAAACACAAGAATGTTAATCACCAGTCACAAATGTACATCTTTCAAAATTACACATAAATAACACATACAAAGAAAGAGCTCATTTCCAGCCAGACGCGATGCTATTTCGTTGCTCTTTTCATGCGGCGCGCACTCAAATTTCGACTTGTTGTCCTACAATAAAGCTCCCAAAATATAAGAACTTTTAGTTGCATAATTTCAGACATTTTGCGCAAGTGTTGCAAGTGGCTAGATCGCGGGCTTCGGAAATCAATTCTTTGACTTCAACACAGAGACAAGGGCCCACATTACATCAAACAAAACAACACGGTTGTCCTGCCCCCAGATCTGAAAAGAGGACAGTGATCCAACTTTTCAGACCTGAGTTCAAGAGGGGGTAAAATTTACAAGTACTTAACTTTTAAATCGACGAAAACTGCCCGGCGTCTTCTTCTGCACCAGAGACCTTCATCTTCTTCTTCATGGACCTGCACAGGACACACGGACAAAAAGACCAAAAAAAAAGACTGCAAAAAAAAACACAAGAATGTTAATCACCAGTCACAAATGTACATCTTTCAAAATTACACATAAATAACACATACAAAGAAAGAGCTCATTTCCAGCCAGACGCGATGCTATTTCGTTGCTCTTTTCATGCGGCGCGCACTCAAATTTCGACTTGTTGTCCTACAATAAAGCTCCCAAAATATAAGAACTTTTAGTTGCATAATTTCAGACATTTTGCGCAAGTGTTGCAAGTGGCTAGATCGCGGGCTTCGGAAATCAATTCTTTGACTTCAACACAGAGACAAGGGCCCACATTACATCAAACAAAACAACACGGTTGTCCTGCCCCCAGATCTGAAAAGAGGACAGTGATCCAACTTTTCAGACCTGAGTTCAAGAGGGGGTAAAATTTACAAGTACTTAACTTTTAAATCGACGAAAACTGCCCGGCGTCTTCTTCTGCACCAGAGACCTTCATCTTCTTCTTCATGGACCTGCACAGGACACACGGACAAAAAGACCCAAAAAAAAAGACTGCAAAAAAAAACACAAGAATGTTAATCACCAGTCACAAATGTACATCTTTCAAAATTACACATAAATAACACATACAAAGAAAGAGCTCATTTCCAGCCAGACGCGATGCTATTTCGTTGCTCTTTTCATGCGGCGCGCACTCAAATTTCGACTTGTTGTCCTACAATAAAGCTCCCAAAATATAAGAACTTTTAGTTGCATAATTTCAGACATTTTGCGCAAGTGTTGCAAGTGGCTAGATCGCGGGCTTCGGAAATCAATTCTTTGACTTCAACACAGAGACAAGGGCCCACATTACATCAAACAAAACAACACGGTTGTCCTGCCCCCAGATCTGAAAAGAGGACAGTGATCCAACTTTTCAGACCTGAGTTCAAGAGGGGGTAAAATTTACAAGTACTTAACTTTTAAATCGACGAAAACTGCCCGGCGTCTTCTTCTGCACCAGAGACCTTCATCTTCTTCTTCATGGACCTGCACAGGACACACGGACAAAAAGACCCAAAAAAAAAGACTGCAAAAAAAAACACAAGAATGTTAATCACCAGTCACAAATGTACATCTTTCAAAATTACACATAAATAACACATACAAAGAAAGAGCTCATTTCCAGCCAGACGCGATGCTATTTCGTTGCTCTTTTCATGCGGCGCGCACTCAAATTTCGACTTGTTGTCCTACAATAAAGCTCCCAAAATATAAGAACTTTTAGTTGCATAATTTCAGACATTTTGCGCAAGTGTTGCAAGTGGCTAGATCGCGGGCTTCGGAAATCAATTCTTTGACTTCAACACAGAGACAAGGGCCCACATTACATCAAACAAAACAACACGGTTGTCCTGCCCCCAGATCTGAAAAGAGGACAGTGATCCAACTTTTCAGACCTGAGTTCAAGAGGGGGTAAAATTTACAAGTACTTAACTTTTAAATCGACGAAAACTGCCCGGCGTCTTCTTCTGCACCAGAGACCTTCATCTTCTTCTTCATGGACCTGCACAGGACACACGGACAAAAAGACCCAAAAAAAAAGACTGCAAAAAAAAACACAAGAATGTTAATCACCAGTCACAAATGTACATCTTTCAAAATTACACATAAATAACACATACAAAGAAAGAGCTCATTTCCAGCCAGACGCGATGCTATTTCGTTGCTCTTTTCATGCGGCGCGCACTCAAATTTCGACTTGTTGTCCTACAATAAAGCTCCCAAAATATAAGAACTTTTAGTTGCATAATTTCAGACATTTTGCGCAAGTGTTGCAAGTGGCTAGATCGCGGGCTTCGGAAATCAATTCTTTGACTTCAACACAGAGACAAGGGCCCACATTACATCAAACAAAACAACACGGTTGTCCTGCCCCCAGATCTGAAAAGAGGACAGTGATCCAACTTTTCAGACCTGAGTTCAAGAGGGGGTAAAATTTACAAGTACTTAACTTTTAAATCGACGAAAACTGCCCGGCGTCTTCTTCTGCACCAGAGACCTTCATCTTCTTCTTCATGGACCTGCACAGGACACACGGACAAAAAGACCCAAAAAAAAAGACTGCAAAAAAAAACACAAGAATGTTAATCACCAGTCACAAATGTACATCTTTCAAAATTACACATAAATAACACATACAAAGAAAGAGCTCATTTCCAGCCAGACGCGATGCTATTTCGTTGCTCTTTTCATGCGGCGCGCACTCAAATTTCGACTTGTTGTCCTACAATAAAGCTCCCAAAATATAAGAACTTTTAGTTGCATAATTTCAGACATTTTGCGCAAGTGTTGCAAGTGGCTAGATCGCGGGCTTCGGAAATCAATTCTTTGACTTCAACACAGAGACAAGGGCCCACATTACATCAAACAAAACAACACGGTTGTCCTGCCCCCAGATCTGAAAAGAGGACAGTGATCCAACTTTTCAGACCTGAGTTCAAGAGGGGGTAAAATTTACAAGTACTTAACTTTTAAATCGACGAAAACTGCCCGGCGTCTTCTTCTGCACCAGAGACCTTCATCTTCTTCTTCATGGACCTGCACAGGACACACGGACAAAAAGACCAAAAAAAAAAGACTGCAAAAAAAAACACAAGAATGTTAATCACCAGTCACAAATGTACATCTTTCAAAATTACACATAAATAACACATACAAAGAAAGAGCTCATTTCCAGCCAGACGCGATGCTATTTCGTTGCTCTTTTCATGCGGCGCGCACTCAAATTTCGACTTGTTGTCCTACAATAAAGCTCCCAAAATATAAGAACTTTTAGTTGCATAATTTCAGACATTTTGCGCAAGTGTTGCAAGTGGCTAGATCGCGGGCTTCGGAAATCAATTCTTTGACTTCAACACAGAGACAAGGGCCCACATTACATCAAACAAAACAACACGGTTGTCCTGCCCCCAGATCTGAAAAGAGGACAGTGATCCAACTTTTCAGACCTGAGTTCAAGAGGGGGTAAAATTTACAAGTACTTAACTTTTAAATCGACGAAAACTGCCCGGCGTCTTCTTCTGCACCAGAGACCTTCATCTTCTTCTTCATGGACCTGCACAGGACACACGGACAAAAAGACCAAAAAAAAAAGACTGCAAAAAAAAACACAAGAATGTTAATCACCAGTCACAAATGTACATCTTTCAAAATTACACATAAATAACACATACAAAGAAAGAGCTCATTTCCAGCCAGACGCGATGCTATTTCGTTGCTCTTTTCATGCGGCGCGCACTCAAATTTCGACTTGTTGTCCTACAATAAAGCTCCCAAAATATAAGAACTTTTAGTTGCATAATTTCAGACATTTTGCGCAAGTGTTGCAAGTGGCTAGATCGCGGGCTTCGGAAATCAATTCTTTGACTTCAACACAGAGACAAGGGCCCACATTACATCAAACAAAACAACACGGTTGTCCTGCCCCCAGATCTGAAAAGAGGACAGTGATCCAACTTTTCAGACCTGAGTTCAAGAGGGGGTAAAATTTACAAGTACTTAACTTTTAAATCGACGAAAACTGCCCGGCGTCTTCTTCTGCACCAGAGACCTTCATCTTCTTCTTCATGGACCTGCACAGGACACACGGACAAAAAGACCCAAAAAAAAAGACTGCAAAAAAAAACACAAGAATGTTAATCACCAGTCACAAATGTACATCTTTCAAAATTACACATAAATAACACATACAAAGAAAGAGCTCATTTCCAGCCAGACGCGATGCTATTTCGTTGCTCTTTTCATGCGGCGCGCACTCAAATTTCGACTTGTTGTCCTACAATAAAGCTCCCAAAATATAAGAACTTTTAGTTGCATAATTTCAGACATTTTGCGCAAGTGTTGCAAGTGGCTAGATCGCGGGCTTCGGAAATCAATTCTTTGACTTCAACACAGAGACAAGGGCCCACATTACATCAAACAAAACAACACGGTTGTCCTGCCCCCAGATCTGAAAAGAGGACAGTGATCCAACTTTTCAGACCTGAGTTCAAGAGGGGGTAAAATTTACAAGTACTTAACTTTTAAATCGACGAAAACTGCCCGGCGTCTTCTTCTGCACCAGAGACCTTCATCTTCTTCTTCATGGACCTGCACAGGACACACGGACAAAAAGACCAAAAAAAAAGACTGCAAAAAAAAACACAAGAATGTTAATCACCAGTCACAAATGTACATCTTTCAAAATTACACATAAATAACACATACAAAGAAAGAGCTCATTTCCAGCCAGACGCGATGCTATTTCGTTGCTCTTTTCATGCGGCGCGCACTCAAATTTCGACTTGTTGTCCTACAATAAAGCTCCCAAAATATAAGAACTTTTAGTTGCATAATTTCAGACATTTTGCGCAAGTGTTGCAAGTGGCTAGATCGCGGGCTTCGGAAATCAATTCTTTGACTTCAACACAGAGACAAGGGCCCACATTACATCAAACAAAACAACACGGTTGTCCTGCCCCCAGATCTGAAAAGAGGACAGTGATCCAACTTTTCAGACCTGAGTTCAAGAGGGGGTAAAATTTACAAGTACTTAACTTTTAAATCGACGAAAACTGCCCGGCGTCTTCTTCTGCACCAGAGACCTTCATCTTCTTCTTCATGGACCTGCACAGGACACACGGACAAAAAGACCAAAAAAAAAAGACTGCAAAAAAAAACACAAGAATGTTAATCACCAGTCACAAATGTACATCTTTCAAAATTACACATAAATAACACATACAAAGAAAGAGCTCATTTCCAGCCAGACGCGATGCTATTTCGTTGCTCTTTTCATGCGGCGCGCACTCAAATTTCGACTTGTTGTCCTACAATAAAGCTCCCAAAATATAAGAACTTTTAGTTGCATAATTTCAGACATTTTGCGCAAGTGTTGCAAGTGGCTAGATCGCGGGCTTCGGAAATCAATTCTTTGACTTCAACACAGAGACAAGGGCCCACATTACATCAAACAAAACAACACGGTTGTCCTGCCCCCAGATCTGAAAAGAGGACAGTGATCCAACTTTTCAGACCTGAGTTCAAGAGGGGGTAAAATTTACAAGTACTTAACTTTTAAATCGACGAAAACTGCCCGGCGTCTTCTTCTGCACCAGAGACCTTCATCTTCTTCTTCATGGACCTGCACAGGACACACGGACAAAAAGACCAAAAAAAAAAGACTGCAAAAAAAAACACAAGAATGTTAATCACCAGTCACAAATGTACATCTTTCAAAATTACACATAAATAACACATACAAAGAAAGAGCTCATTTCCAGCCAGACGCGATGCTATTTCGTTGCTCTTTTCATGCGGCGCGCACTCAAATTTCGACTTGTTGTCCTACAATAAAGCTCCCAAAATATAAGAACTTTTAGTTGCATAATTTCAGACATTTTGCGCAAGTGTTGCAAGTGGCTAGATCGCGGGCTTCGGAAATCAATTCTTTGACTTCAACACAGAGACAAGGGCCCACATTACATCAAACAAAACAACACGGTTGTCCTGCCCCCAGATCTGAAAAGAGGACAGTGATCCAACTTTTCAGACCTGAGTTCAAGAGGGGGTAAAATTTACAAGTACTTAACTTTTAAATCGACGAAAACTGCCCGGCGTCTTCTTCTGCACCAGAGACCTTCATCTTCTTCTTCATGGACCTGCACAGGACACACGGACAAAAAGACCCAAAAAAAAAGACTGCAAAAAAAAACACAAGAATGTTAATCACCAGTCACAAATGTACATCTTTCAAAATTACACATAAATAACACATACAAAGAAAGAGCTCATTTCCAGCCAGACGCGATGCTATTTCGTTGCTCTTTTCATGCGGCGCGCACTCAAATTTCGACTTGTTGTCCTACAATAAAGCTCCCAAAATATAAGAACTTTTAGTTGCATAATTTCAGACATTTTGCGCAAGTGTTGCAAGTGGCTAGATCGCGGGCTTCGGAAATCAATTCTTTGACTTCAACACAGAGACAAGGGCCCACATTACATCAAACAAAACAACACGGTTGTCCTGCCCCCAGATCTGAAAAGAGGACAGTGATCCAACTTTTCAGACCTGAGTTCAAGAGGGGGTAAAATTTACAAGTACTTAACTTTTAAATCGACGAAAACTGCCCGGCGTCTTCTTCTGCACCAGAGACCTTCATCTTCTTCTTCATGGACCTGCACAGGACACACGGACAAAAAGACCAAAAAAAAAAGACTGCAAAAAAAAACACAAGAATGTTAATCACCAGTCACAAATGTACATCTTTCAAAATTACACATAAATAACACATACAAAGAAAGAGCTCATTTCCAGCCAGACGCGATGCTATTTCGTTGCTCTTTTCATGCGGCGCGCACTCAAATTTCGACTTGTTGTCCTACAATAAAGCTCCCAAAATATAAGAACTTTTAGTTGCATAATTTCAGACATTTTGCGCAAGTGTTGCAAGTGGCTAGATCGCGGGCTTCGGAAATCAATTCTTTGACTTCAACACAGAGACAAGGGCCCACATTACATCAAACAAAACAACACGGTTGTCCTGCCCCCAGATCTGAAAAGAGGACAGTGATCCAACTTTTCAGACCTGAGTTCAAGAGGGGGTAAAATTTACAAGTACTTAACTTTTAAATCGACGAAAACTGCCCGGCGTCTTCTTCTGCACCAGAGACCTTCATCTTCTTCTTCATGGACCTGCACAGGACACACGGACAAAAAGACCAAAAAAAAAAGACTGCAAAAAAAAACACAAGAATGTTAATCACCAGTCACAAATGTACATCTTTCAAAATTACACATAAATAACACATACAAAGAAAGAGCTCATTTCCAGCCAGACGCGATGCTATTTCGTTGCTCTTTTCATGCGGCGCGCACTCAAATTTCGACTTGTTGTCCTACAATAAAGCTCCCAAAATATAAGAACTTTTAGTTGCATAATTTCAGACATTTTGCGCAAGTGTTGCAAGTGGCTAGATCGCGGGCTTCGGAAATCAATTCTTTGACTTCAACACAGAGACAAGGGCCCACATTACATCAAACAAAACAACACGGTTGTCCTGCCCCCAGATCTGAAAAGAGGACAGTGATCCAACTTTTCAGACCTGAGTTCAAGAGGGGGTAAAATTTACAAGTACTTAACTTTTAAATCGACGAAAACTGCCCGGCGTCTTCTTCTGCACCAGAGACCTTCATCTTCTTCTTCATGGACCTGCACAGGACACACGGACAAAAAGACCCAAAAAAAAAGACTGCAAAAAAAAACACAAGAATGTTAATCACCAGTCACAAATGTACATCTTTCAAAATTACACATAAATAACACATACAAAGAAAGAGCTCATTTCCAGCCAGACGCGATGCTATTTCGTTGCTCTTTTCATGCGGCGCGCACTCAAATTTCGACTTGTTGTCCTACAATAAAGCTCCCAAAATATAAGAACTTTTAGTTGCATAATTTCAGACATTTTGCGCAAGTGTTGCAAGTGGCTAGATCGCGGGCTTCGGAAATCAATTCTTTGACTTCAACACAGAGACAAGGGCCCACATTACATCAAACAAAACAACACGGTTGTCCTGCCCCCAGATCTGAAAAGAGGACAGTGATCCAACTTTTCAGACCTGAGTTCAAGAGGGGGTAAAATTTACAAGTACTTAACTTTTAAATCGACGAAAACTGCCCGGCGTCTTCTTCTGCACCAGAGACCTTCATCTTCTTCTTCATGGACCTGCACAGGACACACGGACAAAAAGACCAAAAAAAAAGACTGCAAAAAAAAACACAAGAATGTTAATCACCAGTCACAAATGTACATCTTTCAAAATTACACATAAATAACACATACAAAGAAAGAGCTCATTTCCAGCCAGACGCGATGCTATTTCGTTGCTCTTTTCATGCGGCGCGCACTCAAATTTCGACTTGTTGTCCTACAATAAAGCTCCCAAAATATAAGAACTTTTAGTTGCATAATTTCAGACATTTTGCGCAAGTGTTGCAAGTGGCTAGATCGCGGGCTTCGGAAATCAATTCTTTGACTTCAACACAGAGACAAGGGCCCACATTACATCAAACAAAACAACACGGTTGTCCTGCCCCCAGATCTGAAAAGAGGACAGTGATCCAACTTTTCAGACCTGAGTTCAAGAGGGGGTAAAATTTACAAGTACTTAACTTTTAAATCGACGAAAACTGCCCGGCGTCTTCTTCTGCACCAGAGACCTTCATCTTCTTCTTCATGGACCTGCACAGGACACACGGACAAAAAGACCAAAAAAAAAGACTGCAAAAAAAAACACAAGAATGTTAATCACCAGTCACAAATGTACATCTTTCAAAATTACACATAAATAACACATACAAAGAAAGAGCTCATTTCCAGCCAGACGCGATGCTATTTCGTTGCTCTTTTCATGCGGCGCGCACTCAAATTTCGACTTGTTGTCCTACAATAAAGCTCCCAAAATATAAGAACTTTTAGTTGCATAATTTCAGACATTTTGCGCAAGTGTTGCAAGTGGCTAGATCGCGGGCTTCGGAAATCAATTCTTTGACTTCAACACAGAGACAAGGGCCCACATTACATCAAACAAAACAACACGGTTGTCCTGCCCCCAGATCTGAAAAGAGGACAGTGATCCAACTTTTCAGACCTGAGTTCAAGAGGGGGTAAAATTTACAAGTACTTAACTTTTAAATCGACGAAAACTGCCCGGCGTCTTCTTCTGCACCAGAGACCTTCATCTTCTTCTTCATGGACCTGCACAGGACACACGGACAAAAAGACCAAAAAAAAAGACTGCAAAAAAAAACACAAGAATGTTAATCACCAGTCACAAATGTACATCTTTCAAAATTACACATAAATAACACATACAAAGAAAGAGCTCATTTCCAGCCAGACGCGATGCTATTTCGTTGCTCTTTTCATGCGGCGCGCACTCAAATTTCGACTTGTTGTCCTACAATAAAGCTCCCAAAATATAAGAACTTTTAGTTGCATAATTTCAGACATTTTGCGCAAGTGTTGCAAGTGGCTAGATCGCGGGCTTCGGAAATCAATTCTTTGACTTCAACACAGAGACAAGGGCCCACATTACATCAAACAAAACAACACGGTTGTCCTGCCCCCAGATCTGAAAAGAGGACAGTGATCCAACTTTTCAGACCTGAGTTCAAGAGGGGGTAAAATTTACAAGTACTTAACTTTTAAATCGACGAAAACTGCCCGGCGTCTTCTTCTGCACCAGAGACCTTCATCTTCTTCTTCATGGACCTGCACAGGACACACGGACAAAAAGACCCAAAAAAAAAGACTGCAAAAAAAAACACAAGAATGTTAATCACCAGTCACAAATGTACATCTTTCAAAATTACACATAAATAACACATACAAAGAAAGAGCTCATTTCCAGCCAGACGCGATGCTATTTCGTTGCTCTTTTCATGCGGCGCGCACTCAAATTTCGACTTGTTGTCCTACAATAAAGCTCCCAAAATATAAGAACTTTTAGTTGCATAATTTCAGACATTTTGCGCAAGTGTTGCAAGTGGCTAGATCGCGGGCTTCGGAAATCAATTCTTTGACTTCAACACAGAGACAAGGGCCCACATTACATCAAACAAAACAACACGGTTGTCCTGCCCCCAGATCTGAAAAGAGGACAGTGATCCAACTTTTCAGACCTGAGTTCAAGAGGGGGTAAAATTTACAAGTACTTAACTTTTAAATCGACGAAAACTGCCCGGCGTCTTCTTCTGCACCAGAGACCTTCATCTTCTTCTTCATGGACCTGCACAGGACACACGGACAAAAAGACCAAAAAAAAAAGACTGCAAAAAAAAACACAAGAATGTTAATCACCAGTCACAAATGTACATCTTTCAAAATTACACATAAATAACACATACAAAGAAAGAGCTCATTTCCAGCCAGACGCGATGCTATTTCGTTGCTCTTTTCATGCGGCGCGCACTCAAATTTCGACTTGTTGTCCTACAATAAAGCTCCCAAAATATAAGAACTTTTAGTTGCATAATTTCAGACATTTTGCGCAAGTGTTGCAAGTGGCTAGATCGCGGGCTTCGGAAATCAATTCTTTGACTTCAACACAGAGACAAGGGCCCACATTACATCAAACAAAACAACACGGTTGTCCTGCCCCCAGATCTGAAAAGAGGACAGTGATCCAACTTTTCAGACCTGAGTTCAAGAGGGGGTAAAATTTACAAGTACTTAACTTTTAAATCGACGAAAACTGCCCGGCGTCTTCTTCTGCACCAGAGACCTTCATCTTCTTCTTCATGGACCTGCACAGGACACACGGACAAAAAGACCAAAAAAAAAAGACTGCAAAAAAAAACACAAGAATGTTAATCACCAGTCACAAATGTACATCTTTCAAAATTACACATAAATAACACATACAAAGAAAGAGCTCATTTCCAGCCAGACGCGATGCTATTTCGTTGCTCTTTTCATGCGGCGCGCACTCAAATTTCGACTTGTTGTCCTACAATAAAGCTCCCAAAATATAAGAACTTTTAGTTGCATAATTTCAGACATTTTGCGCAAGTGTTGCAAGTGGCTAGATCGCGGGCTTCGGAAATCAATTCTTTGACTTCAACACAGAGACAAGGGCCCACATTACATCAAACAAAACAACACGGTTGTCCTGCCCCCAGATCTGAAAAGAGGACAGTGATCCAACTTTTCAGACCTGAGTTCAAGAGGGGGTAAAATTTACAAGTACTTAACTTTTAAATCGACGAAAACTGCCCGGCGTCTTCTTCTGCACCAGAGACCTTCATCTTCTTCTTCATGGACCTGCACAGGACACACGGACAAAAAGACCAAAAAAAAAGACTGCAAAAAAAAACACAAGAATGTTAATCACCAGTCACAAATGTACATCTTTCAAAATTACACATAAATAACACATACAAAGAAAGAGCTCATTTCCAGCCAGACGCGATGCTATTTCGTTGCTCTTTTCATGCGGCGCGCACTCAAATTTCGACTTGTTGTCCTACAATAAAGCTCCCAAAATATAAGAACTTTTAGTTGCATAATTTCAGACATTTTGCGCAAGTGTTGCAAGTGGCTAGATCGCGGGCTTCGGAAATCAATTCTTTGACTTCAACACAGAGACAAGGGCCCACATTACATCAAACAAAACAACACGGTTGTCCTGCCCCCAGATCTGAAAAGAGGACAGTGATCCAACTTTTCAGACCTGAGTTCAAGAGGGGGTAAAATTTACAAGTACTTAACTTTTAAATCGACGAAAACTGCCCGGCGTCTTCTTCTGCACCAGAGACCTTCATCTTCTTCTTCATGGACCTGCACAGGACACACGGACAAAAAGACCAAAAAAAAAAGACTGCAAAAAAAAACACAAGAATGTTAATCACCAGTCACAAATGTACATCTTTCAAAATTACACATAAATAACACATACAAAGAAAGAGCTCATTTCCAGCCAGACGCGATGCTATTTCGTTGCTCTTTTCATGCGGCGCGCACTCAAATTTCGACTTGTTGTCCTACAATAAAGCTCCCAAAATATAAGAACTTTTAGTTGCATAATTTCAGACATTTTGCGCAAGTGTTGCAAGTGGCTAGATCGCGGGCTTCGGAAATCAATTCTTTGACTTCAACACAGAGACAAGGGCCCACATTACATCAAACAAAACAACACGGTTGTCCTGCCCCCAGATCTGAAAAGAGGACAGTGATCCAACTTTTCAGACCTGAGTTCAAGAGGGGGTAAAATTTACAAGTACTTAACTTTTAAATCGACGAAAACTGCCCGGCGTCTTCTTCTGCACCAGAGACCTTCATCTTCTTCTTCATGGACCTGCACAGGACACACGGACAAAAAGACCAAAAAAAAAAGACTGCAAAAAAAAACACAAGAATGTTAATCACCAGTCACAAATGTACATCTTTCAAAATTACACATAAATAACACATACAAAGAAAGAGCTCATTTCCAGCCAGACGCGATGCTATTTCGTTGCTCTTTTCATGCGGCGCGCACTCAAATTTCGACTTGTTGTCCTACAATAAAGCTCCCAAAATATAAGAACTTTTAGTTGCATAATTTCAGACATTTTGCGCAAGTGTTGCAAGTGGCTAGATCGCGGGCTTCGGAAATCAATTCTTTGACTTCAACACAGAGACAAGGGCCCACATTACATCAAACAAAACAACACGGTTGTCCTGCCCCCAGATCTGAAAAGAGGACAGTGATCCAACTTTTCAGACCTGAGTTCAAGAGGGGGTAAAATTTACAAGTACTTAACTTTTAAATCGACGAAAACTGCCCGGCGTCTTCTTCTGCACCAGAGACCTTCATCTTCTTCTTCATGGACCTGCACAGGACACACGGACAAAAAGACCCAAAAAAAAAGACTGCAAAAAAAAACACAAGAATGTTAATCACCAGTCACAAATGTACATCTTTCAAAATTACACATAAATAACACATACAAAGAAAGAGCTCATTTCCAGCCAGACGCGATGCTATTTCGTTGCTCTTTTCATGCGGCGCGCACTCAAATTTCGACTTGTTGTCCTACAATAAAGCTCCCAAAATATAAGAACTTTTAGTTGCATAATTTCAGACATTTTGCGCAAGTGTTGCAAGTGGCTAGATCGCGGGCTTCGGAAATCAATTCTTTGACTTCAACACAGAGACAAGGGCCCACATTACATCAAACAAAACAACACGGTTGTCCTGCCCCCAGATCTGAAAAGAGGACAGTGATCCAACTTTTCAGACCTGAGTTCAAGAGGGGGTAAAATTTACAAGTACTTAACTTTTAAATCGACGAAAACTGCCCGGCGTCTTCTTCTGCACCAGAGACCTTCATCTTCTTCTTCATGGACCTGCACAGGACACACGGACAAAAAGACCAAAAAAAAAAGACTGCAAAAAAAAACACAAGAATGTTAATCACCAGTCACAAATGTACATCTTTCAAAATTACACATAAATAACACATACAAAGAAAGAGCTCATTTCCAGCCAGACGCGATGCTATTTCGTTGCTCTTTTCATGCGGCGCGCACTCAAATTTCGACTTGTTGTCCTACAATAAAGCTCCCAAAATATAAGAACTTTTAGTTGCATAATTTCAGACATTTTGCGCAAGTGTTGCAAGTGGCTAGATCGCGGGCTTCGGAAATCAATTCTTTGACTTCAACACAGAGACAAGGGCCCACATTACATCAAACAAAACAACACGGTTGTCCTGCCCCCAGATCTGAAAAGAGGACAGTGATCCAACTTTTCAGACCTGAGTTCAAGAGGGGGTAAAATTTACAAGTACTTAACTTTTAAATCGACGAAAACTGCCCGGCGTCTTCTTCTGCACCAGAGACCTTCATCTTCTTCTTCATGGACCTGCACAGGACACACGGACAAAAAGACCCAAAAAAAAAGACTGCAAAAAAAAACACAAGAATGTTAATCACCAGTCACAAATGTACATCTTTCAAAATTACACATAAATAACACATACAAAGAAAGAGCTCATTTCCAGCCAGACGCGATGCTATTTCGTTGCTCTTTTCATGCGGCGCGCACTCAAATTTCGACTTGTTGTCCTACAATAAAGCTCCCAAAATATAAGAACTTTTAGTTGCATAATTTCAGACATTTTGCGCAAGTGTTGCAAGTGGCTAGATCGCGGGCTTCGGAAATCAATTCTTTGACTTCAACACAGAGACAAGGGCCCACATTACATCAAACAAAACAACACGGTTGTCCTGCCCCCAGATCTGAAAAGAGGACAGTGATCCAACTTTTCAGACCTGAGTTCAAGAGGGGGTAAAATTTACAAGTACTTAACTTTTAAATCGACGAAAACTGCCCGGCGTCTTCTTCTGCACCAGAGACCTTCATCTTCTTCTTCATGGACCTGCACAGGACACACGGACAAAAAGACCAAAAAAAAAGACTGCAAAAAAAAACACAAGAATGTTAATCACCAGTCACAAATGTACATCTTTCAAAATTACACATAAATAACACATACAAAGAAAGAGCTCATTTCCAGCCAGACGCGATGCTATTTCGTTGCTCTTTTCATGCGGCGCGCACTCAAATTTCGACTTGTTGTCCTACAATAAAGCTCCCAAAATATAAGAACTTTTAGTTGCATAATTTCAGACATTTTGCGCAAGTGTTGCAAGTGGCTAGATCGCGGGCTTCGGAAATCAATTCTTTGACTTCAACACAGAGACAAGGGCCCACATTACATCAAACAAAACAACACGGTTGTCCTGCCCCCAGATCTGAAAAGAGGACAGTGATCCAACTTTTCAGACCTGAGTTCAAGAGGGGGTAAAATTTACAAGTACTTAACTTTTAAATCGACGAAAACTGCCCGGCGTCTTCTTCTGCACCAGAGACCTTCATCTTCTTCTTCATGGACCTGCACAGGACACACGGACAAAAAGACCAAAAAAAAAAGACTGCAAAAAAAAACACAAGAATGTTAATCACCAGTCACAAATGTACATCTTTCAAAATTACACATAAATAACACATACAAAGAAAGAGCTCATTTCCAGCCAGACGCGATGCTATTTCGTTGCTCTTTTCATGCGGCGCGCACTCAAATTTCGACTTGTTGTCCTACAATAAAGCTCCCAAAATATAAGAACTTTTAGTTGCATAATTTCAGACATTTTGCGCAAGTGTTGCAAGTGGCTAGATCGCGGGCTTCGGAAATCAATTCTTTGACTTCAACACAGAGACAAGGGCCCACATTACATCAAACAAAACAACACGGTTGTCCTGCCCCCAGATCTGAAAAGAGGACAGTGATCCAACTTTTCAGACCTGAGTTCAAGAGGGGGTAAAATTTACAAGTACTTAACTTTTAAATCGACGAAAACTGCCCGGCGTCTTCTTCTGCACCAGAGACCTTCATCTTCTTCTTCATGGACCTGCACAGGACACACGGACAAAAAGACCAAAAAAAAAGACTGCAAAAAAAAACACAAGAATGTTAATCACCAGTCACAAATGTACATCTTTCAAAATTACACATAAATAACACATACAAAGAAAGAGCTCATTTCCAGCCAGACGCGATGCTATTTCGTTGCTCTTTTCATGCGGCGCGCACTCAAATTTCGACTTGTTGTCCTACAATAAAGCTCCCAAAATATAAGAACTTTTAGTTGCATAATTTCAGACATTTTGCGCAAGTGTTGCAAGTGGCTAGATCGCGGGCTTCGGAAATCAATTCTTTGACTTCAACACAGAGACAAGGGCCCACATTACATCAAACAAAACAACACGGTTGTCCTGCCCCCAGATCTGAAAAGAGGACAGTGATCCAACTTTTCAGACCTGAGTTCAAGAGGGGGTAAAATTTACAAGTACTTAACTTTTAAATCGACGAAAACTGCCCGGCGTCTTCTTCTGCACCAGAGACCTTCATCTTCTTCTTCATGGACCTGCACAGGACACACGGACAAAAAGACCAAAAAAAAAGACTGCAAAAAAAAACACAAGAATGTTAATCACCAGTCACAAATGTACATCTTTCAAAATTACACATAAATAACACATACAAAGAAAGAGCTCATTTCCAGCCAGACGCGATGCTATTTCGTTGCTCTTTTCATGCGGCGCGCACTCAAATTTCGACTTGTTGTCCTACAATAAAGCTCCCAAAATATAAGAACTTTTAGTTGCATAATTTCAGACATTTTGCGCAAGTGTTGCAAGTGGCTAGATCGCGGGCTTCGGAAATCAATTCTTTGACTTCAACACAGAGACAAGGGCCCACATTACATCAAACAAAACAACACGGTTGTCCTGCCCCCAGATCTGAAAAGAGGACAGTGATCCAACTTTTCAGACCTGAGTTCAAGAGGGGGTAAAATTTACAAGTACTTAACTTTTAAATCGACGAAAACTGCCCGGCGTCTTCTTCTGCACCAGAGACCTTCATCTTCTTCTTCATGGACCTGCACAGGACACACGGACAAAAAGACCAAAAAAAAAGACTGCAAAAAAAAACACAAGAATGTTAATCACCAGTCACAAATGTACATCTTTCAAAATTACACATAAATAACACATACAAAGAAAGAGCTCATTTCCAGCCAGACGCGATGCTATTTCGTTGCTCTTTTCATGCGGCGCGCACTCAAATTTCGACTTGTTGTCCTACAATAAAGCTCCCAAAATATAAGAACTTTTAGTTGCATAATTTCAGACATTTTGCGCAAGTGTTGCAAGTGGCTAGATCGCGGGCTTCGGAAATCAATTCTTTGACTTCAACACAGAGACAAGGGCCCACATTACATCAAACAAAACAACACGGTTGTCCTGCCCCCAGATCTGAAAAGAGGACAGTGATCCAACTTTTCAGACCTGAGTTCAAGAGGGGGTAAAATTTACAAGTACTTAACTTTTAAATCGACGAAAACTGCCCGGCGTCTTCTTCTGCACCAGAGACCTTCATCTTCTTCTTCATGGACCTGCACAGGACACACGGACAAAAAGACCAAAAAAAAAGACTGCAAAAAAAAACACAAGAATGTTAATCACCAGTCACAAATGTACATCTTTCAAAATTACACATAAATAACACATACAAAGAAAGAGCTCATTTCCAGCCAGACGCGATGCTATTTCGTTGCTCTTTTCATGCGGCGCGCACTCAAATTTCGACTTGTTGTCCTACAATAAAGCTCCCAAAATATAAGAACTTTTAGTTGCATAATTTCAGACATTTTGCGCAAGTGTTGCAAGTGGCTAGATCGCGGGCTTCGGAAATCAATTCTTTGACTTCAACACAGAGACAAGGGCCCACATTACATCAAACAAAACAACACGGTTGTCCTGCCCCCAGATCTGAAAAGAGGACAGTGATCCAACTTTTCAGACCTGAGTTCAAGAGGGGGTAAAATTTACAAGTACTTAACTTTTAAATCGACGAAAACTGCCCGGCGTCTTCTTCTGCACCAGAGACCTTCATCTTCTTCTTCATGGACCTGCACAGGACACACGGACAAAAAGACCAAAAAAAAAGACTGCAAAAAAAAACACAAGAATGTTAATCACCAGTCACAAATGTACATCTTTCAAAATTACACATAAATAACACATACAAAGAAAGAGCTCATTTCCAGCCAGACGCGATGCTATTTCGTTGCTCTTTTCATGCGGCGCGCACTCAAATTTCGACTTGTTGTCCTACAATAAAGCTCCCAAAATATAAGAACTTTTAGTTGCATAATTTCAGACATTTTGCGCAAGTGTTGCAAGTGGCTAGATCGCGGGCTTCGGAAATCAATTCTTTGACTTCAACACAGAGACAAGGGCCCACATTACATCAAACAAAACAACACGGTTGTCCTGCCCCCAGATCTGAAAAGAGGACAGTGATCCAACTTTTCAGACCTGAGTTCAAGAGGGGGTAAAATTTACAAGTACTTAACTTTTAAATCGACGAAAACTGCCCGGCGTCTTCTTCTGCACCAGAGACCTTCATCTTCTTCTTCATGGACCTGCACAGGACACACGGACAAAAAGACCCAAAAAAAAAGACTGCAAAAAAAAACACAAGAATGTTAATCACCAGTCACAAATGTACATCTTTCAAAATTACACATAAATAACACATACAAAGAAAGAGCTCATTTCCAGCCAGACGCGATGCTATTTCGTTGCTCTTTTCATGCGGCGCGCACTCAAATTTCGACTTGTTGTCCTACAATAAAGCTCCCAAAATATAAGAACTTTTAGTTGCATAATTTCAGACATTTTGCGCAAGTGTTGCAAGTGGCTAGATCGCGGGCTTCGGAAATCAATTCTTTGACTTCAACACAGAGACAAGGGCCCACATTACATCAAACAAAACAACACGGTTGTCCTGCCCCCAGATCTGAAAAGAGGACAGTGATCCAACTTTTCAGACCTGAGTTCAAGAGGGGGTAAAATTTACAAGTACTTAACTTTTAAATCGACGAAAACTGCCCGGCGTCTTCTTCTGCACCAGAGACCTTCATCTTCTTCTTCATGGACCTGCACAGGACACACGGACAAAAAGACCAAAAAAAAAGACTGCAAAAAAAAACACAAGAATGTTAATCACCAGTCACAAATGTACATCTTTCAAAATTACACATAAATAACACATACAAAGAAAGAGCTCATTTCCAGCCAGACGCGATGCTATTTCGTTGCTCTTTTCATGCGGCGCGCACTCAAATTTCGACTTGTTGTCCTACAATAAAGCTCCCAAAATATAAGAACTTTTAGTTGCATAATTTCAGACATTTTGCGCAAGTGTTGCAAGTGGCTAGATCGCGGGCTTCGGAAATCAATTCTTTGACTTCAACACAGAGACAAGGGCCCACATTACATCAAACAAAACAACACGGTTGTCCTGCCCCCAGATCTGAAAAGAGGACAGTGATCCAACTTTTCAGACCTGAGTTCAAGAGGGGGTAAAATTTACAAGTACTTAACTTTTAAATCGACGAAAACTGCCCGGCGTCTTCTTCTGCACCAGAGACCTTCATCTTCTTCTTCATGGACCTGCACAGGACACACGGACAAAAAGACCAAAAAAAAAAGACTGCAAAAAAAAACACAAGAATGTTAATCACCAGTCACAAATGTACATCTTTCAAAATTACACATAAATAACACATACAAAGAAAGAGCTCATTTCCAGCCAGACGCGATGCTATTTCGTTGCTCTTTTCATGCGGCGCGCACTCAAATTTCGACTTGTTGTCCTACAATAAAGCTCCCAAAATATAAGAACTTTTAGTTGCATAATTTCAGACATTTTGCGCAAGTGTTGCAAGTGGCTAGATCGCGGGCTTCGGAAATCAATTCTTTGACTTCAACACAGAGACAAGGGCCCACATTACATCAAACAAAACAACACGGTTGTCCTGCCCCCAGATCTGAAAAGAGGACAGTGATCCAACTTTTCAGACCTGAGTTCAAGAGGGGGTAAAATTTACAAGTACTTAACTTTTAAATCGACGAAAACTGCCCGGCGTCTTCTTCTGCACCAGAGACCTTCATCTTCTTCTTCATGGACCTGCACAGGACACACGGACAAAAAGACCAAAAAAAAAGACTGCAAAAAAAAACACAAGAATGTTAATCACCAGTCACAAATGTACATCTTTCAAAATTACACATAAATAACACATACAAAGAAAGAGCTCATTTCCAGCCAGACGCGATGCTATTTCGTTGCTCTTTTCATGCGGCGCGCACTCAAATTTCGACTTGTTGTCCTACAATAAAGCTCCCAAAATATAAGAACTTTTAGTTGCATAATTTCAGACATTTTGCGCAAGTGTTGCAAGTGGCTAGATCGCGGGCTTCGGAAATCAATTCTTTGACTTCAACACAGAGACAAGGGCCCACATTACATCAAACAAAACAACACGGTTGTCCTGCCCCCAGATCTGAAAAGAGGACAGTGATCCAACTTTTCAGACCTGAGTTCAAGAGGGGGTAAAATTTACAAGTACTTAACTTTTAAATCGACGAAAACTGCCCGGCGTCTTCTTCTGCACCAGAGACCTTCATCTTCTTCTTCATGGACCTGCACAGGACACACGGACAAAAAGACCAAAAAAAAAGACTGCAAAAAAAAACACAAGAATGTTAATCACCAGTCACAAATGTACATCTTTCAAAATTACACATAAATAACACATACAAAGAAAGAGCTCATTTCCAGCCAGACGCGATGCTATTTCGTTGCTCTTTTCATGCGGCGCGCACTCAAATTTCGACTTGTTGTCCTACAATAAAGCTCCCAAAATATAAGAACTTTTAGTTGCATAATTTCAGACATTTTGCGCAAGTGTTGCAAGTGGCTAGATCGCGGGCTTCGGAAATCAATTCTTTGACTTCAACACAGAGACAAGGGCCCACATTACATCAAACAAAACAACACGGTTGTCCTGCCCCCAGATCTGAAAAGAGGACAGTGATCCAACTTTTCAGACCTGAGTTCAAGAGGGGGTAAAATTTACAAGTACTTAACTTTTAAATCGACGAAAACTGCCCGGCGTCTTCTTCTGCACCAGAGACCTTCATCTTCTTCTTCATGGACCTGCACAGGACACACGGACAAAAAGACCAAAAAAAAAGACTGCAAAAAAAAACACAAGAATGTTAATCACCAGTCACAAATGTACATCTTTCAAAATTACACATAAATAACACATACAAAGAAAGAGCTCATTTCCAGCCAGACGCGATGCTATTTCGTTGCTCTTTTCATGCGGCGCGCACTCAAATTTCGACTTGTTGTCCTACAATAAAGCTCCCAAAATATAAGAACTTTTAGTTGCATAATTTCAGACATTTTGCGCAAGTGTTGCAAGTGGCTAGATCGCGGGCTTCGGAAATCAATTCTTTGACTTCAACACAGAGACAAGGGCCCACATTACATCAAACAAAACAACACGGTTGTCCTGCCCCCAGATCTGAAAAGAGGACAGTGATCCAACTTTTCAGACCTGAGTTCAAGAGGGGGTAAAATTTACAAGTACTTAACTTTTAAATCGACGAAAACTGCCCGGCGTCTTCTTCTGCACCAGAGACCTTCATCTTCTTCTTCATGGACCTGCACAGGACACACGGACAAAAAGACCCAAAAAAAAAGACTGCAAAAAAAAACACAAGAATGTTAATCACCAGTCACAAATGTACATCTTTCAAAATTACACATAAATAACACATACAAAGAAAGAGCTCATTTCCAGCCAGACGCGATGCTATTTCGTTGCTCTTTTCATGCGGCGCGCACTCAAATTTCGACTTGTTGTCCTACAATAAAGCTCCCAAAATATAAGAACTTTTAGTTGCATAATTTCAGACATTTTGCGCAAGTGTTGCAAGTGGCTAGATCGCGGGCTTCGGAAATCAATTCTTTGACTTCAACACAGAGACAAGGGCCCACATTACATCAAACAAAACAACACGGTTGTCCTGCCCCCAGATCTGAAAAGAGGACAGTGATCCAACTTTTCAGACCTGAGTTCAAGAGGGGGTAAAATTTACAAGTACTTAACTTTTAAATCGACGAAAACTGCCCGGCGTCTTCTTCTGCACCAGAGACCTTCATCTTCTTCTTCATGGACCTGCACAGGACACACGGACAAAAAGACCAAAAAAAAAGACTGCAAAAAAAAACACAAGAATGTTAATCACCAGTCACAAATGTACATCTTTCAAAATTACACATAAATAACACATACAAAGAAAGAGCTCATTTCCAGCCAGACGCGATGCTATTTCGTTGCTCTTTTCATGCGGCGCGCACTCAAATTTCGACTTGTTGTCCTACAATAAAGCTCCCAAAATATAAGAACTTTTAGTTGCATAATTTCAGACATTTTGCGCAAGTGTTGCAAGTGGCTAGATCGCGGGCTTCGGAAATCAATTCTTTGACTTCAACACAGAGACAAGGGCCCACATTACATCAAACAAAACAACACGGTTGTCCTGCCCCCAGATCTGAAAAGAGGACAGTGATCCAACTTTTCAGACCTGAGTTCAAGAGGGGGTAAAATTTACAAGTACTTAACTTTTAAATCGACGAAAACTGCCCGGCGTCTTCTTCTGCACCAGAGACCTTCATCTTCTTCTTCATGGACCTGCACAGGACACACGGACAAAAAGACCCAAAAAAAAAGACTGCAAAAAAAAACACAAGAATGTTAATCACCAGTCACAAATGTACATCTTTCAAAATTACACATAAATAACACATACAAAGAAAGAGCTCATTTCCAGCCAGACGCGATGCTATTTCGTTGCTCTTTTCATGCGGCGCGCACTCAAATTTCGACTTGTTGTCCTACAATAAAGCTCCCAAAATATAAGAACTTTTAGTTGCATAATTTCAGACATTTTGCGCAAGTGTTGCAAGTGGCTAGATCGCGGGCTTCGGAAATCAATTCTTTGACTTCAACACAGAGACAAGGGCCCACATTACATCAAACAAAACAACACGGTTGTCCTGCCCCCAGATCTGAAAAGAGGACAGTGATCCAACTTTTCAGACCTGAGTTCAAGAGGGGGTAAAATTTACAAGTACTTAACTTTTAAATCGACGAAAACTGCCCGGCGTCTTCTTCTGCACCAGAGACCTTCATCTTCTTCTTCATGGACCTGCACAGGACACACGGACAAAAAGACCCAAAAAAAAGACTGCAAAAAAAAACACAAGAATGTTAATCACCAGTCACAAATGTACATCTTTCAAAATTACACATAAATAACACATACAAAGAAAGAGCTCATTTCCAGCCAGACGCGATGCTATTTCGTTGCTCTTTTCATGCGGCGCGCACTCAAATTTCGACTTGTTGTCCTACAATAAAGCTCCCAAAATATAAGAACTTTTAGTTGCATAATTTCAGACATTTTGCGCAAGTGTTGCAAGTGGCTAGATCGCGGGCTTCGGAAATCAATTCTTTGACTTCAACACAGAGACAAGGGCCCACATTACATCAAACAAAACAACACGGTTGTCCTGCCCCCAGATCTGAAAAGAGGACAGTGATCCAACTTTTCAGACCTGAGTTCAAGAGGGGGTAAAATTTACAAGTACTTAACTTTTAAATCGACGAAAACTGCCCGGCGTCTTCTTCTGCACCAGAGACCTTCATCTTCTTCTTCATGGACCTGCACAGGACACACGGACAAAAAGACCAAAAAAAAAAGACTGCAAAAAAAAACACAAGAATGTTAATCACCAGTCACAAATGTACATCTTTCAAAATTACACATAAATAACACATACAAAGAAAGAGCTCATTTCCAGCCAGACGCGATGCTATTTCGTTGCTCTTTTCATGCGGCGCGCACTCAAATTTCGACTTGTTGTCCTACAATAAAGCTCCCAAAATATAAGAACTTTTAGTTGCATAATTTCAGACATTTTGCGCAAGTGTTGCAAGTGGCTAGATCGCGGGCTTCGGAAATCAATTCTTTGACTTCAACACAGAGACAAGGGCCCACATTACATCAAACAAAACAACACGGTTGTCCTGCCCCCAGATCTGAAAAGAGGACAGTGATCCAACTTTTCAGACCTGAGTTCAAGAGGGGGTAAAATTTACAAGTACTTAACTTTTAAATCGACGAAAACTGCCCGGCGTCTTCTTCTGCACCAGAGACCTTCATCTTCTTCTTCATGGACCTGCACAGGACACACGGACAAAAAGACCAAAAAAAAAAGACTGCAAAAAAAAACACAAGAATGTTAATCACCAGTCACAAATGTACATCTTTCAAAATTACACATAAATAACACATACAAAGAAAGAGCTCATTTCCAGCCAGACGCGATGCTATTTCGTTGCTCTTTTCATGCGGCGCGCACTCAAATTTCGACTTGTTGTCCTACAATAAAGCTCCCAAAATATAAGAACTTTTAGTTGCATAATTTCAGACATTTTGCGCAAGTGTTGCAAGTGGCTAGATCGCGGGCTTCGGAAATCAATTCTTTGACTTCAACACAGAGACAAGGGCCCACATTACATCAAACAAAACAACACGGTTGTCCTGCCCCCAGATCTGAAAAGAGGACAGTGATCCAACTTTTCAGACCTGAGTTCAAGAGGGGGTAAAATTTACAAGTACTTAACTTTTAAATCGACGAAAACTGCCCGGCGTCTTCTTCTGCACCAGAGACCTTCATCTTCTTCTTCATGGACCTGCACAGGACACACGGACAAAAAGACCCAAAAAAAAAGACTGCAAAAAAAAACACAAGAATGTTAATCACCAGTCACAAATGTACATCTTTCAAAATTACACATAAATAACACATACAAAGAAAGAGCTCATTTCCAGCCAGACGCGATGCTATTTCGTTGCTCTTTTCATGCGGCGCGCACTCAAATTTCGACTTGTTGTCCTACAATAAAGCTCCCAAAATATAAGAACTTTTAGTTGCATAATTTCAGACATTTTGCGCAAGTGTTGCAAGTGGCTAGATCGCGGGCTTCGGAAATCAATTCTTTGACTTCAACACAGAGACAAGGGCCCACATTACATCAAACAAAACAACACGGTTGTCCTGCCCCCAGATCTGAAAAGAGGACAGTGATCCAACTTTTCAGACCTGAGTTCAAGAGGGGGTAAAATTTACAAGTACTTAACTTTTAAATCGACGAAAACTGCCCGGCGTCTTCTTCTGCACCAGAGACCTTCATCTTCTTCTTCATGGACCTGCACAGGACACACGGACAAAAAGACCCAAAAAAAAAGACTGCAAAAAAAAACACAAGAATGTTAATCACCAGTCACAAATGTACATCTTTCAAAATTACACATAAATAACACATACAAAGAAAGAGCTCATTTCCAGCCAGACGCGATGCTATTTCGTTGCTCTTTTCATGCGGCGCGCACTCAAATTTCGACTTGTTGTCCTACAATAAAGCTCCCAAAATATAAGAACTTTTAGTTGCATAATTTCAGACATTTTGCGCAAGTGTTGCAAGTGGCTAGATCGCGGGCTTCGGAAATCAATTCTTTGACTTCAACACAGAGACAAGGGCCCACATTACATCAAACAAAACAACACGGTTGTCCTGCCCCCAGATCTGAAAAGAGGACAGTGATCCAACTTTTCAGACCTGAGTTCAAGAGGGGGTAAAATTTACAAGTACTTAACTTTTAAATCGACGAAAACTGCCCGGCGTCTTCTTCTGCACCAGAGACCTTCATCTTCTTCTTCATGGACCTGCACAGGACACACGGACAAAAAGACCAAAAAAAAAGACTGCAAAAAAAAACACAAGAATGTTAATCACCAGTCACAAATGTACATCTTTCAAAATTACACATAAATAACACATACAAAGAAAGAGCTCATTTCCAGCCAGACGCGATGCTATTTCGTTGCTCTTTTCATGCGGCGCGCACTCAAATTTCGACTTGTTGTCCTACAATAAAGCTCCCAAAATATAAGAACTTTTAGTTGCATAATTTCAGACATTTTGCGCAAGTGTTGCAAGTGGCTAGATCGCGGGCTTCGGAAATCAATTCTTTGACTTCAACACAGAGACAAGGGCCCACATTACATCAAACAAAACAACACGGTTGTCCTGCCCCCAGATCTGAAAAGAGGACAGTGATCCAACTTTTCAGACCTGAGTTCAAGAGGGGGTAAAATTTACAAGTACTTAACTTTTAAATCGACGAAAACTGCCCGGCGTCTTCTTCTGCACCAGAGACCTTCATCTTCTTCTTCATGGACCTGCACAGGACACACGGACAAAAAGACCAAAAAAAAAAGACTGCAAAAAAAAACACAAGAATGTTAATCACCAGTCACAAATGTACATCTTTCAAAATTACACATAAATAACACATACAAAGAAAGAGCTCATTTCCAGCCAGACGCGATGCTATTTCGTTGCTCTTTTCATGCGGCGCGCACTCAAATTTCGACTTGTTGTCCTACAATAAAGCTCCCAAAATATAAGAACTTTTAGTTGCATAATTTCAGACATTTTGCGCAAGTGTTGCAAGTGGCTAGATCGCGGGCTTCGGAAATCAATTCTTTGACTTCAACACAGAGACAAGGGCCCACATTACATCAAACAAAACAACACGGTTGTCCTGCCCCCAGATCTGAAAAGAGGACAGTGATCCAACTTTTCAGACCTGAGTTCAAGAGGGGGTAAAATTTACAAGTACTTAACTTTTAAATCGACGAAAACTGCCCGGCGTCTTCTTCTGCACCAGAGACCTTCATCTTCTTCTTCATGGACCTGCACAGGACACACGGACAAAAAGACCAAAAAAAAAAGACTGCAAAAAAAAACACAAGAATGTTAATCACCAGTCACAAATGTACATCTTTCAAAATTACACATAAATAACACATACAAAGAAAGAGCTCATTTCCAGCCAGACGCGATGCTATTTCGTTGCTCTTTTCATGCGGCGCGCACTCAAATTTCGACTTGTTGTCCTACAATAAAGCTCCCAAAATATAAGAACTTTTAGTTGCATAATTTCAGACATTTTGCGCAAGTGTTGCAAGTGGCTAGATCGCGGGCTTCGGAAATCAATTCTTTGACTTCAACACAGAGACAAGGGCCCACATTACATCAAACAAAACAACACGGTTGTCCTGCCCCCAGATCTGAAAAGAGGACAGTGATCCAACTTTTCAGACCTGAGTTCAAGAGGGGGTAAAATTTACAAGTACTTAACTTTTAAATCGACGAAAACTGCCCGGCGTCTTCTTCTGCACCAGAGACCTTCATCTTCTTCTTCATGGACCTGCACAGGACACACGGACAAAAAGACCAAAAAAAAAAGACTGCAAAAAAAAACACAAGAATGTTAATCACCAGTCACAAATGTACATCTTTCAAAATTACACATAAATAACACATACAAAGAAAGAGCTCATTTCCAGCCAGACGCGATGCTATTTCGTTGCTCTTTTCATGCGGCGCGCACTCAAATTTCGACTTGTTGTCCTACAATAAAGCTCCCAAAATATAAGAACTTTTAGTTGCATAATTTCAGACATTTTGCGCAAGTGTTGCAAGTGGCTAGATCGCGGGCTTCGGAAATCAATTCTTTGACTTCAACACAGAGACAAGGGCCCACATTACATCAAACAAAACAACACGGTTGTCCTGCCCCCAGATCTGAAAAGAGGACAGTGATCCAACTTTTCAGACCTGAGTTCAAGAGGGGGTAAAATTTACAAGTACTTAACTTTTAAATCGACGAAAACTGCCCGGCGTCTTCTTCTGCACCAGAGACCTTCATCTTCTTCTTCATGGACCTGCACAGGACACACGGACAAAAAGACCCAAAAAAAAAGACTGCAAAAAAAACACAAGAATGTTAATCACCAGTCACAAATGTACATCTTTCAAAATTACACATAAATAACACATACAAAGAAAGAGCTCATTTCCAGCCAGACGCGATGCTATTTCGTTGCTCTTTTCATGCGGCGCGCACTCAAATTTCGACTTGTTGTCCTACAATAAAGCTCCCAAAATATAAGAACTTTTAGTTGCATAATTTCAGACATTTTGCGCAAGTGTTGCAAGTGGCTAGATCGCGGGCTTCGGAAATCAATTCTTTGACTTCAACACAGAGACAAGGGCCCACATTACATCAAACAAAACAACACGGTTGTCCTGCCCCCAGATCTGAAAAGAGGACAGTGATCCAACTTTTCAGACCTGAGTTCAAGAGGGGGTAAAATTTACAAGTACTTAACTTTTAAATCGACGAAAACTGCCCGGCGTCTTCTTCTGCACCAGAGACCTTCATCTTCTTCTTCATGGACCTGCACAGGACACACGGACAAAAAGACCCAAAAAAAAGACTGCAAAAAAAAACACAAGAATGTTAATCACCAGTCACAAATGTACATCTTTCAAAATTACACATAAATAACACATACAAAGAAAGAGCTCATTTCCAGCCAGACGCGATGCTATTTCGTTGCTCTTTTCATGCGGCGCGCACTCAAATTTCGACTTGTTGTCCTACAATAAAGCTCCCAAAATATAAGAACTTTTAGTTGCATAATTTCAGACATTTTGCGCAAGTGTTGCAAGTGGCTAGATCGCGGGCTTCGGAAATCAATTCTTTGACTTCAACACAGAGACAAGGGCCCACATTACATCAAACAAAACAACACGGTTGTCCTGCCCCCAGATCTGAAAAGAGGACAGTGATCCAACTTTTCAGACCTGAGTTCAAGAGGGGGTAAAATTTACAAGTACTTAACTTTTAAATCGACGAAAACTGCCCGGCGTCTTCTTCTGCACCAGAGACCTTCATCTTCTTCTTCATGGACCTGCACAGGACACACGGACAAAAAGACCCAAAAAAAAAGACTGCAAAAAAAAAACACAAGAATGTTAATCACCAGTCACAAATGTACATCTTTCAATTACACATAAATAACACATACAAAGAAAGAGCTCATTTCCAGCCAGACGCGATGCTATTTCGTTGCTCTTTTCATGCGGCGCGCACTCAAATTCGACTTGTTGTCTACAATAAAGCTCCCAAAATATAAGAACTTTTAGTTGCATAATTTCAGACATTTTGCGCAAGTGTTGCAAGTGGCTAGATCGCGGGCTTCGGAAATCAATTCTTTGACTTCAACACAGAGACAAGGGCCCACATTACATCAAACAAAACAACACGGTTGTCCTGCCCCCAGATCTGAAAAGAGGACAGTGATCCAACTTTTCAGACCTGAGTTCAAGAGGGGGTAAAATTTACAAGTACTTAACTTTTAAATCGACGAAAACTGCCCGGCGTCTTCTTCTGCACCAGAGACCTTCATCTCTTCTTCATGGACCTGCACAGGACACACGGACAAAAAGACCAAAAAAAAAAGACTGCAAAAAAAAACACAAGAATGTTAATCACCAGTCACAAATGTACATCTTTCAAAATTACACATAAATAACACATACAAAGAAAGAGCTCATTTCCAGCCAGACGCGATGCTATTTCGTTGCTCTTTTCATGCGGCGCGCACTCAAATTTCGACTTGTTGTCCTACAATAAAGCTCCCAAAATATAAGAACTTTTAGTTGCATAATTTCAGACATTTTGCGCAAGTGTTGCAAGTGGCTAGATCGCGGGCTTCGGAAATCAATTCTTTGACTTCAACACAGAGACAAGGGCCCACATTACATCAAACAAAACAACACGGTTGTCCTGCCCCCAGATCTGAAAAGAGGACAGTGATCCAACTTTTCAGACCTGAGTTCAAGAGGGGGTAAAATTTACAAGTACTTAACTTTTAAATCGACGAAAAACTGCCCGGCGTCTTCTTCTGCACCAGAGACCTTCATCTTCTTCTTCATGGACCTGCACAGGACACACGGACAAAAAGACCCAAAAAAAAAGACTGCAAAAAAAAACACAAGAATGTTAATCACCAGTCACAAATGTACATCTTCAAAATTACACATAAATAACACATACAAAGAAAGAGCTCATTTCCAGCCAGACGCGATGCTATTTCGTTGCTCTTTTCATGCGGCGCGCACTCAAATTTCGACTTGTTGTCCTACAATAAAGCTCCCAAAATATAAGAACTTTTAGTTGCATAATTTCAGACATTTTGCGCAAGTGTTGCAAGTGGCTAGATCGCGGGCTTCGGAAATCAATTCTTTGACTTCAACACAGAGACAAGGGCCCACATTACATCAAACAAAACAACACGGTTGTCCTGCCCCCAGATCTGAAAAGAGGACAGTGATCCAACTTTTCAGACCTGAGTTCAAGAGGGGGTAAAATTTACAAGTACTTAACTTTAAATCGACGAAAACTGCCCGGCGTCTTCTTCTGCACCAGAGACCTTCATCTTCTTCTTCATGGACCTGCACAGGACACACGGACAAAAAGACCAAAAAAAAAGACTGCAAAAAAAAACACAAGAATGTTAATCACCAGTCACAAATGTACATCTTTCAAAATTACACATAAATAACACATACAAAGAAAGAGCTCATTTCCAGCCAGACGCGATGCTATTTCGTTGCTCTTTTCATGCGGCGCGCACTCAAATTTCGACTTGTTGTCCTACAATAAAGCTCCCAAAATATAAGAACTTTTAGTTGCATAATTTCAGACATTTGCGCAAGTGTTGCAAGTGGCTAGATCGCGGGCTTCGGAAATCAATTCTTTGACTTCAACACAGAGACAAGGGCCCACATTACATCAAACAAAACAACACGGTTGTCCTGCCCCCAGATCTGAAAAGAGGACAGTGATCCAACTTTTCAGACCTGAGTTCAAGAGGGGGTAAAATTTACAAGTACTTAACTTTTAAATCGACGAAAACTGCCCGGCGTCTTCTTCTGCACCAGAGACCTTCATCTTCTTCTTCATGGACCTGCACAGGACACACGGACAAAAAGACCCAAAAAAAAAGACTGCAAAAAAAACACAAGAATGTTAATCACCAGTCACAAATGTACATCTTTCAAAATTACACATAAATAACACATACAAAGAAAGAGCTCATTTCCAGCCAGACGCGATGCTATTTCGTTGCTCTTTTCATGCGGCGCGCACTCAAATTCGACTTGTTGTCCTACAATAAAGCTCCCAAAATATAAGAACTTTAGTTGCATAATTTCAGACATTTTGCGCAAGTGTTGCAAGTGGCTAGATCGCGGGCTTCGGAAATCAATTCTTTGACTTCAACACAGAGACAAGGGCCCACATTACATCAAACAAAACAACACGGTTGTCCTGCCCCCAGATCTGAAAAGAGGACAGTGATCCAACTTTTCAGACCTGAGTTCAAGAGGGGGTAAAATTACAAGTACTTAACTTTTAAATCGACGAAAACTGCCCGGCGTCTTCTTCTGCACCAGAGACCTTCATCTTCTTCTTCATGGACCTGCACAGGACACACGGACAAAAAGACCCAAAAAAAAAGACTGCAAAAAAAACACAAGAATGTTAATCACCAGTCACAAATGTACATCTTTCAAAATTACACATAAATAACACATACAAAGAAAGAGCTCATTTCCAGCCAGACGCGATGCTATTTCGTTGCTCTTTTCATGCGGCGCGCACTCAATTTCGACTTGTTGTCCTACAATAAAGCTCCCAAAATATAAGAACTTTTAGTTGCATAATTTCAGACATTTTGCGCAAGTGTTGCAAGTGGCTAGATCGCGGGCTTCGGAAATCAATCTTTGACTTCAACACAGAGACAAGGGCCCACATTACATCAAACAAAACAACACGGTTGTCCTGCCCCCAGATCTGAAAAGAGGACAGTGATCCAACTTTTCAGACCTGAGTTCAAGAGGGGTAAAATTTACAAGTACTTAACTTTTAAATCGACGAAAACTGCCCGGCGTCTTCTTCTGCACCAGAGACCTTCATCTCTTCTTCATGGACCTGCACAGGACACACGGACAAAAAGACCCAAAAAAAAGACTGCAACAAAAGAATGTTAATCACCAGTCACAAATGTACATCAAAATTACACATAAATAACACATACAAAGAAAGAGCTCATTTCCAGCCAGACGCGATGCTATTTCGTTGCTCTTTTCATGCGGCGCGCACTCAAATTTCGACTTGTTGTCCTACAATAAAGCTCCCAAAATATAAGAACTTTTAGTTGCATAATTTCAGACATTTTGCGCAAGTGTTGCAAGTGGCTAGATCGCGGGCTTCGGAAATCAATTCTTTGACTTCAACACAGAGACAAGGGCCCACATTACATCAAACAAAACAACACGGTTGTCCTGCCCCAGATCTGAAAAGAGGACAGTGATCCAACTTTTCAGACCTGAGTTCAAGAGGGGGTAAAATTACAAGTACTTAACTTTTAAATCGACGACGAAAACTGCCCGGCGTCTTCTTCTGCACCAGAGACCTTCATCTTCTTCTTCATGGACCTGCACAGGACACACGGACAAAAAGACCAAAAAAAAAGACTGCAAAAAAAAAAACACAAGAATGTTAATCACCAGTCACAAATGTACATCTTTCAAAATTACACATAAATAACACATACAAAGAAAGAGCTCATTTCCAGCCAGACGCGATGCTATTTCGTTGCTCTTTTCATGCGGCGCGCACTCAAATTTCGACTTGTTGTCCTACAATAAAGCTCCAAAATATAAGAACTTTTAGTTGCATAATTTCAGACATTTTGCGCAAGTGTTGCAAGTGGCTAGATCGCGGGCTTCGGAAATCAATTCTTTGACTTCAACACAGAGACAAGGGCCCACATTACATCAAACAAAACAACACGTTGTCCTGCCCCCAGATCTGAAAAGAGGACAGTGATCCAACTTTTCAGACCTGAGTTCAAGAGGGGGTAAAATTTACAAGTACTTAACTTTAAATCGACGAAAACTGCCCGGCGTCTTCTTCTGCACCAGAGACCTTCATCTTCTTCTTCATGGACCTGCACAGGACACACGGACAAAAAGACCCAAAAAAAAGACTGCAAAAAAAAACACAAGAATGTTAATCACCAGTCACAAATGTACATCTTTCAAAATTACACATAAATAACACATACAAAGAAAGAGCTCATTTCCAGCCAGACGCGATGCTATTTCGTTGCTCTTTTCATGCGGCGCGCACTCAAATTTCGACTTGTTGTCCTACAATAAAGCTCCCAAAATATAAGAACTTTTAGTTGCATAATTTCAGACATTTTGCGCAAGTGTTGCAAGTGGCTAGATCGCGGGCTTCGGAAATCAATTCTTTGACTTCAACACAGAGACAAGGGCCCACATTACATCAAACAAAACAACACGGTTGTCCTGCCCCCAGATCTGAAAAGAGGACAGTGATCCAACTTTTCAGACCTGAGTTCAAGAGGGGGTAAAATTTACAAGTACTTAACTTTAAATCGACGAAAACTGCCCGGCGTCTTCTTCTGCACCAGAGACCTTCATCTTCTTCTTCATGGACCTGCACAGGACACACGGACAAAAAGACCAAAAAAAAGACTGCAAAAAACACAAGAATGTTAATCACCAGTCACAAATGTACATCTTTCAAAATTACACATAAATAACACATACAAAGAAAGAGCTCATTTCCAGCCAGACGCGATGCTATTTCGTTGCTCTTTTCATGCGGCGCGCACTCAAATTTCGACTTGTTGTCCTACAATAAAGCTCCCAAAATATAAGAACTTTTAGTTGCATAATTTCAGACATTTTGCGCAAGTGTTGCAAGTGGCTAGATCGCGGGCTTCGGAAATCAATTCTTTGACTTCAACACAGAGACAAGGGCCCACATTACATCAAACAAAACAACACGGTTGTCCTGCCCCCAGATCTGAAAAGAGGACAGTGATCCAACTTTTCAGACCTGAGTTCAAGAGGGGGTAAAATTTACAAGTACTTAACTTTTAAATCGACGAAAACTGCCCGGCGTCTTCTTCTGCACCAGAGACCTTCATCTTCTTCTTCATGGACCTGCACAGGACACACGGACAAAAAGACCCAAAAAAAGACTGCAAAAAAAAAACACAAGAATGTTAATCACCAGTCACAAATGTACATCATTACAAATATATAACACATACAAAGAAAGAGCTCATTTCCAGCCAGACGCGATGCTATTTCGTTGCTCTTTTCATGCGGCGCGCACTCAAATTTCGACTTGTTGTCCTACAATAAAGCTCCCAAAATATAAGAACTTTTAGTTGCATAATTTCAGACATTTTGCGCAAGTGTTGCAAGTGGCTAGATCGCGGGCTTCGGAAATCAATTCTTTGACTTCAACACAGAGACAAGGGCCCACATTACATCAAACAAAACAACACGGTTGTCCTGCCCCCAGATCTGAAAAGAGGACAGTGATCCAACTTTTCAGACCTGAGTTCAAGAGGGGGTAAAATTTACAAGTACTTAACTTTTAAATCGACGAAAACTGCCCGGCGTCTTCTTCTGCACCAGAGACCTTCATCTTCTTCTTCATGGACCTGCACAGGACACACGGACAAAAAGACCAAAAAAAAAGACTGCAAAAAAAAACACAAGAATGTTAATCACCAGTCACAAATGTACATCTTTCAAAATTCACATAAATAACACATACAAAGAAAGAGCTCATTTCCAGCCAGACGCGATGCTATTTCGTTGCTCTTTTCATGCGGCGCGCACTCAAATTTCGACTTGTTGTCCTACAATAAAGCTCCCAAAATATAAGAACTTTTAGTTGCATAATTTCAGACATTTTGCGCAAGTGTTGCAAGTGGCTAGATCGCGGGCTTCGGAAATCAATTCTTTGACTTCAACACAGAGACAAGGGCCCACATTACATCAAACAAAACAACACGGTTGTCCTGCCCCCAGATCTGAAAAGAGGACAGTGATCCAACTTTTCAGACCTGAGTTCAAGAGGGGGTAAAATTTACAAGTACTTAACTTTTAAATCGACGAAACTGCCCGGCGTCTTCTTCTGCACCAGAGACCTTCATCTTCTTCTTCATGGACCTGCACAGGACACACGGACAAAAAGACAAAAAAAAAAGACAAAAAAAGACTGCAAAAAAAACACAAGAATGTTAATCACCAGTCACAAATGTACATCTTTCAAAATTACACATAAATAACACATACAAAGAAAGAGCTCATTTCCAGCCAGACGCGATGCTATTTCGTTGCTCTTTTCATGCGGCGCGCACTCAAATTTCGACTTGTTGTCCTACAATAAAGCTCCCAAAATATAAGAACTTTTAGTTGCATAATTTCAGACATTTTGCGCAAGTGTTGCAAGTGGCTAGATCGCGGGCTTCGGAAATCAATTCTTTGACTTCAACACAGAGACAAGGGCCCACATTACATCAAACAAAACAACACGGTTGTCCTGCCCCCAGATCTGAAAAGAGGACAGTGATCCAACTTTTCAGACCTGAGTTCAAGAGGGGGTAAAATTTACAAGTACTTAACTTTTAAATCGACGAAAACTGCCCGGCGTCTTCTTCTGCACCAGAGACCTTCATCTTCTTCTTCATGGACCTGCACAGGACACACGGACAAAAAGACCAAAAAAAAAAGACTGCAAAAAAAAAACAAGAATGTTAATCACCAGTCACAAATGTACATCTTTCAAAATTACACATAAATAACACATACAAAGAAAGAGCTCATTTCCAGCCAGACGCGATGCTATTTCGTTGCTCTTTTCATGCGGCGCGCACTCAAATTTCGACTTGTTGTCCTACAATAAAGCTCCCAAAATATAAGAACTTTTAGTTGCATAATTTCAGACATTTTGCGCAAGTGTTGCAAGTGGCTAGATCGCGGGCTTCGGAAATCAATTCTTTGACTTCAACACAGAGACAAGGGCCCACATTACATCAAACAAAACAACACGGTTGTCCTGCCCCCAGATCTGAAAAGAGGACAGTGATCCAACTTTTCAGACCTGAGTTCAAGAGGGGGTAAAATTACAAGTACTTAACTTTTAAATCGACGAAAACTGCCCGGCGTCTTCTTCTGCACCAGAGACCTTCATCTTCTTCTTCATGGACCTGCACAGGACACACGGACAAAAAGACCCAAAAAAAAGACTGCAAAAAAAACACAAGAATGTTAATCACCAGTCACAAATGTACATCTTTCAAAATTACACATAAATAACACATACAAAGAAAGAGCTCATTTCCAGCCAGACGCGATGCTATTTCGTTGCTCTTTTCATGCGGCGCGCACTCAAATTTCGACTTGTTGTCCTACAATAAAGCTCCCAAAATATAAGAACTTTTAGTTGCATAATTTCAGACATTTGCGCAAGTGTTGCAAGTGGCTAGATCGCGGGCTTCGGAAATCAATTCTTTGACTTCAACACAGAGACAAGGGCCCACATTACATCAAACAAAACAACACGGTTGTCCTGCCCCCAGATCTGAAAAGAGGACAGTGATCCAACTTTTCAGACCTGAGTTCAAGAGGGGGTAAAATTACAAGTACTTAACTTTTAAATCGACGAAAACTGCCCGGCGTCTTCTTCTGCACCAGAGACCTTCATCTTCTTCTTCATGGACCTGCACAGGACACACGGACAAAAAGACCCAAAAAAAAAAGACTGCAAAAAAAAAACACAAGAATGTTAATCACCAGTCACAAATGTACATCTTTCAAAATTACACATAAATAACACATACAAGAAAGAGCTCATTTCCAGCCAGACGCGATGCTATTTCGTTGCTCTTTTCATGCGGCGCGCACTCAAATTTCGACTTGTTGTCCTACAATAAAGCTCCAAAATATAAGAACTTTTAGTTGCATAATTTCAGACATTTTGCGCAAGTGTTGCAAGTGGCTAGATCGCGGGCTTCGGAAATCAATTCTTTGACTTCAACACAGAGACAAGGGCCCACATTACATCAAACAAAACAACACGGTTGTCCTGCCCCCAGATCTGAAAAGAGGACAGTGATCCAACTTTTCAGACCTGAGTTCAAGAGGGGGTAAAATTACAAGTACTTAACTTTTAAATCGACGAAAACTGCCCGGCGTCTTCTTCTGCACCAGAGACCTTCATCTTCTTCTTCATGGACCTGCACAGGACACACGGACAAAAAGACCACAAAAAAAAAGACTGCAAAAAAAAAACACAAGAATGTTAATCACCAGTCACAAATGTACATCTTTCAAAATTACACATAAATAACACATACAAAGAAAGAGCTCATTTCCAGCCAGACGCGATGCTATTTTCGTTGCTCTTTTCATGCGGCGCGCACTCAAATTTCGACTTGTTGTCCTACAATAAAGCTCCCAAAATATAAGAACTTTAGTTGCATAATTTCAGACATTTGCGCAAGTGTTGCAAGTGGCTAGATCGCGGGCTTCGGAAATCAATTCTTTGACTTCAACACAGAGACAAGGGCCCACATTACATCAAACAAAACAACACGGTTGTCCTGCCCCCAGATCTGAAAAGAGGACAGTGATCCAACTTTTCAGACCTGAGTTCAAGAGGGGGTAAAATTTACAAGTACTTAACTTTTAAATCGACGAAAACTGCCCGGCGTCTTCTTCTGCACCAGAGACCTTCATCTTCTTCTTCATGGACCTGCACAGGACACACGGACAAAAAGACCAAAAAAAAGACTGCAAAAAAACACAAGAATGTTAATCACCAGTCACAAATGTACATCTTTCAAAATTACACATAAATAACACATACAAAGAAAGAGCTCATTTCCAGCCAGACGCGATGCTATTTCGTTGCTCTTTTCATGCGGCGCGCACTCAAATTTCGACTTGTTGTCCTACAATAAAGCTCCCAAAATATAAGAACTTTTAGTTGCATAATTTCAGACATTTTGCGCAAGTGTTGCAAGTGGCTAGATCGCGGGCTTCGGAAATCAATTCTTTGACTTCAACACAGAGACAAGGGCCCACATTACATCAAACAAAACAACACGGTTGTCCTGCCCCCAGATCTGAAAAGAGGACAGTGATCCAACTTTTCAGACCTGAGTTCAAGAGGGGGTAAAATTTACAAGTACTTAACTTTTAAATCGACGAAAACTGCCCGGCGTCTTCTTCTGCACCAGAGACCTTCATCTTCTTCTTCATGGACCTGCACAGGACACACGGACAAAAAGACCAAAAAAAAAAGACTGCAAAAAAAAACACAAGAATGTTAATCACCAGTCACAAATGTACATCTTTCAAAATTACACATAAATAACACATACAAAGAAAGAGCTCATTTCCAGCCAGACGCGATGCTATTTCGTTGCTCTTTTCATGCGGCGCGCACTCAAATTTCGACTTGTTGTCCTACAATAAAGCTCCCAAAATATAAGAACTTTTAGTTGCATAATTTCAGACATTTTGCGCAAGTGTTGCAAGTGGCTAGATCGCGGGCTTCGGAAATCAATTCTTTGACTTCAACACAGAGACAAGGGCCCACATTACATCAAACAAAACAACACGGTTGTCCTGCCCCCAGATCTGAAAAGAGGACAGTGATCCAACTTTTCAGACCTGAGTTCAAGAGGGGGTAAAATTTACAAGTACTTAACTTTTAAATCGACGAAAACTGCCCGGCGTCTTCTTCTGCACCAGAGACCTTCATCTTCTTCTTCATGGACCTGCACAGGACACACGGACAAAAAGACCCAAAAAAAGACTGCAAAAAAACACAAGAATGTTAATCACCAGTCACAAATGTACATCTTTCAAAATTACACATAAATAACACATACAAAGAAAGAGCTCATTTCCAGCCAGACGCGATGCTATTTCGTTGCTCTTTTCATGCGGCGCGCACTCAAATTTCGACTTGTTGTCCTACAATAAAGCTCCCAAAATATAAGAACTTTTAGTTGCATAATTTCAGACATTTTGCGCAAGTGTTGCAAGTGGCTAGATCGCGGCTTCGGAAATCAATTCTTTGACTTCAACACAGAGACAAGGGCCCACATTACATCAAACAAAACAACACGGTTGTCCTGCCCCCAGATCTGAAAAGAGGACAGTGATCCAACTTTTCAGACCTGAGTTCAAGAGGGGGTAAAATTTACAAGTACTTAACTTTTAAATCGACGAAAACTGCCCGGCGTCTTCTTCTGCACCAGAGACCTTCATCTTCTTCTTCATGGACCTGCACAGGACACACGGACAAAAAGACCAAAAAAAAAGACTGCAAAAAAAAAACACAAGAATGTTAATCACCAGTCACAAATGTACATCTTTCAAATTACACATAAATAACACATACAAAGAAAGAGCTCATTTCCAGCCAGACGCGATGCTATTTCGTTGCTCTTTTCATGCGGCGCGCACTCAAATTTCGACTTGTTGTCCTACAATAAAGCTCCCAAAATATAAGAACTTTTAGTTGCATAATTTCAGACATTTTGCGCAAGTGTTGCAAGTGGCTAGATCGCGGGCTTCGGAAATCAATTCTTTGACTTCAACACAGAGACAAGGGCCCACATTACATCAAACAAAACAACACGGTTGTCCTGCCCCCAGATCTGAAAGAGGACAGTGATCCAACTTTTCAGACCTGAGTTCAAGAGGGGGTAAAATTACAAGTACTTAACTTTTAAATCGACGAAAACTGCCCGGCGTCTTCTTCTGCACCAGAGACCTTCATCTTCTTCTTCATGGACCTGCACAGGACACACGGACAAAAAGACCCAAAAAAAAGACTGCAAAAAAAAAAACACAGAATGTTAATCACCAGTCACAAATGTACATCTTTCAAAAACACATAAATAACACATACAAAGAAAGAGCTCATTTCCAGCCAGACGCGATGCTATTTCGTTGCTCTTTTCATGCGGCGCGCACTCAATTTCGACTTGTTGTCCTACAATAAAGCTCCCAAAATATAAGAACTTTTAGTTGCATAATTTCAGACATTTTGCGCAAGTGTTGCAAGTGGCTAGATCGCGGGCTTCGGAAATCAATTCTTTGACTTCAACACAGAGACAAGGGCCCACATTACATCAAACAAAACAACACGGTTGTCCTGCCCCCAGATCTGAAAAGAGGACAGTGATCCAACTTTTCAGACCTGAGTTCAAGAGGGGGTAAAATTTACAAGTACTTAACTTTTAAATCGACGAAAACTGCCCGGCGTCTTCTTCTGCACCAGAGACCTTCATCTTCTTCTTCATGGACCTGCACAGGACACACGGACAAAAAGACCAAAAAAAAAAAGACTGCAAAAAAAAACACAAGAATGTTAATCACCAGTCACAAATGTACATCTTTCAAAATTACACATAAATAACACATACAAAGAAAGAGCTCATTTCCAGCCAGACGCGATGCTATTTCGTTGCTCTTTTCATGCGGCGCGCACTCAAATTTCGACTTGTTGTCCTACAATAAAGCTCCCAAAATATAAGAACTTTTAGTTGCATAATTTCAGACATTTTGCGCAAGTGTTGCAAGTGGCTAGATCGCGGGCTTCGGAAATCAATTCTTTGACTTCAACACAGAGACAAGGGCCCACATTACATCAAACAAAACAACACGGTTGTCCTGCCCCCAGATCTGAAAAGAGGACAGTGATCCAACTTTTCAGACCTGAGTTCAAGAGGGGGTAAAATTTACAAGTACTTAACTTTTAAATCGACGAAAACTGCCCGGCGTCTTCTTCTGCACCAGAGACCTTCATCTTCTTCTTCATGGACCTGCACAGGACACACGGACAAAAAGACCAAAAAAAAAGACTGCAAAAAAAACACAAGAATGTTAATCACCAGTCACAAATGTACATCTTTCAAAATTACACATAATAACACATACAAAGAAAGAGCTCATTTCCAGCCAGACGCGATGCTATTTCGTTGCTCTTTTCATGCGGCGCGCACTCAAATTTCGACTTGTTGTCCTACAATAAAGCTCCCAAAATATAAGAACTTTTAGTTGCATAATTTCAGACATTTTGCGCAAGTGTTGCAAGTGGCTAGATCGCGGGCCTTCGGAAATCAATTCTTTGACTTCAACACAGAGACAAGGGCCCACATTACATCAAACAAAACAACACGGTTGTCCTGCCCCCAGATCTGAAAAGAGGACAGTGATCCAACTTTTCAGACCTGAGTTCAAGAGGGGGTAAAATTTACAAGTACTTAACTTTTAAATCGACGAAAACTGCCCGGCGTCTTCTTCTGCACCAGAGACCTTCATCTTCTTCTTCATGGACCTGCACAGGACACACGGACAAAAAGAAAAAGACCAAAAAAAGACTGCAAAAAAAAAAACACAAGAAGTTAATCACCAGTCACAAATGTACATCTTTCAAAATTACACATAAATAACACATACAAAGAAAGAGCTCATTTCCAGCCAGACGCGATGCTATTTCGTTGCTCTTTTCATGCGGCGCGCACTCAAATTTCGACTTGTTGTCCTACAAATAAAGCTCCCAAAATATAAGAACTTTTAGTTGCATAATTTCAGACATTTTGCGCAAGTGTTGCAAGTGGCTAGATCGCGGGCTTCGGAAATCAATTCTTTGACTTCAACACAGAGACAAGGGCCCACATTACATCAAACAAAACAACACGGTTGTCCTCTGCCCAGATCTGAAAAGAGGACAGTGATCCAACTTTTCAGACCTGAGTTCAAGAGGGGGTAAAATTTACAAGTACTTAACTTTTAAATCGACGAAAACTGCCCGGCGTCTTCTTCTGCACCAGAGACCTTCATCTTCTTCTTCATGGACCTGCACAGGACACACGGACAAAAAGACCAAAAAAAAAGACTGCAAAAAAAAACACAAGAATGTTAATCACCAGTCACAAATGTACATCTTTCAAAATTACACATAAATAACACATACAAAGAAAGAGCTCATTTCCAGCCAGACGCGATGCTATTTCGTTGCTCTTTTCATGCGGCGCGCACTCAAATTTCGACTTGTTGTCCTACAATAAAGCTCCCAAAATATAAGAACTTTAGTTGCATAATTCAGACATTTTGCGCAAGTGTTGCAAGTGGCTAGATCGCGGGCTTCGGAATCAATTCTTTGACTTCAACACAGAGACAAGGGCCCACATTACATCAAACAAAACAACACGGTTGTCCTGCCCCCAGATCTGAAAAGAGGACAGTGATCCAACTTTCAGACCTGAGTTCAAGAGGGGTAAAATTTACAAGTACTTAACTTTTAAATCGACGAAAACTGCCCGGCGTCTTCTTCTGCACCAGAGACCTTCATCTTCTTCTTCATGGACCTGCACAGGACACACGGACAAAAAGACCAAAAAAAAAAGACTGCAAAAAAAAAACACAAGAATGTTAATCACCAGTCACAAATGTACATCTTTCAAAATTACACATAAATAACACATACAAAGAAAGAGCTCATTTCCAGCCAGACGCGATGCTATTTCGTTGCTCTTTTCATGCGGCGCGCACTCAATTTCGACTTGTTGTCCTACAATAAAGCTCCCAAAATATAAGAACTTTTAGTTGCATAATTTCAGACATTTGCGCAAGTGTTGCAAGTGGCTAGATCGCGGGCTTCGGAAATCAATTCTTTGACTTCAACACAGAGACAAGGGCCCACATTACATCAAACAAAACAACACGGTTGTCCTGCCCCCAGATCTGAAAAGAGGACAGTGATCCAACTTTTCAGACCTGAGTTCAAGAGGGGGTAAAATTTACAAGTACTTAACTTTTAAATCGACGAAAACTGCCCGGCGTCTTCTTCTGCACCAGAGACCTTCATCTTCTTCTTCATGGACCTGCACAGGACACACGGACAAAAAGACCAAAAAAAAAGACTGCAAAAAAAAACACAAGAATGTTAATCACCAGTCACAAATGTACATCTTTCAAAATTACACATAAATAAACATACAAAAAAAGAGCTCATTTCCAGCCAGACGCGATGCTATTTCGTTGCTCTTTTCATGCGGCGCGCACTCAAATTTCGACTTGTTGTCTACAATAAAGCTCCCAAAATATAAGAACTTTTAGTTGCATAATTTCAGACATTTTGCGCAAGTGTTGCAAGTGGCTAGATCGCGGGCTTCGGAAATCAATTCTTTGACTTCAACACAGAGACAAGGGCCCACATTACATCAAACAAAACAACACGGGTCCTGCCCCCAGATCTGAAAAGAGGACAGTGATCCAACTTTTCAGACCTGAGTTCAAGAGGGGGTAAATTTACAAGTACTTAACTTTTAAATCGACGAAAACTGCCCGGCGTCTTCTTCTGCACCAGAGACCTTCATCTTCTTCTTCATGGACCTGCACAGGACACACGGACAAAAAGACCAAAAAAAAGACTGCAAAAAAAAACACAAGAATGTTAATCACCAGTCACAAATGTACATCTTTCAAAATTACACATAAATAACACATACAAAGAAAGAGCTCATTTCCAGCCAGACGCGATGCTATTTCGTTGCTCTTTTCATGCGGCGCGCACTCAAATTTCGACTTGTTGTCCTACAATAAAGCTCCCAAAATATAAGAACTTTAGTTGCATAATTTCAGACATTTTGCGCAAGTGTTGCAAGTGGCTAGATCGCGGGGCTTCGGAAATCAATTCTTTGACTTCAACACAGAGACAAGGGCCCACATTACATCAAACAAAACAACACGGTTGTCCTGCCCCCAGATCTGAAAAGAGGACAGTGATCCAACTTTTCAGACCTGAGTTCAAGAGGGGGTAAAATTACAAGTACTTAACTTTTAAATCGACGAAAACTGCCCGGCGTCTTCTTCTGCACCAGAGACCTTCATCTTCTTCTTCATGGACCTGCACAGGACACACGGACAAAAAGACCAAAAAAAAAGACTGCAAAAAAAAACACAAGAATGTTAATCACCAGTCACAAATGTACATCTTTCAAAATTACACATAAATAAACATACAAAGAAAGAGCTCATTTCCAGCCAGACGCGATGCTATTTCGTTGCTCTTTCATGCGGCGCGCACTCAATTTCGACTTGTTGTCCTACAATAAAGCTCCCAAAATATAAGAACTTTTAGTTGCATAATTTCAGACATTTGCGCAAGTGTTGCAAGTGGCTAGATCGCGGGCTTCGGAAATCAATTCTTTGACTTCAACACAGAGACAAGGGCCACATTACATCAAACAAAACAACACGGTTGTCCTGCCCCCAGATCTGAAAAGAGGACAGTGATCCAACTTTTCAGACCTGAGTTCAAGAGGGGGTAAAATTTACAAGTACTTAACTTTTAAATCGACGAAAACTGCCCGGCGTCTTCTTCTGCACCAGAGACCTTCATCTTCTTCTTCATGGACCTGCACAGGACACACGGACAAAAAGACCAAAAAAAAAAGACTGCAAAAAAAAAACACAAAGAATGTTAATCACCAGTCACAAATGTACATCTTTCAAAATTACACATAAATAACACATACAAAGAAAGAGCTCATTCCAGCCAGACGCGATGCTATTTCGTTGCTCTTTTCATGCGGCGCGCACTCAAATTTCGACTTGTTGTCCTACAATAAAGCTCCCAAAATATAAGAACTTTTAGTTGCATAATTTCAGACATTTTGCGCAAGTGTTGCAAGTGGCTAGATCGCGGGCTTCGGAAATCAATTCTTTGACTTCAACACAGAGACAAGGGCCCACATTACATCAACAAAACAACACGTTGTCCTGCCCCCAGATCTGAAAAGAGGACAGTGATCCAACTTTTCAGACCTGAGTTCAAGAGGGGGTAAAATTTACAAGTACTTAACTTTTAAATCGACGAAAACTGCCCGGCGTCTTCTTCTGCACCAGAGACCTTCATCTTCTTCTTCATGGACCTGCACAGGACACACGGACAAAAAGACAAAAAAAATACTGCAAAAAAAAACACAAGAATTAATCACCAGTCACAAATGTACATCTTTCAAAATTACACATAAAATAACACATACAAAGAAAGAGCTCATTCCAGCCAGACGCGATGCTATTTCGTTGCTCTTTTCATGCGGCGCGCACTCAAATTCGACTTGTTGTCCTACAATAAAGCTCCCAAAATATAAGAACTTTTAGTTGCATAATTCAGACATTTTGCGCAAGTGTTGCAAGTGGCTAGATCGCGGGCTTCGGAAATCAATTCTTTGACTTCAACACAGAGACAAGGGCCCACATTACATCAAACAAAACAACACGGTTGTCCTGCCCCCAGATCTGAAAAGAGGACAGTGATCCAACTTTTCAGACCTGAGTTCAAGAGGGGGTAAAATTTACAAGTACTTAACTTTTAAATCGACGAAAACTGCCCGGCGTCTTCTTCTGCACCAGAGACCTTCATCTTCTTCTTCATGGACCTGCACAGGACACACGGACAAAAAGACAAAAAAAAAAGACTGCAAAAAAAAAACACAAGAATGTTAATCACCAGTCACAAATGTACATCTTTCAAAATTACACATAAATAAACACATACAAAGAAAGAGCTCATTTCCAGCCAGACGCGATGCTATTTCGTTGCTCTTTTCATGCGGCGCGCACTCAAATTCGACTTGTTGTCCTACAAAAAGCTCCCAAAATATAAGAACTTTTAGTTGCATAATTTCAGACATTTTGCGCAAGTGTTGCAAGTGGCTAGATCGCGGGCTTCGGAAATCAATTCTTTGACTTCAACACAGAGACAAGGGCCCACATTACATCAAACAAAACAACACGTTTGTCCTGCCCCCAGATCTGAAAAGAGGACAGTGATCCAACTTTTCAGACCTGAGTTCAAGAGGGGGTAAAATTACAAGTACTTAACTTTTAAATCGACGAAAACTGCCCGGCGTCTTCTTCTGCACCAGAGACCTTCATCTTCTTCTTCATGGACCTGCACAGGACACACGGACAAAAAGACCAAAAAAAAAGACTGCAAAAAAAAACACAAGAATGTTAATCACCAGTCACAAATGTACATCTTTCAAAATTACACACAAAATAACACATACAAAGAAAGAGCTCATTCCAGCCAGACGCGATGCTATTTCGTTGCTCTTTTCATGCGGCGCGCACTCAAATTCGACTTGTTGTCCTACAATAAAGCTCCCAAAATATAAGAACTTTTAGTTGCATAATTTCAGACATTTTGCGCAAGTGTTGCAAGTGGCTAGATCGCGGGCTTCGGAAATCAATTCTTTGACTTCAACACAGAGACAAGGGCCCACATTACATCAAACAAAACAACACGGTTGTCCTGCCCCCAGATCTGAAAAGAGGACAGTGATCCAACTTTTCAGACCTGAGTTCAAGAGGGGGTAAATTTACAAGTACTTAACTTTTAAATCGACGAAAACTGCCCGGCGTCTTCTTCTGCACCAGAGACCTTCATCTCTTCTTCATGGACCTGCACAGGACACACGGACAAAAAGACCAAAAAAAAAAGACTGCAAAAAAAAACACAAGAATGTTAATCACCAGTCACAAATGTACATCTTTCAAAATTACACATAAATAACACATACAAAGAAAGAGCTCATTTCCAGCCAGACGCGATGCTATTTCGTTGCTCTTTTCATGCGCGCGCGCACTCAAATTTCGACTTGTTGTCCTACAATAAAGCTCCCAAAATATAAGAACTTTAGTTGCATAATTTCAGACATTGCGCAAGTGTTGCAAGTGGCTAGATCGCGGGCTTCGGAAATCAATTCTTTGACTTCAACACAGAGACAAGGGCCCACATTACATCAAACAAAACAACACGGTTGTCCTGCCCCCAGATCTGAAAAGAGGACAGTGATCCAACTTTTCAGACCTGAGTTCAAGAGGGGGTAAAATTTACAAGTACTTAACTTTTAAATCGACTAAAACTGCCCGGCGTCTTCTTCTGCACCAGAGACTTCATCTTCTTCTTCATGGACCTGCACAGGACACACGGACAAAAAGACCAAAAAAAAAGACTGCAAAAAAAACACAAGAATGTTAATCACCAGTCACAAATGTACATCTTTCAAAATTACACATAAATAACACATACAAAGAAAGAGCTCATTTCCAGCCAGACGCGATGCTATTTCGTTGCTCTTTTCATGCGGCGCGCACTCAAATTTCGACTTGTTGTCCTACAATAAAGCTCCCAAAATATAAGAACTTTTAGTTGCATAATTTCAGACATTTGCGCAAGTGTTGCAAGTGGCTAGATCGCGGGCTTCGGAAATCAATTCTTTGACTTCAACACAGAGACAAGGGCCCACATTACATCAAACAAAACAACACGGTTGTCCTGCCCCCAGATCTGAAAAGAGGACAGTGATCCAACTTTTCAGACCTGAGTTCAAGAGGGGTTAAAATTTACAAGTACTTAACTTTTAATCGACGAAAACTGCCCGGCGTCTTCTTCTGCACCAGAGACCTCATCTTCTTCTTCATGGACCTGCACAGGACACACGGACAAAAAACCCAAAAAAAAGACTGCAAAAAAAAACACAAGAATGTTAATCACCAGTCACAAATGTACATCTTTCAAAATTACACATAAATAACACATACAAAGAAAGAGCTCATTTCCAGCCAGACGCGATGCTATTTCGTTGCTCTTTTCATGCGGCGCGCACTCAAATTTCGACTTGTTGTCTACAATAAAGCTCCCAAAATATAAGAACTTTAGTTGCATAATTTCAGACATTTGGCGCAAGTGTTGCAAGTGGCTAGATCGCCGGCTTCGGAAATCAATTCTTTGACTTCAACACAGAGACAAGGGCCCACATTACATCAAACAAAACAACACGTTGTCCTGCCCCCAGATCTGAAAAGAGGACAGTGATCCAACTTTTCAGACCTGAGTTCAAGAGGGGGTAAAATTTACAAGTACTTAACTTTTAAATCGACGAAAATGCCCGGCGTCTTCTTCTGCACCAGAGACCTTCATCTTCTTCTCATGGACCTGCACAGGACACACGGACAAAAAGACCAAAAAAAAAAGACTGCAAAAAAGAACACATGTTAATCACCAGTCAAATGTACATCTTTCAAAATTACACATAAATAACACATACAAAGAAAGAGCTCATTTCCAGCCAGACGCGATGCTATTCGTCGTGCTCTTTTCATGCGGCGCGCACTCAAATTCGACTTGTTGTCCTACAATAAAGCTCCCAAAATATAAGAACTTTTAGTTGCATAATTTCAGACATTTTGCGCAAGTGTTGCAAGTGGCTAGATCGCGGGCTTCGGAAATCAATTCTTTGACTTCAACACGAGACAAGGGCCCCCATTACATCAACAAAACAACACGGTTGTCCTGCCCCCAGATCTGAAAAGAGGACAGTGATCCAATTTTCAGACCTGAGTTCAAGAGGGGGTAAAATTTACAAGTACTTAACTTTT
>NW_024037052.1:7909547-7936339 GCF_015706575.1 Patiria miniata | reverse complement strand
GGTGGCATCGTAATAAGTTTAAAAATGAGAGGACCTTCCAGCATTTTCCCGTCCTGCAATTGTTGATGTACTGCAGTTACTGTTAGCCTAACTGTTTAGCCTACCTTTAGGCTACATGTCGAGCGCAATGTGAGTCTCCTGTGCAAGTTTAAACCGCAGAAGTTTAAACTTGCGCGAGCATTAATTTCCTTGCTTCAAATTGAACAATTGAAGGGATCATAATCATTCTTTGACGTTAACAACGGGACCCAAGGAAATTATGATATATTTACATTTAAGAATATAAATAAAATGCTAATTAGTTTTACAAGGCAAAAAACTTAAAGCTGGACTCCATTATTGAACAACTTCAGTACACTTTCCAAGCAATCGCCGCTAGTGTGCTTATTGATTGCTTGCCCAGTCCCCTCCCCGCCCCCGCCCCCCAGGCTTCTAGCCAGGCATACAATAGGATATCGGGCCGATACGCTTCGAAAAAAATCCCATACGCTTGAAGTTAACCGATATGCTATCGATACGCTTCACATTTTCCGTGACAAAAAAACTAAGGTTTTCCACTACTTGTGTATACAGGTATAAAATAAGATCTGTTGCTGAAACGACTTATCAATTGTTACCCGAGGCAAATCATTTTTTTAAACGAACAGTAGAAGCACGTCCCACGAAAAGATACCGAGGTTCGCTACCAAGCGCTGGTGGTATACACTGCCGCGCTGGCCGGCCGGCGGGTCGTGTGTGAGCGAACTCTTTCGTTGGAATCCGATGTGATTGCATGCGTGCCCCGGTCATGCATGCAACACGCACGCTGTATGATCGGACCAAACCATTTTTTGGTAATAAAGGGGTGTATTGTCTTGGGAACAATAATTATCAATATTTCCATAGAAGAAAAGAAAACTAGTACTTTTTATAGAGTCTGAAACATTTCTGTATACGACAATCAGTTGTTCTATGTCACAATATATTTTTTTTCTGGAAATGTATTCAAGAAACGACGTAAAACGCAAAACTGGCACTAAATCACCCCTTACGAAATTAATGGATTCGCCCGTGCATCATGCTGGGTTTTTTTAAGAAAGTACGATCGTATATTTGATGTTTTGACGTTACTACTCGTTTTAATCACAACAATTTGATAAGATTTGTTATAAAAAAAGGACTTATTTATTCTTAGGACTAAACAAATCAGCATCTGTTGCCACAAAGCAAGATTTGTAGCGCTCCTGTCAGACGCCACATGGTGGGATGCATACGCTCTCAAGTGCTGCGGGAAAATGTTGTCATTCGCCGGCACAGGCATGACAGGCTGATGCCTGGCCATGCGCTAACTTGCCGGCAGAAATTCCCGGTGTATTTCTCATCGTCAAGACGTCAATGTTAATATTTCTCGCCAATGGTGATCATCTTAGTCGCGCTTTAAATTGTGTTTCTTCATGTTTCCACCACTTTTTGCAATTTTCCTGTAAAAGGTACCTTTTATCATTATCAGGCCAAACAAAAAAAATGGTGTGTTTACGGTAACCGACCTGGAATTTTTCGGCCAAATTGCCGACCTCAAACTTTTTATTGCCATTTTGAAGGTTGATAATTGACAAAATTCAAACATTTCAAGTACTTTTAATTATTTGCCACGAACAAAAAACATTTTTCCACACTTGAATCTGACCATGATTTGACACAAACATACCCATGTTAAAACGTGCGAAAATCGCGACGATCTCAAAACTTGAATTCTCAAACTACGAAGTACGATTATTTTTGCACAAACGCATCGGGGTACGTCTGGCTGGCCGACGGACGGCATGGTTCATCCCACGTACAAACGTGCGTACTGCGTATCGGCCCGATACGCTGGAATTGCGGCCGGCCCGATACGCCGACAAAAAAATGCCGATCACATTTTTTAGCCCCTGATACGCACAATATAATGATCATACACGCCATTAAAATGCACAATTTGATCGTTACATACACCATTATTTCATAATCTTGACCAAAAATCCTGTTTTTCCGATGCATGTGTGATCAAAATGCACACGATGATGTGTTCTGCGACCACCAGCAGCACCAAGCTAACAACATACAGCATGGTACACTGGTTCCTTCGCCAGTTAACGGAATCAATGCTTTGATGAAGGACCGGAACCAGTGTACTGCCTCTCTCCGGTCCATACTTCGTATCACACAGCATGATAATGTAGTGGGCCGAAGTGGATCGTAAAAAAATTACCAAACAAACTTCGCTGGAGAAAGAGAATTTCTGCGAATTAATTCACAGAACGTGATCTTTACTTTCTGTGTATGTGTTTTCCATTAAAATGACGAGATTGCAAAGCTCAAACTTGTGTCGAAACATCGTAGCGTGTTTCTGCAGTAGTGCAAGATTTTCGGCCACGTGGGCCGTGAGCACGGCGCGATGTTCGGCCAGCCAGGCGGAATTTTAGTGGTGCCAGCGGCCGTGTGATGTATGTTAAGCATAAAGTGGAATCACCGACCTCAAATATATTTTTAATTAGGTGAGGCAAGTTTTAATCACTTTTGATAGCCAGTCTTGATAACTTTCGTGGCGCAAATGAAAATAGGCGAAATTGGCGAAATAATTTTCCGACCTACTGACGCTATTTTTGAAAGGCATGTAATCGGAAGCAAAAGTTGTTTTTTTTCTCCACCTTTCTTAATTTGAAACTTACATGTAAGTTTCAAATACTTCATACTTTTCTAGTTAGGAAGCAATGAAACACAGGTTGTGAAATGTTAATTTTTAAGTTAACAATTTGATTTTTTTTCTTTAATTACAAAAATATTAGTGACCTACAAGATCTCCTCTGAATTTCAAGGACAAATCTTAAGGTAAAGACCCCCAGATTTGCTCTAAAATGCACCAGAGAGCTTCTAAAGTTTAAACATTTCGGGTTGTTGAATCACAGCAAATCTTCCCCACATGTTTGAAAAAATCCTGGGGAGAACCCTGGCCAACGATACAAATTAATTTGGATTGAAATGTTTCGATTGAATATCTTCAATGCTTGAATAGTGGTTTTATACAATTTTGCGAAAGAACACGCATGGGCATGCAGAACTGAAATGGAAAAAAAAAATTACAAAATAAAATTATTTCCCTACCTACCTACCTGGATATTTTTCAGGCCGTTACCGTCAACACCACCATTTTTTTGGTTTGGCCTCAGTAATGGAAAACAATGAAAACTTGAGACCTACATGTACATTTTTCTTTATGAAAAAGGATCTTGTTTATAAACAGTTCTTGGGTTTGACTATAATGGCAAAGATTTCATTAAAAGGTAAACTAGGCGTAAGGCCAAAAAAAAAAAAGTCTCCGGTTTCTGGTATGCGCGCGCGTCGCCGTAGCCATGCGCATCGGCAAAATGAAAAAGTTTTTTTTTCAATGAAAGATGATGTCTCAAAACCGCCAAACTCACTGGTTTGACTGGAATCCTGCTGCTGCACAATTTTAACGTGTTTTTAGATCGGGTTATGATCGAGAATAAGCTTTATGTGGCCTCTCTGGACTCCCATATATTTGCACTAAGTTTAGTGGGCACCATCTGCAGTCATCAGTCGACATTGAAGCAAAAAAGTCAGGTTAAAAAAAAAAAAAGCCGCGTCGCCGCACCACTTTTTGGACAAGCTCCATACCAGAAATCGGAGACTTTTTATTTGGCTTAATGAGTGCTTTTTGAAAGACATCTAATGCTGACTACCGTGTTGCATTACTTGTAACTGAAATAATTTTTTTTTAAAATAAAATCCAGGCCCACTTCTGCAGCATACTTGCTGTTACAGTGTTGTGGGGTTTTTGCTCTTTTTCCGATCATAAAATATGCTTCCAAATGGCCTTAGATTGACACCACAGAGCATCTAGAATGTCAACATTTTCTGGGGCCCTTGAGCGGGCCCCGGACCCCACGCCGTAAGGGCTTCCGCGCTCGCAAGATCCATTCGTCACATGCCCCATCCTTTAAATTCATCCTGGCTAGAACCCTGATTCCATCCTCCCCTAACCATTACCACCCTATACCTACACATCCCAACCCCACCAAAACTCCAATCCCTATCTCCTTCCCCCTCCCCTGACCCGTACCCTCCCCAACCCCAAACACCCACCTACACCTACCCTATCTCCCCTATCTGTCCTTACCCACCTACACATCCCACCCTAACCCTTACTCGAATTCCAATATCCCACCCACCCCATTCCCCACCCAACATCCCCACCTGACCCATGCAACCCAACTCTGACCCTATATACTGCCCCTCCCCTTATCCAACCCCTACAACAACCCATCCCTACACATCCCCAACCCAACCCTACTCCAATCCTATATCCAGCCCCTGCCCAACCCCCTCCTAACCCAACCCCTACATCCATGCCCATCCTCTCCCTACCTGTCTCTCCCTACCTGTCCCAACCCCACCCCTACAAATCCCCACCGCACCCAAACCCAGTATTCCAACCCCTCTCCCGCATCCTACCCTACTCATCCTACTCACCCAAAACCCTAACTCCAACCCTATCCCCAACCCACCCCCACCCCAAACCTCCCCTTACCCATCCATACTCCAACCCCATAACTAAAAGATCAAACCAGAAGCTCATGCACATCCCCAAAATACATAGTGTACATGTTATACTGGTATACACGCACTACATGTTATACCAGTATACATGTACACGTATGTAACAATTAAAAACTTTAACATTCCTTGAATTAAAGTTCCTCAATAAAATCATAAAATTTACTGCAATGATATGAACCTAACTGAAGTTATAGAGATCATACATGACAACTGCATTTAATTTTTTCCCCAAGTTAACTAGAACCAAAAACTTCAACATTTTTATCTGAACGCAGACGGACATTCCAGCCAGATGGACTTCCGGGGGTACCTCCATTGTTGTCCCATGTCCCTATTTCTAAAGATTTCGTTGCGGGGTACCCTTTTTTCTAAAGATTTTATTTGTGGGGTACCTCGAACAAAGGACGGGTACCCCACAAGTGGTCCCTGGTCAGAACGGACGGATGGACGCCGGACAGACGGACGGAAAATTGGTATTACATAGGCTCGCATCTGCTTCGCAGCTCGCCAAAAATGGGCCTATAAAATGTTGCCGGCTGATACGTGCAATTGCATAGTGGACACATGCATGACGCACCCCTACGCATCTCACGATGTGTTTGCGTTACATCAAATTCGTACTTGACGCACCCCCTTCGTTGCGATTTGACTGACCAATTTAGAGACATGACGCACATGCCCTGGGGGTCCGAGGGGTGGTCTTACAATTGACAAAGTGCATAAGCCTTATTGCAAATAGCAAAATACACTGCTGCACAAAGCATATGGGCAGGAGAAGGGGGCAAAAAAAACATGCACCAACACCGTGTCAAATGCTCACGCAGTTGCTGCCGTGTTCAGCCATGCGGCGTATGCGGTCAATGCTATTTGCGATAAGGCTTATGCACTGGAGTAGACTCTGTGGTTAAGGCCATACAAATGTTAGCATGAAAGTTGGTAATCAATGGCATTTTTCGCACAATGCGAATACGCAGCCACGTGTTTGCAGCCGTAGACTGGAAATGCTGTTTTACTATAGTCGGTTCCCTGACCAAAAGATTGATGGTTGGGGAACTATACTAGTTTTGTTTTGGCCTCCATGTGAACCTTGATCGACGCATGAATTCCACTTTTGTTGGCAAATTAAGAGACAAATTTCACCAGAAGGTAGTTTTGGTGAAAAATTTGGACGCTTTGGTAAGTGAACCCTCTTGTCGAGTATGAGTCCGAATGCACTCCATGAAAAAAATACCATTGATTGCCAACCTTTTGTGCTCACATTTGTGTGGCCTTCAGCACAGAGTCTACTTCAGCGAGTTGCTATAAAATAGGGCTAGACTGCCATGATGAAAGCCGACTTTCAATGATACTTACTTTTCATACTCGGCATTATCACGATCACATCACATCTTTAATTTTCTGCCAGTCTTTTCATGTCTGCATGTTGTTAACAAAATTATGTCGTAGCCATTGTGAAGATGGTATAGGGCATTTCTTGTGTCAGACCCTATGCCGCTAAGATATCGTTTCCCTTTAAATGCCAGTAAGAACTTCCTTATCACTGGAAAGTTATTTTGTTTGGAGATCACCGCGGGGTCCTCCTTTCTGTGGATGAGATTTTCCAAACAATGGCAAAGAAATGTCAAATCCTGGGACGAAAGCTTTGCTTGGTGAAACTTGCTTGGCTAAAATTGCCTGCTCTATATCAAAACCAAGATCCTCTGAATACTCGGGCCAAGTGCCTGAATACAGATTGAAAATCAGATGATTCCTGCCTCCATTCCAGTACGGTAGCTTAGTCAATTTCGACTGAGCATCAGTCACATATTCATGGCTAAGTATATCTCTATCAAGCGTGTCTATGGATGGTACAAAAACACAAGCTTCATCTGGGTTTGATGTAAAATACCTAGAATTCCGAATAGATGTCAGGATCTTTGAATAGCTCTCACTTATTTTCCCATGAACTGGATAAACGTACACCTTGAAAGTATCGCTACATTTTGCTTGGTCAAAGCATGTGTCCATGCGGCATTTGCGATTCTTGTACAGATTTGTCCTAGATTGACGTCTCTGCTTTGGAGAAGCATGGAGGTCGTATTCATATTCGGAACTGTCTCTTTCAGTCATGTGACATAGGTGTGTAAGTGATCATACTGTAATTTATATTCTCATTGAGGTTTTGGCCATGGCCGGGCACACTTCCCTGAAGCCACTGTCGATAAACTAGAAACAATACGACAGAACTGACTAACACAACACTGTATCTTGTTCTGGCTTGCATGACGCCGGCCGGCAGGAACGACATGCGTATACCACCATGTACAAATACCGCGATAACAAACTCGATATGCTCGGCGTGCGTTGCAGCTCGCATAGGATGGCTTGGAACGACACGGTCTGGCGTTTCTTTAATGGCGAGTCGGGAACAAAACACCCAAATCAGTCAAAAGAAGTGAATAATGTGAAAAGGGGGAATGTTGTCCATTGTTCACATCCACTTCGAAAACTCCGCACGCAGAGTAATTAGGTGAAGTAGGCCGCTGTCACGTCAGTGCATGGTGATGTGTGGGACCGGTGTCATATGAAAATCGGACTGTATAGAAATTGGACTCTTTTTCTTTTATTGGTTAACCCTCTCAACGTGACCGGTCCCCTCCTAATTATCTATGCATGAGCGTGCGCAATACCATCAATGAGTCCGTATTTCATAAAACATAAAATTATGCTACACCGGCACCGGCAGCGAATATTTTATTTACACAATAGTACAGGTACCCATTTTTCAGGCGACTTGAATCACGGTTATAGGATTGTAGAGCGCCACGTAGCGGCGCCCTACAATCCTGTAACCTTTTACCTACGCGCGCGCGCGTGTACTCTCTCCACATGTTTGAAAGTATAATAATGTATGAATTGCAGGGTTTTGTCGAGCACCGCCGTTGCTAGTTAATGCTGGCTAATATGGAAGTGTAGATAGGACATGGTTAAAATATAAAACTAATTCGTACGTACGAAATACTAATTCGTACGTACGAAATACTAATTCGTACGTACGAATTTACTAAACCGTACGTACGAATAATAAATAGCGCAAGTACGAATTACTCAGTGGCGTAGCCACGGGAGGAGGGGGGCGTGGGGGCAGTGGCGTAGCCAGGAATTTTTCAGTGGGGGGGGGGGGGGGGGGGTGGGGGGGCGGGGCGTGGGGGGGGGGGGGGGGTTGGGGGGGGGGGGGGGCGGTGGGGGGGGGGGGGGGAGGGGGAGGCGGGTTTGGGGGGGAGATGGTGCGCTGGGGGGCTGGAACATTTCATGGGGGGGAGGTCATTATTTGGAAGTGTAGATAGGACATGGTTAAAAATAAAACTAATTCGTACGTACGAAATACTAAACCGTACGTACGAAATACTAATTCGTACGTACGAATTAATAATTCGTACGTATAGAATTACTAAACCGTACGTACGAATTAATAAATCGCACGTACGAAATTACTCGGTGGCGTAGCCACGGGGGGGGGGGGGGGGGGGGGGGGGCAGTGGCGTAGCAGGGATTTTCAGTGGGGGGGGGGGGTGCTGGGGGGATGGAACATTTCATGGGGGTGTTCATTTAGATCAATGATAAATTTTTTAGAAAACTCAAAATCTCAGTGGGGCTGTCACACCCCTGCCCCCCCCCCCCCCCCTGCCAAGTTTCTTTCACAGCTGTTCTGATGTCTTGCAGTTGTTTTGACAGTTGACAGTTGCATTTCCAAAATGTTCCGCGGTAGCTCCAACAGCGCCCTCTATTTCCACACCTCAATTTTTTTTACCAAAGACCACCAAGGAATGGGAAATTGCACCAAGGCAAATTATGGAGGACACCATGTGCATGAGGACACCAAAAAATAGTAGCCACCTTGTTTGTACTATTCAAGCTTGAAAAAAAAAAAAAAAGCCGCGTGGCCCGTCAATTCCGGAACTTTGGTCTGACCAGAGACCGAATATTAATTTTTGGGGGACTTAAAAGGACCACCAATGAGGGAACTCGCAAAAAAAAATTAACAAGGGAACCAGAATCTGAAGGACAAGACGTGGACTATTTATTAGTAATTAAAGTAGCAAATTGTCAGAAAAAGTCAAATGGCATCGGCAAATAAATCATACACAAACTTGTGGGAAACATAATGCACAGCTTCACCCTTGCCGCCGTTATGGAAACTGATTGGGCTTAAAATGAAATATGGTCTATGGAAAGGGCCAGAACAACGGGTGAAAATGTGCATACATGTAACTATGGGTTTGGTCAGCCAATCATTAATGAATTATCACTTGGGGGGGGGGGGGGCATGCTACAAGAGTCCCGCCTCGCACCCCCCGGGCAACATATGTCTACTCTCCAAGCGTTGAGTATACGGCTGGTTGTAGCAACCACTCCCAAGATCAACATAATGAAACTTCGCCATGGAGCAGCACCAGTGTCATCCCAATGAGGGGCCTTTATCAAGGGGTCCTGACAGTGCTTTCATGGAACGCTGAAGGCCTATCAGACGCCAAGGAGGAATTCCTCGCAACTCTGTGCAAGAATCTCGACTGCGACTTGTTATGTCTCCAGAGACACACCGTGGCAGTGACAATCCACGACCCATACGCAACCATACGCATGGGCAACCATACGCAAGCTTGGCATTGACAACACCCGAGCTGAACAGCATTACAATGTTACAGCTGACCAAGTAGCAAACCAACTGTGCTGAACGGAAAGGCCCCCAAAACAACAAATACAGACAGGCACAAGCTACCCGGAGCTGACCATAACCTGTCATATTTCACCAGACCTCTCTCTGCTGAAGAACTACAGAAAGGTATCTCCACCCTACAGGTCAACAAGGCAGCAGGCATCGACGACCTAAGAACAGAGCAGATCAAACACATGGGCCCTGCAGCCAACAATGGCTACTAGACATGTTCAACAACTGCATCGAGAACACCTGTGTCCCAAAACAGTGGCTCCGAACCAAAGTCGTTGCTATCCTCAAGCCAGGAAAGGATCCAAACGAAGCAAGGAACTTTCGACCGATCTTACTCCTGTGCCAAACTTACAAGCTTCTCGAACGCCTTATTCTCAACAGAATTGTACCCCATGTTGACAGCCAACTAAACTGTGAGCAGGCAGGCTTCCGACAGGAAAATCCACCATAGGACAACTTCTTAACCTGACCCAACACATTGAAGACGGCTTTCAGAACAACCTCATCACGGCGCAGTATTTGTAGACCTTCTGCTGCATACGACAGTCAACCACCAAAGGCTACTGACAAAACTTCATGACATCACAAATGACCTTAAACTCACCAGATTCATCCAGAAGATGATTATTCTCAACAGAATTGTACCCCATGTTGACAGCCAACTAAACTGTGAGCAAGCAGGCTTCCGACCAGGAAAATCCACCACAGGACAACTTCTTAACCTGACCCAACACATTGAAGACGGCTTTCAGAACAACTCATCACCGGCGCAGTATATGTAGACCTTTCTGCTGCATACGACAGTCATAACCACCAAAGGCTACTGGCAAAACTTCATGACATCACAAATGACCTTAAACTCACCAGATTCATCCAAAGATGATGCAGAACAGACGCTTCTTTGTCGAACTCGATGGACTGAAGAGCAGATGGCGGAAACAGAAGAACGGTCTTCCCCAGGGTGGCGTCCTGGCGCCTACACTCTAAACATCTACACTGCCGACATTCCATCAACTGAGAACACTCGAAACTTCATCTATGCAGATGACACCTTCATCATCACAACCCAGCATAACACCTTTGAAGCTGTTGAACACCACCTCAACAAAGCACTCGCAAACCTGTCAGAATACTACCGAGCAAACTACCTGCGAGCAAACCCGTCCAAGACCCAGGTGTGTGTCTTCCACCTCAAGAACAGGGAGGCCAAGAGGGAACTGAAGATAGAGTGGTACAATGTGCAGCTAAAACACTGCGAACATCCAGTGTACCTAGGCATGCAACTCGATCGCACCTTATCCTATAAGCAGCACATCCAGAAGACAATAGGTAAAGTGGGATCTCGAAATGCCATCATCGGGAAGCTCGCAACATCACACTATGGTGCTGACCCCAAAACCGTAGAAACAGCAGCTGTTGCCCTCTGCATGTCATCCGCAGAATATGCTTGTCCTGTATGGAGCAGATCAGCTCATGTGAAAAAGCTTGACAGCACACTCAACAACACATACTGAAAGATAACAGTCTGCCTGAGTCCAACAAACGTTGAGAAGATATATCAACTCTCTGGGGTCGGATCTCCAGACCAAAGGCGCACTAACATCTGTCTAAAGGAACGACTGAAACAGTGCACAGATGGCAGGCACATGCTGTACGGACACCAACCGCCCCACAAGTGCCTTGTTTCCGGCACAGCTTTCTGGATTCTGTCCCACCACCTGAGCAGAATCCCCCATCACCAGTCAAGCCTCTACTCATCAGAGGACTCAACTTGAAGTGGCCAGAGTGGCATGTCTGAACGAACCACTGCAGGAATGGGGCAGTGCAGGGCAAACATGGCAAGATGGGGGTATACCGATAAGAAGATACCATCTGTGACTGCGGACAGATCCAAACGATGGACCATGTTCTGGAGTGCGGTGGAATAAACTGCACGTACGAGGACCTGACCCTTGTCACTGAGACGGCCATCACAAGCATCCAGAGATGGAGGGACATTATATGATCTATGGAGGAGACACGAACGCACGAACTTAGCAAAAGGACAATGTAATAGGAATGGATTGGCCTAAATTAACTACTGGGGTATTGCTTTCTCCATGATGCTTTCTATGGTTTCAAGAAACACACACTTTTATTGTGTGTTCAAATACTACCTGTGGGAGTGCCAGCTTTACCAACCGTTATAATAAGGTGCATGGAACATATAGGGCATAGTACCAAAAATGAAGGAATTCATCCCAGCCACCCCAACCCGGCCCTTGCCATTTCCGGATCTAAACTTTGGTGTCTTGCCGGGACTAGTTTTTTTTTAAGGTGACTGAGCATGCTCTGTTGTAACTCCACAGTGTCCATGGTAACCTGTATTTAACAGGTGTCCATGGCTGTTCATGTAGGATGGTTAAGAAACGGATAGTGTTTATTTGCCTGACTTAGGTATTCCGTTACGTAACAAATGTGTACGGTCACTGCCTCCTGCACACTGAAGTACATATACTGCTATAGTAGTACATACTCAGTGGGCCTAGATGGTAAAAGCAAAACTCTACATTTATTATGAGAACTAAGGGAACTGTGAGGGAATGAGAATTTTAATTTTCGGAGAATTTTAAGAAACAATTTTCTATATTCTTGTACAAAATGCTCGCATTTATATATCAGTCCCTTATATACATGTACACGCAAAAGGACAGAAAATTGACTAAATGCTCATTATTTTTATGTCTTCCTTTTATTAAATTAAAAAAAATTATATTCATTACGGAAATGATATTATGCAAAGTGTCTACAAGCCCTGCATGTAAGTTTAGTCCCAACTGATCACATAAACAATGTCTTAACAAAAAGAAAAAAAGATGCAGTTTTGTTTTGCCTTATCGATCGTTTTCGTAACTTTCAAGCAAACAACATCAACAAAAAAGCTTTAACATTTTTCTTTTACAAAATAGAACAATGAATGACAGTACTTAACTCTTTCAGTGCCAACCTCGTACATGTCAAGGTTATGTTCGTGCTTAAAATCGCCAAACCCTCGTACATGTATGAGGTAGAGTAAACATGTTATCAAAAGGGGGCACTCTCGCTCTTTCTAATGGTACCATTTTCATGCATGTATGACCTGTATTTATTTTTATATTCGAGTTCTTGTGAGATGGCGTCACACTAAGTTTCGATTTGTTGACAAAATGGTGGCGCCCATAAACCGAGCTCGCGTGTTATCTCCAGAGAAAATCAGTGTATTTTTTCGCCGATTTGGACAGGGTAAGGGAATACTTTTCTGATTCAGAGTAATCCATGGATATTTCAGAAGTGGATGGTGAGTCAGAAGACGAACATTGGGATACCAATACAAATGATAATGATGGTGCTAAAGTGACAATCATGACAATATTTATTATAATGAACAGAGTTTGTATGAGGAGGGGTATCAGACGCGACACACGTATATTCTGCAAAAAGTGCGGAATTCCCCTGTGTTCAGGAGAGTGTTTCAGGGTGTATTCCTAGGTGCATGACTAATATTGACTTTTGAAGGTAACAAGAATATACCAGAGAGCAAGATACAACAAGTTTGGTGATTACAACTTATACTCTTTTTTTTATAGAATTTTGAATAATAAAAAAAAAAAAAGCTTGAAGTGGGCACTTTAGGGTTAAACTTTGATAATGTCGTGGGCACTGAAAGAGTTTTAAAAAAAATCAACTGCAACTGTCAAATTTAAACTTTTCCAAGTTTTACATTATTGCAAGGTATGCCGAAGGTGTAGGCAATAACTCAAGTTCGGTCATATTTTGTACATTACTGTGTGCATGTATCTTTACACGACAGTAGCAGTGTTTGTTGAAATATGTTTGGAATATGTTTTGGAATATTTTCTTTGGACAGTCTTAGCAGCAAAAAAAAGCATTTTCTACCTTGGTTTGAAAGTTAAATTTGACAGTTGCAATTGATTTGTTTTTTCCGTGAGGCAAATATCTATCCTGTTTCAGGTTGTTGTTTTTTGCCTCGCAAGGCGAAAAAGTCAGGCAACCAAAGCCACGTGCTGAGCCAAATGATTTGAAATCATGTACTCTGTACACATGATTCTATGATATTGTTGTGCAATTCTTCTAAAGCCTGTTGGCTTTTTTGCCCATTTTTGAAATCATGCGACCGACAAACAAGAATAATGTGCTGTCATTGGCAAGTTATTAATTTTTTTTGGCTCAACACATAGCTCGGTGTGCGGTGGACTTGAGGGATGGTGGAATATACTCAATTTGCCAGGAAATTCAACTGTAGGCTGGATAAGCCTCAGCCCTCATGCCTTGGCTAGCGGTTTAAACCTTGACAAGCTGCTGCCGTTGACTGCCGGCCAGTAGAGGGCCGTTTTCAGGTCCAGCTCTCGCAGATGCATCAGGGAACTGACAAGACTACAGCGGATGAGATTCTTGAGCATCGTCTCTAGGTAGGCCTGGGGGTAGTCACCGTCCTCTTGGATCGCGAGCCTGTATCACCGGGCCAAGGCCATGACGGTGTCCTGGAACTGCTCCATGAAGTCCCCGTAAATGAAGAGGGTTAGAGGGAGCCAGGTGGGGTAGGCCTGGAGGGAGGAGATGACCGTATGGGCCCGCTTGTGGTTCATGCCGATGGCTACGGCTAAAGAGACTGAACCTCGCTGGCAGAGGGAGTAGATATTACCAGCCGTGCCTGGCGTGTTGAGTGGGATCTGTGGTAGGCATACACAGGGAGAAATTTAATAATGTAGTTGTGTCATTCAAACGTCCTCACAAGTCCACCACAAGCCCATCACACGTCCTCTAATATCAAGTCAAGTAACAAGCTATTCAAATGGATAACTTGGACAGAAGCAGTTTTTGTTTAATTGTTATGTGAAATGCCTTGTGATTTACATTTGACCAGATTTGTGGTGGACTTGACTACTTCACTAGAAATTCGTACTTTGTGTAAAAAAAAAAGTCCTACTTTTCATCCTGAATAACTTTGTTGTTTACAGATCATGTAAAAAAAAGGCATGACAAATTTTATGGACTGAGTTTCATCAACTTTTTGCGAGAGAGTCAGATTTAAACGCCATACAAAAATAATACCCATTTCAGAATGTCTATACAGCACTGGAGACGGTGGCTGAAGGCGCGTGCTACAGCCGAAAGCTTCACGAAGGAACGTAGGATTTCCCCTGATGTCATTGCACATCGCCTCGATCATGAGGATTGAGGAGGTGTGCAATGACATCAGGGGTGATCCTGGATTTCTTCAAAAGCTTTCAGCAGCAGCATGCGTCTTCCGCCACCATCTCCAGCGCTGTATCAACATTGGAGGACGCCAAAGCAAAAGTGCAGACTGAGAAAGTGAGTAATGTTTTCAAATGGCGTTTACATCTCACCCTCTTGCACAAAGCTAATGAAACTCACTACATAAAATCTGTCATGCCTTGTTTACATGATCTGAACATTTGGTTTAATTTCGTTAGTAAAAAGAGAGTTATTTAGTATAAAAAGCAATGAGGGGCGTGGGATTTGCAGGGTGGTTGTGAGCAATACATCGATAAAGTTGGAAAAAACATACTTCAGGCGGGTGGAGTTTCTTGAAGTCGCTGTACGGTGTGCCTGTCTGTCTCCCATTCCTTCAGTATGAAACCTGCCTCTCCGATGTCCAGGACAAGCTGTTTCTTGTTTTCTGTGACCAACCCATGGGCTGGCTGATACTCGTCGTACAACCTGCAAAGGTATCATATAGACAAATTATCACTGCTTATTCGCAGCTTCTTCCCGCATACTCTCCATCTGTGAATTTCCAGCCAGAATCATATGTTTTACTCAGGTGGCTTTAAGTCTTGAGGTCGGCGAATTTCATGAAAAGCAGTGTTTTAGTCGGACAAGTATAGTCTCATCTGAACACGTCATCACTTCACATTCACTGAGGCCTCTGTCAATGACAAAAGCATTGTGTCAGTTATGGTACAGAAAAAAACCCATGATGGAGTTTAGTCTGGACAGTTGTTGGCACAATGCATTCTTCACTGAAAAGAGATGTCGGGGGAACTAAAATTTAAAAGTACTTAACTTTTAAATCGACGAAAACTGCCCGTCATCTTCTGCACCATAGACCCTCATCTTCTTCTTCATGGACCTGCACAGGACACAAGGACAAAAGACAAAAAAGATACTGCAAAAAAAAAAAAAGAACAATGTTAATCACCAGTCACAAATGTACATCTTTCAAAATTCCACAACTAACACATACAAATACAAAGAAAGAGCTCATTTCCAGCCAGACGCGATGCTATTTCGTTACACTTTTCATGCTAAACGCACTCAATTTCAACTTGTTGTCATGCAATAAAGCTCAGAAAATATAAGAACTTTCAGTTGCATCATTTCAGACATTTTGCGCAAGTGTTGCAAGTGGCTAGATTGCGGGCTTCGGAAATCAATTCTTTGACTTCAACACAGAGACAAGGGCCCACATTACATCAAACAAAACAACACGGTTGTCCTGCCCCCAGATCTGAAAAGAGGACAGTAATCCAACTTTTCAGACCTGAGTTCAAGAGGGGGTAAAATTTACAAGTACTTAACTTTGAAATCGACAAAAACTGCCCAGTGTCTTCTTCTGCACCAGAGACCTTCATCTTCTTCTTCATGGACCTGCACAGGACACACGGACAAAAAGACCAACAAAAAAAAAGACTGCAAAAAAAAACACAAGAATGTTAATCACCAGTCACAAATGTACATCTTTCAAAATTACACATAAATAACACATACACATACAAAGAAAGAGCTCATTTCCAGCCAGACGCGATGCTATTTCGTTGCTCTTTTCATGCGGCGCGCACTCAATTTCGACTTGTTGTCATACAATAAAGCTCCCAAAATATAAGAACTTTCAGTTACATAATTTCAGACATTTTGCGCAAGTGTTGCAAGTGGCTAGATCACGGGCTTCGGAAATCAATTCTTTGACTTCAACACAGAGACAAGGGCCCACATTACATCAAACGAAACAACACGGTTTGCCTACCCCAGATCTGAAAAGAGGACAGTGATCCAACTTTTCAGACCTGAGTTCAAGAGGGGGTAAAAGTTACAAGTACTTAACTTTGAAATCGACGAAACTGCCCGGCGTCTTCTTCTGCACCAGAGACCTTCATTCTCTTCTTCATGGACCTGCACAGGACACACGGACAAAAAGACCAACAAAAAAAAAGACTGCAAAAAAAAAACACAAGAATGTTAATCACCAGTCACAAATGTACATCTTTCAAAATTACACATAAATAACACATACAAAGAAAGAGCTCATTTCCAGCCAGACGCGATGCTATTTCGTTGCTCTTTTCATGCGGCGCGCACTCAAATTTCGACTTGTTGTCCTACAATAAAGCTCCCAAAATATAAGAACTTTTAGTTGCATAATTTCAGACATTTTGTGCAAGTGTTGCAAGTGGCTAGATCGCGGGCTTCGGAAATCAATTCTTTGACTTCAACACAGAGACAAGGGCCCACATTACATCAAACAAAACAACACGGTTGTGATGCCCCCAGATCTGAAAAGAGGACAGTGATCCAACTTTTCAGACCTGAGTTCAAGAGGGGGTAAAATTTACAAGTACTTAACTTTGAAATCGACGAAAACTGCCCGGCGTCTTCTTCTGCACCAGAGACCTCATCTTCTTCTTCATGGACCTGCACAGGACACACGGACAAAAAGACTGTTGTGATACTTCATGAGCACTACTTTGTATGCGCGCAAGCACATTAGGTGAACAGTTCGCCCCGCGCTCACTCTTACATTATGTCTGATGAATAAAGCTGCAGTGGCACAGAACCTGAGAATAATCTCCTCTGAGTTCTTCATTGATTCATCTCACTTCATGGTGGCAGCGGTGGTGAAAAAGGCCAGAGAACACCCATCACTCTCAACAAGAAGAGTAACTGAAAACTACCGGAAGCAGCAGCAGAAATGTCTTCGCGCGCGACAACAACGTTTCCGCTGTGATTGCCTGAGTGTGAACTGTACATCGCTGCGTGCATAGATCAGCGCACCACACCACACACTATATGCCGCACACCCACCGTCGCCAAGCCCACTGCACACCGCACGCAACGTAACTGAAACTCAGCTGCGTGCGTAGCCTAGCCCGGAGTCATCGCCGGACTGAGGCCAAGCCTAAGCCATCACCGAGCCAACGCTGATAAGCGGACCGCTACACCGCTTGCTGTGGACAGCACGGACAAGAGAAAACCCTCGCCACGAGTCGACCATCGGCATCATAGCGACAGAGGACTTTTTCGTCTTTCTCGTGGAGCTGAGTGAAAGCTGATCGAGCTCCGATTTGACGCGACCGCACCGGGACTCGACCGAGCTTACTCGACCCGTACACACGGTCGACCGGTCAGGGACCAGCCCGTCGCACCATCGCGTGACCAAGGCAAGTCACTACAATAACTTTGTGAAAAGTCTGATCTACGGGAGTGATCATCAGCCCCCCCCCCACACCCAGCCAGTTCACGTAACAATGTACACCTTTGAATCAACTTCATATTGTTAAACATTGTTTCGCTATCGTGCACACATTCTTGTAGCTGTGCGTATGAACAAATAGTTCTGTGAACATCACAAGCCCTGTGAACCGCTTCACGCATCTTTACGTCAAGTGTGACCTTTGACCCTATCACTCCGCATCATCGCCGGAACTGTGCGCTTCCCGCTCATCACAGTGAACATTCGCCGTATTCATCCGCCAGTGCCGGAACTGTGCATCAATCATATCTACGGAGGCCTGTACGGGACATCAAGTCAAGTTGGAAAACAGACAGTACATCGCTCATTTCTGTGGAAAAGCAGGACAAACTGTGTTTGGACATTCTTGGAGAAAGGACTGCTCACCAAAAGAACTCTGGACATTTCATATATGAACAATAATATGTGTTTGACAAATATATTGTTGAATAGTCAAAATTATTATTGAAATAATTATATTGTTGTGATTATTTATTGTGATCACTAATCGTAGCACTTACTTTAAGCTACATTGCAGTTGCTATTGTTTACAATTTCGTGTGCTGTAGCATATTGAATTGTATCCCAGAGATTTCTATCCCACAGCCCTGCATCATGGCCAAGTTCCCAGAAATGAACTGGGGTGCCACAGACATCGCAGAAGAGTTTAAGCTTTTTAACAACGGATGGACCTGAGCTTCAGGGACCAGGAAATCACCGATCCTGCCAAGCGTGCTGTTAAGATACAAATAGCAGTCGGAACTGGAGGCCTCAAAATGATAAATTCTTCAAGCCTGTCAGCAGAAGAACAACTGATCCCCAACCAGTTATGGGAGTTGTTCGAGAAGCAGCTACACATCAAAGTGAACTTCCGCATACATCGCCTGGAGCTTATGCGGTATCGCCAGAAACCAGATGAATCCCTGGACAACTTCGTCAACAGATGCCGAGCAAAGGCACACGAATGTAACTTCGGACCAGAGGAAATGACGGAACGCATCATCGAATTAGTGATTGCGTCTACCACATCTGAATCTTTCCAGAAAGATCTTCTAGACAAACCCATTGGTTTTAGCATCGATGACATGCTACAAGAGGGACGGAAGTACGAAGCCATCCTTGCTGGCAAAAAGTGCCTTGAGACGTTGGAGGCGTCACATACAGCTGTCCATGCTTTCCGGACCACTGGCAGAACCTGTGGCAACTGTGGTCTATCCCACCCACCAAGACGGTGTCCTGCCTACCGGGACACATGTAAATCATGTGGTTCCAAGGGCCATTGGGCCAAATTCTGCAGAAAGACCCGAAGCCAGGGTAAACGCAAGGGCAAATCTCCGTCCAGACGTGGCCGCAGCCCATCGCGAGGAAATACAACCGCAGACCAAGATCCAAAAGTCGATCCAATGCCGGCAAGCAGAAGCCAAATGACACCAACAGAGATGAACAACCCATCCATTCAGCAGAAGCTTCAGAGGAATATGAAACAGTATTCCACACAGTTACTGTCTCGAACCTCTGCATGAGCTCGATAGACAACAACAACAGGAGGCATACACAACGCTTGACGTTATCTGCCCCGACCTCATCGGCAAACACCGACTAATCACAAAAGTTGACACTGGAGCCGGAGGAAACACGTTGCCACTCCGTACGATCAAACAGATGTATGGAAGTCGATGGAAGTCTTTCGTCCAGCCTGTGAAGACCAAGCTGACGGCATACAACGGTACAGAGATTGTATGCCTAGGGTGCATTGAGCTTTATGCCGCTACAAGACACCGAAGTGGACAAAGAACAGATTCTACGTCGTAGATGTACCCGGACCAGCCATAGCCGGCCTGCCCATGTGCAGCGAGCTTGAAGTGGTCACCATCCACTCCACTGAATCGTCACCTCAACCCCCTGCATCACCCAAAGAACCAGGAGTGGGTGAACCCCAAAATCTGTCACATGACACCATCAAGTCGGTCCACGACCTCGTGAGGTTGTACCCCAACCAATTTGACACAATTGGAAACTTCAAAGCCAGAGCAACTCTTCATCTAAAGGAGGATGCTAAACCGAGCATTGACGCACCAGGAAGTGTAGCATACACCTGAAGCCGAAGCTCAAAATAGAGATCGACAAGATGGAACAGCAAGGTGTAATTAGAAAGGTCACCCATCACACCGACTGGTGTAGTTCGATAACCACGAGCTTGAAACAAGATGGGACACTTAGTGTCTGTCTGGATCCTAAGCGGCTGAACCAGAGCCTCAAGAGATGTCCGCACAAAATACCCACACTGGAGGAACTCAACCCAGCATTTTCTCAAGCCAAATTCTTCTCGAAGCTTGATGCTAAAGCTGGGTATTGGGCCGTCAAGCTCGAGGAAGAATCCCAAGAGCTGACCACCTTTCGAACGCCATTTGGCCGGTACTGTTTCCAGCGCCTTCCATTTGGTCTCTCCATCAGCCAAGAGAATCTTCCAGCAGTGCATGGACGACATCATAGAACAGGTCCCAGGATGCGTCGGCATTGCTGACGATGTTGCTGTATATGGCCGTACTGAGGAAGAACACGATGCCAACCTCCTGAATCTACTTCAAACAGCCAGCCGTGAAGGCTTAGTTTTCAACAGCAACAAATGCCATATCAAGACCAACCAAATCAACTTCTTTGGGTCACTGTACTCCGACACCGGCATCCGGCCGGACCCAGGCAGAATTGAGGACATCCACAGCATTCCAACACCTCAGGACAAGGAAGACCTGCAAAAATTCCTAGGCCTGATCACATATGTCTCTGCATATATCCCTAACCTGGCAGACAAAGCAGCGACCCTCAGGGATCTCCTAAAGAAGAATGTGCCATATCTGTGGCAGGATGACCATCAAGCAGCATTCGAAGCCTTGAAATATTCCATCACCACTGACGCGTGTCTCCAGTACTACAACCCAGAGATACACACTGTGCTGGAAGTCGACGCATCACAGAAGGGTCTGGGAGCCTGCCTCCTTCAAAACAACAGGCCGATAGCATTTGCGTCGAAGAGTCTTTCCCCGGCACAAGCCAACTACTCTAACATAGAGAGAGAAACACTAGCCCTAGTGTTCGGCATCACCAGGTTCCATAGCTATCTCTTCGGGAAAGAGTTTACACTCCACACTGACCACAAGCCACTTGAGATGATCTGGAAGAAACCCCTCTCGAGTGCACCACCTCGTCTGCAACGCTTGCTAATTAAGGTGCAAGGATACAACTTTGACGTACAGTACAGACCAGGGAAAACAATGACGCTATCAGATGCCCTGAGCAGATTGCCAAACCCGACAAAGAGTGATGACATACCCCTAGACAGAAGACTGGTCGGCAGTTTTGATGTCTATGAAGGCCAAGACGCCATGTGCATGGACCTTGTGCATTTTGGGCAGTCTAAGCAAGAGCAACTGCAGAGAGAAACAGCAAGAGACCCTGTACTAAGTGCACTGTGTCAGATAATATACAGTGGCTGGCCAGACTCCGTCAAGGAACTACCTCGAGACCTACGGGTCTACTGGCCATACAGGGATGAGCTTGGTATCTCCTGGGGAATAATCTTCAAAGGAAGACAGGTCATCATTCCAGACTCACTTCAGACGGATATCTTACAACAGCTCCATACAGGCCATATGGGTATAGAGAAGACAAGACGTCTAGCCAGAGAGTCGGTCTACTGGCCAAACATCAATCGCCATATTGATGAACTTGTCAAAGCGTGTTCCTACTGCCAGGAATCCCAACCCAAACAGCAAAAGGAACCATTGGAGCCACATCAAGTACCTTCGACCCCCTGGACCAAACTTGGCACTGATCTGTTTGAAATCCACGGAGACAACTATCTACTGATAGTTGACTATCATTCGAAGTACCCTGTCGTTCACAAGTTGAACAGCACTACCAGTGCAGCAGTTGCTGGCATCACTTCACACACATTCAGCCTCCTTGGAGCACCAGCTGAGGTTATGTCAGACAACGGCCCCAATTCGTAGGCAAACACTACGAAGACATGTGTAACACATGGGGCATCAAGCACACAACTTCGTCTCCACGTTATCCACGTTCAAACGGTTTCGTGGAACGTTCAGTCAGAACCGTCAGTCAGTGATCAAGAAATGCCAGAAGTCTGGACAAAATGTCGACATAGCACTCTTGAACCTCCGTGCAACCCCTGTGGACTCCAAACTACCGTCACCAGCTGAAATTCTCTTCGGCAGACCGATACAAACTACCTTGCCAAACAACCACCTGCAAGCAAACCCCCAGAAAGCTGAGGATATCAGAGACCAGCTAGAGGCAAGACGACAAAAGATGAAGACCGACCATGATGCCAAACAAGCAGTAAAAGAACTCCCACAACTCTATGTTGGCCAACGAGTGCGAATCCTGGACCAGCAGAACCACACTTGGTTGCCTGGTGAAGTCACAACAGTCTGTAAGGAACCTAGATCATATGAAGTCACCACACCCAATGGACACAGACTACGTCGCAACCGTTCGCACCTACGTGAGATGCCCAGCCAAATGAAATCCCTGGCTATGCCCAAACGAGTTCGATTCGCTGATGAATCACTTCCACTGTCCAACAAAAAGCTAGACACAGAAGCTGTGAAACAAACAGACCGAAACAAAACAGACCGAAACAACACAGATTGAAACAAGTCTCTGACTGTCACTCGCAAAACAAAATCTGGACGCACAATCCGAAAACCAGCCAGATACACTGAATAATATCACACACCCAGATTATACATAGCAGATACTTCAAACAATTTGGTTCAGAAACGATATTTCACATTTAATTTCATATGGAAACAAAAAATAACCCACACGATTTGAAACAGAACTCAAAGTTTCATATGTTTATTAAACCCGTTTCAGTACATTTATGTTGTTAAAGTTAAATTTGTTAACAGTTCAAAAAGGAAGAAAGCAAGAAAGTACCAAAGTCAAATTTCAAAAGAAAGAAAGTACTAAAGTTCACTTTGTTACTGTTCAAGTTAACTTGTTACTGTTAAAGTTAAATTTGTTACCGTTCGAAAAGAAGGTACTAAGACTGTGTGCCACATATTGCAGAGAAACTATTGCAGAGAAACAAAAGTTGTAGTTGTCAGTAAGATATGACCACCAATGTTTCATATGTCTGTCAATTGAAAAGCCATCACTACACATTTCATGTAAATGCTTGCTAATTAAGTAAATTCCAGTTTTATGTGTACACCAATAATTATTCCTGAAATTGTACTTTCAAAAGGGGAGGGATGTTGTGATACTTCATGAGCACTACTTTGTATGCCGCGCAAGCACATTAGGTGAACAGTTCGCCCGCGCTCACTCTTACATTATGTCTGATGAATAAAGCTGCAGTGGCACAGAACCTGAGAATAATCTCCTCTGAGTTCTTCATTGATTCATCTCACTTCAAAGACCAACAAAAAAAAGACTGCAAAAAAAAACCACAAGAATTTAATCACCAGTCACAAATGTACATCTTTCAAAATACACACATAAATAAAACATACAAAGAAAGAGCTCATTTCCAGCCAGATGCGATGCTATTTCGTTGCTCTTTTCATGCGGCGCGCACTCAAATTTCGACTTGTTGTCCTACAATAAAGCTCCCAAAATATAAGAACTTTTAGTTGCATAATTTCAGACATTTTGCGCAAGTGTTGCAAGTGGCTAGATCGCGGGCTTCGGAAATCAATTCTTTGACTTCAACACAGAGACAAGGGCCACATTACATCAAACAAAACAACACGGTTGTCCTGCCCCCAGATCTGAAAAGAGGACAGTGATCCAACTTTTCAGACCTGAGTTCAAGAGGGGGTAAATTTACAAGGACTTAACTTTTAAATCGACGAAAACTGCCCGGCGTCTTCTTCTGCACCAGAGACCTTCATCTTCTCTTCATGGACCTGCACAGGACACACGGACAAAAAGACCACCAAAAAAAAGACTGCAAAAAAAAACACAAGAATGTTAATCACCAGTCACAATGTATACATCTTTCAAAATTACACATAAATAACACATACAAAGAAAGAGCTCATTTCCAGCAAGACGCGAAGCTATTTCGTTGCTCTTTTCATGCGGCGCGCACTCAAATTTCGACTTGTTGTCCTACAATAAAGCTCCCAAAATATAAGAACTTTTAGTTGCATAATTTCAGACATTTTGTGCAAGTGTTGCAAATGGCTAGATCGCGGGCTTCGGAAATCAATCTTTGACTTCAACACAGAGACAAGGGCCCACATTACATCAAACAAAACAACACGGTTGTCCTGCCCCCAGATCTGAAAAGAGGACAGTGATCCAACTTTTCAGACCTGAGTTCAAGAGGGGGTAAATTTACATGTACTTAACTTTTAAATCGACGAAAACTGCCCGGCGTCTTTCTTCTGCACCAGAGACCTTCATCTTCTTCTTCATGGACCTGCACAGGACACACGGACAAAAAGACCACAAAAAAAAGACTGCAAAAAAAACACAAGAATGTTAATCACCAGTCACAAATGTACATCTTTCAAAATACACATAAATAACACATACAAAGAAAGAGCTCATTTCCAGCCAGACGTGATGCTATTTCGTTGTCTTTTCATGCGGCGCGCACTCAAATTTCGACTTGTTGTCCTACAATAAAGCTCCCAAAATATAAGAACTTTTAGTTGCATAATTTCAGAACATTTTGTGCAAGTGTTGCAAGTGGCTAGATCGCGGGCTTCGGAAATCAATTCTTTGACTTCAACACAGAGACAAGGGCCCACATTACATCAAACAAAACAACGCGGTTGTCCTGCCCCCAGATCTGAAAAGAGGACAGTGATCAACTTTTCAGACCTGAGTTCAAGAGGGGGTAAAATTACAAGTACTTAACTTTTAAATCGACGAAAACTGCCCGGCGTCTTCTTCTTCACCAGAGACCTTCATCTTCTTCTTCATGGACCTGCACAGGACACACGGACAAAAAGACCACAAAAAAAGACTGCAAAAAAAACCACAAGAATGTTAATCACCAGTCACAAATGTACATCTTTCAAAATTACACATAAATAACACATACAAAGAAAGAGCTCATTTCCAGCCAGATGCGACGTATTTCGTTGCTCTTTTGATGCGTGCGCGCACTCAAATTTCGACTTGTTGTCCTACAATAAAGCTCCCAAAATATAAGAACTTTTAGTTGCATAATTTCAGACATTTTGCGCAAGTGTTGCAAGTGGCTAGATCGCGGGCTTCGGAAATCAATCTTTGACTTCAACACAGAGACAAGGGCCCACATTACATCAACAAAACAAAACGGTTGTCCTGCCCCAGATCTGAAAAGAGGACAGTGATCCAACTTTTCAGACCTGAGTTCAAGAGGGGGGTAAAATTTACATGTACTTAACTTTGAAATCGACGAAAACTGCCCGGCGTCTTCTTCTGCACCAGAGACCTTCATTCTTCTTCATGGACCTGCACAGGACACACGGACAAAAAGACCACAAAAAAAAGACTGCAAAAAAAAACACACAAGAATGTAATCACCAGTCACAAATGTACATCTTTCAAAATTTACACATAAAACACATACAAAGAAAGAGCTCATTTCCAGCCAGACACGATGCTATTTCGTTGCTCTTTTCATGCGGCGCGCACTCAAATTTCGACTGTGGTCCTACAATAAAGTCCCAAAATATAAGAACTTTTAGTTGCATAATTCAGACATTTTGCGCAAGTGTTGCAAGTGGCTAGATCGCGGGCTTCGGAAATCAATTCTTTGACTTCAACACAGAGACAAGGGCCCACATTACATCAAACAAAACAACACGGTTGTCCTGCCCCCAGATCTGAAAAGAGGACAGTGATCCAACTTTCAGACCTGAGTTCAAGAGGGGGTAAAATTTACATGTACTTAACTTTTAAATCGACGAAAACGCCCGGGCGTCTTCTTCTGCACCAGAGACCTTCATCTTCTTCTTCATGGACCTGCACAGGACACACGGACAAAAAGACCACAAAAAAAAGACTGCAAAAAAAACACAAAGATGTAATCACCAGTCACAAATGTACATCTTTCAAAATTACACATAAAAAACACATACAAAGAAAGAGCTCTTCCAGCCAGACGCGATGCTATTTCGTTGCTCTTTTCATGCGGCGCGCACTCAAATTTCGACTTGTTGTCCTACAATAAAGCTCCAAAAATATAAGAACTTTAGTTGCATAATTTCAGACATTTGCGCAAGTGTGGCAAGTGGCTAGATCGCGGGCTTCGGAAATCAATTCTTGACTTCAACACAGAGACAAGGGCCCACATTACATCAAACAAAACAACACGGTTGTCCTGCCCCAGATCTGAAAAGGAGGACAGTGATCCAACTTTTCAGACCTGAGTTCAAGAGGGGGTAAAATTTACAAGGACTTAACTTTAAATCGACGAAAACTGCCCGGCGTCTTCTTCTGCACCAGAGACCTTCATCTTCTTCTTCAGGACCTGCACAGGGACACACGGACAAAAAAGACCACAAAAAAAAGACTGCAATAAAAAAACACAAGAATGTTAATCACCAGTCACAAATGTACATCTTTCAAAATTACACATAAATAACACCATACAAAGAAAGAGCTCATTTCCAGCAAGACGCGAAGCTATTTCGTTGCTCTTTTCATGCGGCGCGCACTCAAATTTCGACTTGTTGTCCTACAATAAAGCTCCAAAAATATAAGAACTTTTAGTTGCATAATTTCAGACATTTTGTGCAAGTGTTGCAAGTGGCTAGATCGCGGGCTTCGGAAATCAATTCTTTGACTTCAACACAGAGACAAGGGCCCACATTACATCAAAAAAAACAACACGGTTGTCCTGCCCCAGATCTGAAAAGAGGACAGTGATCCAACTTTTCAGACCTGAGTTCAAGAGGGGGTAAAATTTACATGTACTTAACTTTTAAATCGACGAAACTGCCCGGC
>NW_024037052.1:7861945-7909047 GCF_015706575.1 Patiria miniata | reverse complement strand
TTGACTTCAACACAGAGACAAGGGCCCACATTACATCAAACAAAACAACACGGTTGTCCTGCCCCCAGATCTGAAAGAGGACAGTGATCCAACTTTTCAGACCTGAGTTCAAGAGGGGGTAAATTTACAAGTACTTAACTTTAAATCGACGAAAGCTGCCCGGCGTCTTCTTCTGCACCAGAGACCTTCATCTTCTTCTTCATGGACCTGCACAGGACACACGGACAAAAAGACCACAAAAAAAAGACTGCAAAAAAAAACACAAGAATGTTAACACCAGTCACAAATGTACATCTTTCAAATTACACAAAAACAACACATACAAAGAAAGAGCTCATTCCAGCCAGACGCGATGCTATTTCGTTGCTCTTTTCATGCGGCGCGCACTCAAATTTCGACTTGTTGTCCTACAATAAAGCTCCCAAAATATAAGAACTTTTAGTTGCATAATTTCAGACATTTTGCGCAAGTGTTGCAAGTGGCTAGATCGCGGGCTTCGGAAATCAATTCTTTGACTTCAACACAGAGACAAGGGCCCACATACATCAAACAAAAAACACGGTTGTCCTGCCCCCAGATCTGAAAAGAGGACAGTGATCCAACTTTCAGACCTGAGTTCAAGAGGGGGTAAAATTTACAAGTACTTAACTTTTAAATCGACGAAAACTGCCCGGCGTCTTCTTCTGCACCAGAGACCTTCATCTTCTTCTTCATGGACCTGCACAGGACACACGGACAAAAAGACCAAAAAAAAAGACTGCAAAAAAAAACACAGATGTTAATCACCAGTCACAAATGTACATCTTTCAAAATTACACATAAATAACACATACAAAGAAAAGAGCTCATTTCAGCCAGACGCGATGCTATTTCGTTGCTCTTTTCATGCGGCGCGCACTCAAATTTCGACTTGTTGTCCTACATAAAGCTCCCAAAATATAAGAACTTTTAGTTGCATAATTTCAGACATTTTGCGCAAGTGTTGCAAGTGGCTAGATCGCGGGCTTCGGAAATCAATTCTTTGACTTCAACACAGAGACAAGGGCCCACATTACATCAAACAAAACAACACGGTTGCTGCCCCCAGATCTGAAAAGAGGACAGTGATCCAACTTTTCAGACCTGAGTTCAAGAGGGGGTAAAATTTACAAGTACTTAACTTTTAAATCGACGAAAACTGCCCGGCGTCTTCTTCTGCACCAGAGACCTTCATCTTCTTCTTCAGGACCTGCACAGGACACACGGACAAAAAGACCACAAAAAAAAGACTGCAAAAAAAAACACAAGAATGTTAATCACCAGTCACAAATGTACATCTTTCAAAATTACACATAAATACACATACAAAGAAAGAGCTCATTTCCAGCCAGACGCGATGCTATTTCGTTGCTCTTTTCATGCGGCGCGCACTCAAATTTCGACTTGTTGTCCTACAATAAAGCTCCCAAAATATAAGAACTTTAGTTGCATAATTTCAGACATTTTGCGCAAGTGTTGCAAGTGGCTAGATCGCGGGCTTCGGAAATCAATTCTTTGACTTCAACACAGAGACAAGGGCCCACATTACATCAAACAAAACAACACGGTTGTCCTGCCCCCAGATCTGAAAAGAGGACAGTGATCCAACTTTTCAGACCTGAGTTCAAGAGGGGGTAAAATTTACAAGTACTTAACTTTTAAATCGACGAAAAACTGCCCGGCGTCTTCTTCTGCACCAGAGACCTTCATCTTCTTCTTCATGGACCTGCACAGGACACACGGACAAAAAGACCAAAAAAAAGACTGCAAAAAAAAAACACAAGAATGTTAATCACCAGTCACAAATGTACATCTTTCAAAATTACACATAAATAAACACATACAAAGAAAGAGCTCATTTCCAGCCAGACGCGATGCTATTTCGTTGCTCTTTTCATGCGGCGCGCACTCAAATTTCGACTTGTTGTCCTACAATAAAGCTCCCAAAATAAAGAACTTTTAGTTGCATAATTTCAGACATTTTGCGCAAGTGTTGCAAGTGGCTAGATCGCGGGCTTCGGAAATCAATTCTTTGACTTCAACACAGAGACAAGGGCCCACATTACATCAAACAAAACAACACGGTTGTCCTGCCCCCAGATCTGAAAAGAGGACAGTGATCCAACTTTTCAGACCTGAGTTCAAGAGGTGGGGGTAAAATTTACAAGTACTTAACTTTTAAATCGACGAAAACTGCCCGGCGTCTTCTTCTGCACCAGAGACCTTCATCTTCTTCTTCATGGACCTGCACAGGACACACGGACAAAAAGACCCAAAAAAAAAGACTGCAAAAAAAAACACAAGAATGTTAATCACCAGTCACAAATGTACATCTTTCAAAATTACACATAAATAACACATACAAAGAAAGAGCTCATTTCCAGCCAGACGCGATGCTATTTCGTTGCTCTTTTCATGCGGCGCGCACTCAATTTCGACTTGTTGTCCTACAATAAAGCTCCCAAAATATAAGAACTTTTAGTTGCATAATTTCAGACATTTTGCGCAAGTGTTGCAAGTGGCTAGATCGCGGGCTTCGGAAATCAATTCTTTGACTTCAACACAGAGACAAGGGCCCACATTACATCAAACAAAACAACATGCCCCCAGATCTGAAAAGAGGACAGTGATCCAACTTTTCAGACCTGAGTTCAAGAGGGGGTAAAATTTACAAGTACTTAACTTTTAAATCGACGAAAACTGCCCGGCGTCTTCTTCTGCACCAGAGACCTTCATCTTCTTCTTCATGGACCTGCACAGGACACACGGACAAAAAGACCAAAAAAAAAGACTGCAAAAAAAAAACACAAGAATGTTAATCACCAGTCACAAATGTACATCTTTCAAATTACACATAAATAAACACATACAAAGAAAGAGCTCATTTCCAGCCAGACGCGATGCTATTTCGTTGCTCTTTCATGCGGCGCGCACTCAATTTCGACTTGTTGTCCTACAATAAAGCTCCCAAAATATAAGAACTTTTAGTTGCATAATTTCAGACATTTGCGCAAGTGTTGCAAGTGGCTAGATCGCGGGCTTCGGAAATCAATTCTTTGACTTCAACACAGAGACAAGGGCCCACATTACATCAAACAAAACAACACGGTTGTCCTGCCCCCAGATCTGAAAAGAGGACAGTGATCCAACTTTTCAGACCTGAGTTCAAGAGGGGGTAAAATTTACAAGTACTTAACTTTTAAATCGACGAAAACTGCCCGGCGTCTTCTTCTGCACCAGAGACCTTCATCTTCTTCTTCATGGACCTGCACAGGACACACGGACAAAAAGACCCAAAAAAAAGACTGCAAAAAAAAACACAAGAATGTTAATCACCAGTCACAAATGTACATCTTTCAAAATTACACATAAATAACACATACAAAGAAAGAGCTCATTTCCAGCCAGACGCGATGCTATTTCGTTGCTCTTTTCATGCGGCGCGCACTCAAATTTCGACTTGTTGTCCTACAATAAAGCTCCCAAAATATAAGAACTTTTAGTTGCATAATTTCAGACATTTTGCGCAAGTGTTGCAAGTGGCTAGATCGCGGGCTTCGGAAATCAATTCTTTGACTTCAACACAGAGACAAGGGCCCACATTACATCAAACAAAACAACACGGTTGTCCTGCCCCCAGATCTGAAAAGAGGACAGTGATCCAACTTTTCAGACCTGAGTTCAAGAGGGGGTAAAATTACAAGTACTTAACTTTTAAATCGACGAAAACTGCCCGGCGTCTTCTTCTGCACCAGAGACCTTCATCTTCTTCTTCATGGACCTGCACAGGACACACGGACAAAAAGACCAAAAAAAAAAAGACCAAAAAAAAAAACACAAGAATGTTAATCACCAGTCACAAATGTACATCTTTCAAAATTACACATAAATAACACATACAAAGAAAGAGCTCATTTCCAGCCAGACGCGATGCTATTTCGTTGCTTTTCATGCGGCGCGCACTCAAATTTCGACTTGTTGTCCTACAATAAAGCTCCCAAAATATAAGAACTTTAGTTGCATAATTTCAGACATTTTGCGCAAGTGTTGCAAGTGGCTAGATCGCGGGCTTCGGAAATCAATTCTTTGACTTCAACACAGAGACAAGGGCCCACATTACATCAAACAAAACAACACGGTTGTCCTGCCCCCAGATCTGAAAAGAGGACAGTGATCCAACTTTTCAGACCTGAGTTCAAGAGGGGGTAAAATTTACAAGTACTTAACTTTTAAATCGACGAAAACTGCCCGGCGTCTTCTTCTGCACCAGAGACCTTCATCTTCTTCTTCATGGACCTGCACAGGACACACGGACAAAAAGACCAAAAAAAAAAGACTGCAAAAAAAACACAAGAATGTTAATCACCAGTCACAAATGTACATCTTTCAAAATTACACATAAATAACACATACAAAGAAAGAGCTCATTTCCAGCCAGACGCGATGCTATTTCGTTGCTCTTTTCATGCGGCGCGCACTCAAATTTCGACTTGTTGTCCTACAATAAAGCTCCCAAAATATAAGAACTTTTAGTTGCATAATTTCAGACATTTTGCGCAAGTGTTGCAAGTGGCTAGATCGCGGGCTTCGGAAATCAATTCTTTGACTTCAACACAGAGACAAGGGCCCACATTACATCAAACAAACAACATGCCCCCAGATCTGAAAAGAGGACAGTGATCCAACTTTTCAGACCTGAGTTCAAGAGGGGGTAAAATTTACAAGTACTTAACTTTTAAATCGACGAAAACTGCCCGGCGTCTTCTTCTGCACCAGAGACCTTCATCTTCTTCTTCATGGACCTGCACAGGACACACGGACAAAAAGACCAAAAAAAAAAGACTGCAAAAAAAAACACAAGAATGTTAATCACCAGTCACAAATGTACATCTTTCAAAATTACACATAAATAACACATACAAAGAAAGAGCTCATTTCCAGCCAGACGCGATGCTATTTCGTTGCTCTTTTCATGCGGCGCGCACTCAAATTCGACTTGTTGTCCTACAATAAAGCTCCCAAAATATAAGAACTTTTAGTTGCATAATTTCAGACATTTTGCGCAAGTGTTGCAAGTGGCTAGATCGCGGGCTTCGGAAATCAATTCTTTGACTTCAACACAGAGACAAGGGCCCACATTACATCAAACAAAACAACACGGTTGTCCTGCCCCCAGATCTGAAAAGAGGACAGTGATCCAACTTTTCAGACCTGAGTTCAAGAGGGGGTAAAATTTACAAGTACTTAACTTTTAAATCGACGAAAACTGCCCGGCGTCTTCTTCTGCACCAGAGACCTTCATCTTCTTCTTCATGGACCTGCACAGGACACACGGACAAAAAGACCAAAAAAAAAAGACTGCAAAAAAAAACACAAGAATGTTAATCACCAGTCACAAATGTACATCTTTCAAAATTACACATAAATAACACATACAAAGAAAGAGCTCATTTCCAGCCAGACGCGATGCTATTTCGTTGCTCTTTTCATGCGGCGCGCACTCAAATTTCGACTTGTTGTCCTACAATAAAGCTCCCAAAATATAAGAACTTTTAGTTGCATAATTTCAGACATTTTGCGCAAGTGTTGCAAGTGGCTAGATCGCGGGCTTCGGAAATCAATTCTTTGACTTCAACACAGAGACAAGGGCCCACATTACATCAAACAAAACAACACGGTTGTCCTGCCCCCAGATCTGAAAAGAGGACAGTGATCCAACTTTTCAGACCTGAGTTCAAGAGGGGTAAATTTACAAGTACTTAACTTTTAAATCGACGAAAACTGCCCGGCGTCTTCTTCTGCACCAGAGACCTTCATCTTCTTCTTCATGGACCTGCACAGGACACACGGACAAAAAGACAAAAAAAGACTGCAAAAAAAAACACAAGAATGTTAATCACCAGTCACAAATGTACATCTTTCAAAATTACACATAAAAACACATACAAAGAAAGAGCTCATTTCCAGCCAGACGCGATGCTATTTCGTTGCTCTTTTCATGCGGCGCGCACTCAAATTTCGACTTGTTGTCCTACAATAAAGCTCCCAAAATATAAGAACTTTAGTTGCATAATTTCAGACATTTTGCGCAAGTGTTGCAAGTGGCTAGATCGCGGGCTTCGGAAATCAATTCTTTGACTTCAACACAGAGACAAGGGCCCACATTACATCAAACAAAACAACACGGTTGTCCTGCCCCCAGATCTGAAAAGAGGACAGTGATCCAACTTTTCAGACCTGAGTTCAAGAGGGGGTAAAATTTACAAGTACTTAACTTTTAAATCGACGAAAACTGCCCGGCGTCTTCTTCTGCACCAGAGACCTTCATCTTCTTCTTCATGGACCTGCACAGGACACACGGACAAAAAGACCAAAAAAAAGACTGCAAAAAAAAACACAAGAATGTTAATCACCAGTCACAAATGTACATCAAAATTACACATAAAAACACATACAAAGAAAGAGCTCATTTCCAGCCAGACGCGATGCTATTTCGTTGCTCTTTTCATGCGGCGCGCACTCAAATTTCGACTTGTTGTCCTACAATAAAGCTCCCAAAATATAAGAACTTTTAGTTGCATAATTTCAGACATTTTGCGCAAGTGTTGCAAGTGGCTAGATCGCGGGCTTCGGAAATCAATTCTTTGACTTCAACACAGAGACAAGGGCCCACATTACATCAAACAAAACAACACGGTTGTCCTGCCCCCAGATCTGAAAAGAGGACAGTGATCCAACTTTTCAGACCTGAGTTCAAGAGGGGGTAAAATTTACAAGTACTTAACTTTAAATCGACGAAAACTGCCCGGCGTCTTCTTCTGCACCAGAGACCTTCATCTTCTTCTTCATGGACCTGCACAGGACACACGGACAAAAAGACCAAAAAAAAAAGACTGCAAAAAAAAAACACAAGAATGTTAATCACCAGTCACAAATGTACATCTTTCAAAATTACACATAAATAAACACATACAAAGAAAGAGCTCATTTCCAGCCAGACGCGATGCTATTTCGTTGCTCTTTTCATGCGGCGCGCACTCAAATTTCGACTTGTTGTCCTACAATAAAGCTCCCAAAATATAAGAACTTTTAGTTGCATAATTTCAGACATTTTGCGCAAGTGTTGCAAGTGGCTAGATCGCGGGCTTCGGAAATCAATTCTTTGACTTCAACACAGAGACAAGGGCCCACATTACATCAAAACAAACACACTGCCCCCAGATCTGAAAAGAGGACAGTGATCCAACTTTTCAGACCTGAGTTCAAGAGGGGGTAAATTTACAAGTACTTAACTTTTAAATCGACGAAAACTGCCCGGCGTCTTCTTCTGCACCAGAGACCTTCATCTTCTTCTTCATGGACCTGCACAGGACACACGGACAAAAAGACCAAAAAAAAAAGACTGCAAAAAAAAAACACAAGAATGTTAATCACCAGTCACAAATGTACATCTTTCAAAATTACACATAATAAACACATACAAAGAAAGAGCTCATTTCCAGCCAGACGCGATGCTATTTCGTTGCTCTTTTCATGCGGCGCGCACTCAAATTTCGACTTGTTGTCCTACAATAAAGCTCCCAAAATATAAGAACTTTTAGTTGCATAATTTCAGACATTTTGCGCAAGTGTTGCAAGTGGCTAGATCGCGGGCTTCGGAAATCAATTCTTTGACTTCAACACAGAGACAAGGGCCCACATTACATCAAACAAAACAACACGGTTGTCCTGCCCCAGATCTGAAAAGAGGACAGTGATCCAACTTTTCAGACCTGAGTTCAAGAGGGGGTAAAATTTACAAGTACTTAACTTTTAAATCGACGAAAACTGCCCGGCGTCTTCTTCTGCACCAGAGACCTTCATCTTCTTCTTCATGGACCTGCACAGGACACACGGACAAAAAGACCAAAAAAAAAGACTGCAAAAAAAAAACACAAGAATGTTAATCACCAGTCACAAATGTACATCTTTCAAAATTAAACATAAATAACACATACAAAGAAAGAGCTCATTTCCAGCCAGACGCGATGCTATTTCGTTGCTCTTTTCATGCGGCGCGCACTCAAATTTCGACTTGTTGTCCTACAATAAAGCTCCCAAAATATAAGAACTTTTAGTTGCATAATTTCAGACATTTTGCGCAAGTGTTGCAAGTGGCTAGATCGCGGGCTTCGGAAATCAATTCTTTGACTTCAACACAGAGACAAGGGCCCACATTACATCAAACAAACAACACGGTTGTCCTGCCCCCAGATCTGAAAAGAGGACAGTGATCCAACTTTTCAGACCTGAGTTCAAGAGGGGGTAAAATTTACAAGTACTTAACTTTTAAATCGACGAAAACTGCCCGGCGTCTTCTTCTGCACCAGAGACCTTCATTCTTCTTCATGGACCTGCACAGGACACACGGACAAAAAGACCCAAAAAAAAAGACTGCAAAAAAAAACACAAGAATGTTAATCACCAGTCACAAATGTACATCAAATTACACATAAATAACACATACAAAGAAAGAGCTCATTTCCAGCCAGACGCGATGCTATTCGTTGCTCTTTTCATGCGGCGCGCACTCAAATTTCGACTTGTTGTCCTACAATAAAGCTCCCAAAATATAAGAACTTTTAGTTGCATAATTTCAGACATTTTGCGCAAGTGTTGCAAGTGGCTAGATCGCGGGCTTCGGAAATCAATTCTTTGACTTCAACACAGAGACAAGGGCCCACATTACATCAAACAAAACAACACGGTTGTCCTGCCCCCAGATCTGAAAAGAGGACAGTGATCCAACTTTTCAGACCTGAGTTCAAGAGGGGGTAAAATTTACAAGTACTTAACTTTTAAATCGACGAAAAACTGCCCGGCGTCTTCTTCTGCACCAGAGACCTTCATCTTCTTCTTCATGGACCTGCACAGGACACACGGACAAAAAGACCAAAAAAAAAGACTGCAAAAAAAAACACAAGAATGTTAATCACCAGTCACAAATGTACATCTTTCAAAATTACACATAAATAACACATACAAAGAAAGAGCTCATTTCCAGCCAGACGCGATGCTATTTCGTTGCTCTTTTCATGCGGCGCGCACTCAAATTTCGACTTGTTGTCCTACAATAAAGCTCCCAAAATATAAGAACTTTTAGTTGCATAATTTCAGACATTTTGCGCAAGTGTTGCAAGTGGCTAGATCGCGGGCTTCGGAAATCAATTCTTTGACTTCAACACAGAGACAAGGGCCCACATTACATCAAACAAAACAACACGGTTGTCCTGCCCCCAGATCTGAAAAGAGGACAGTGATCCAACTTTTCAGACCTGAGTTCAAGAGGGGGTAAAATTTACAAGTACTTAACTTTTAAATCGACGAAAACTGCCCGGCGTCTTCTTCTGCACCAGAGACCTTCATCTTCTTCTTCATGGACCTGCACAGGACACACGGACAAAAAGACCAAAAAAAAAGACTGCAAAAAAAACACAAGAATGTTAATCACCAGTCACAAATGTACATCTTTCAAAATTACACATAAATAACACATACAAAGAAAGAGCTCATTTCCAGCCAGACGCGATGCTATTTCGTTGCTCTTTTCATGCGGCGCGCACTCAAATTTCGACTTGTTGTCCTACAATAAAGCTCCCAAAATATAAGAACTTTTAGTTGCATAATTTCAGACATTTTGCGCAAGTGTTGCAAGTGGCTAGATCGCGGGCTTCGGAAATCAATTCTTTGACTTCAACACAGAGACAAGGGCCCACATTACATCAAAACAAAACAATGCCCCCAGATCTGAAAAGAGGACAGTGATCCAACTTTTCAGACCTGAGTTCAAGAGGGGGTAAAATTTACAAGTACTTAACTTTTAAATCGACGAAAACTGCCCGGCGTCTTCTTCTGCACCAGAGACCTTCATCTTCTTCTTCATGGACCTGCACAGGACACACGGACAAAAAGACCAAAAAAAAAAGACTGCAAAAAAAAACACAAGAATGTTAATCACCAGTCACAAATGTACATCTTTCAAAATTACACATAAATAACACATACAAAGAAAGAGCTCATTTCCAGCCAGACGCGATGCTATTTCGTTGCTCTTTTCATGCGGCGCGCACTCAAATTTCGACTTGTTGTCCTACAATAAAGCTCCCAAAATATAAGAACTTTTAGTTGCATAATTTCAGACATTTTGCGCAAGTGTTGCAAGTGGCTAGATCGCGGGCTTCGGAAATCAATTCTTTGACTTCAACACAGAGACAAGGGCCCACATTACATCAAACAAAACAACACGGTTGTCCTGCCCCCAGATCTGAAAAGAGGACAGTGATCCAACTTTTCAGACCTGAGTTCAAGAGGGGGTAAAATTTACAAGTACTTAACTTTTAAATCGACGAAAACTGCCCGGCGTCTTCTTCTGCACCAGAGACCTTCATCTTCTTCTTCATGGACCTGCACAGGACACACGGACAAAAAGACCAAAAAAAAAAGACTGCAAAAAAAAAACACAAGAATGTTAATCACCAGTCACAAATGTACATCTTTCAAAATTACACATAAATAACACATACAAAGAAAGAGCTCATTTCCAGCCAGACGCGATGCTATTTCGTTGCTCTTTTCATGCGGCGCGCACTCAAATTTCGACTTGTTGTCCTACAATAAAGCTCCCAAAATATAAGAACTTTTAGTTGCATAATTTCAGACATTTTGCGCAAGTGTTGCAAGTGGCTAGATCGCGGGCTTCGGAAATCAATTCTTTGACTTCAACACAGAGACAAGGGCCCACATTACATCAAACAAAACAACACGGTTGTCCTGCCCCCAGATCTGAAAAGAGGACAGTGATCCAACTTTTCAGACCTGAGTTCAAGAGGGGGTAAAATTTACAAGTACTTAACTTTTAAATCGACGAAAACTGCCCGGCGTCTTCTTCTGCACCAGAGACCTTCATCTTCTTCTTCATGGACCTGCACAGGACACACGGACAAAAAGACCCAAAAAAAAGACTGCAAAAAAAAACACAAGAATGTTAATCACCAGTCACAAATGTACATCAATTACACATAAATAACACATACAAAGAAAGAGCTCATTTCCAGCCAGACGCGATGCTATTTCGTTGCTCTTTTCATGCGGCGCGCACTCAAATTTCGACTTGTTGTCCTACAATAAAGCTCCCAAAATATAAGAACTTTTAGTTGCATAATTTCAGACATTTTGCGCAAGTGTTGCAAGTGGCTAGATCGCGGGCTTCGGAAATCAATTCTTTGACTTCAACACAGAGACAAGGGCCCACATTACATCAAACAAAACAACACGGTTGTCCTGCCCCCAGATCTGAAAAGAGGACAGTGATCCAACTTTTCAGACCTGAGTTCAAGAGGGGGTAAAATTTACAAGTACTTAACTTTTAAATCGACGAAAACTGCCCGGCGTCTTCTTCTGCACCAGAGACCTTCATCTTCTTCTTCATGGACCTGCACAGGACACACGGACAAAAAGACCAAAAAAAAAAGACTGCAAAAAAAAACACAAGAATGTTAATCACCAGTCACAAATGTACATCTTTCAAAATTACACATAAATAACACATACAAAGAAAGAGCTCATTTCCAGCCAGACGCGATGCTATTTCGTTGCTCTTTTCATGCGGCGCGCACTCAAATTTCGACTTGTTGTCCTACAATAAAGCTCCCAAAATATAAGAACTTTTAGTTGCATAATTTCAGACATTTTGCGCAAGTGTTGCAAGTGGCTAGATCGCGGGCTTCGGAAATCAATTCTTTGACTTCAACACAGAGACAAGGGCCCACATTACATCAAACAAAACAACACGGTTGTCCTGCCCCCAGATCTGAAAAGAGGACAGTGATCCAACTTTTCAGACCTGAGTTCAAGAGGGGTAAAATTTACAAGTACTTAACTTTTAAATCGACGAAAACTGCCCGGCGTCTTCTTCTGCACCAGAGACCTTCATCTTCTTCTTCATGGACCTGCACAGGACACACGGACAAAAAGACCCAAAAAAAAAGACTGCAAAAAAAAACACAAGAATGTTAATCACCAGTCACAAATGTACATCTTTCACATATAAAATACACATACAAAGAAAGAGCTCATTTCCAGCCAGACGCGATGCTATTTCGTTGCTCTTTTCATGCGGCGCGCACTCAAATTTCGACTTGTTGTCCTACAATAAAGCTCCCAAAATATAAGAACTTTTAGTTGCATAATTTCAGACATTTTGCGCAAGTGTTGCAAGTGGCTAGATCGCGGGCTTCGGAAATCAATTCTTTGACTTCAACACAGAGACAAGGGCCCACATTACATCAAACAAAACAACACGGTTGTCCTGCCCCCAGATCTGAAAAGAGGACAGTGATCCAACTTTTCAGACCTGAGTTCAAGAGGGGGTAAAATTTACAAGTACTTAACTTTTAAATCGACGAAAACTGCCCGGCGTCTTCTTCTGCACCAGAGACCTTCATCTTCTTCTTCATGGACCTGCACAGGACACACGGACAAAAAGACCAAAAAAAAAGACTGCAAAAAAAACACAAGAATGTTAATCACCAGTCACAAATGTACATCTTTCAAAATTACACATAAATAACACATACAAAGAAAGAGCTCATTTCCAGCCAGACGCGATGCTATTTCGTTGCTCTTTTCATGCGGCGCGCACTCAAATTTCGACTTGTTGTCCTACAATAAAGCTCCCAAAATATAAGAACTTTTAGTTGCATAATTTCAGACATTTTGCGCAAGTGTTGCAAGTGGCTAGATCGCGGGCTTCGGAAATCAATTCTTTGACTTCAACACAGAGACAAGGGCCCACATTACATCAAACAAAACAACACGGTTGTCCTGCCCCCAGATCTGAAAAGAGGACAGTGATCCAACTTTTCAGACCTGAGTTCAAGAGGGGGTAAAATTTACAAGTACTTAACTTTTAAATCGACGAAAACTGCCCGGCGTCTTCTTCTGCACCAGAGACCTTCATCTTCTTCTTCATGGACCTGCACAGGACACACGGACAAAAAGACCAAAAAAAAAAGACTGCAAAAAAAAACACAAGAATGTTAATCACCAGTCACAAATGTACATCTTTCAAAATTACACATAAATAACACATACAAAGAAAGAGCTCATTTCCAGCCAGACGCGATGCTATTTCGTTGCTCTTTTCATGCGGCGCGCACTCAAATTTCGACTTGTTGTCCTACAATAAAGCTCCCAAAATATAAGAACTTTTAGTTGCATAATTTCAGACATTTTGCGCAAGTGTTGCAAGTGGCTAGATCGCGGGCTTCGGAAATCAATTCTTTGACTTCAACACAGAGACAAGGGCCCACATTACATCAAACAAAACAACACGGTTGTCCTGCCCCCAGATCTGAAAAGAGGACAGTGATCCAACTTTTCAGACCTGAGTTCAAGAGGGGGTAAAATTTACAAGTACTTAACTTTTAAATCGACGAAAACTGCCCGGCGTCTTCTTCTGCACCAGAGACCTTCATCTTCTTCTTCATGGACCTGCACAGGACACACGGACAAAAAGACCAAAAAAAAAAGACTGCAAAAAAAAACACAAGAATGTTAATCACCAGTCACAAATGTACATCAAAATTACACATAAATAACACATACAAAGAAAGAGCTCATTTCCAGCCAGACGCGATGCTATTTCGTTGCTCTTTTCATGCGGCGCGCACTCAAATTTCGACTTGTTGTCCTACAATAAAGCTCCCAAAATATAAGAACTTTTAGTTGCATAATTTCAGACATTTTGCGCAAGTGTTGCAAGTGGCTAGATCGCGGGCTTCGGAAATCAATTCTTTGACTTCAACACAGAGACAAGGGCCCACATTACATCAAACAAAACAACACGGTTGTCCTGCCCCCAGATCTGAAAAGAGGACAGTGATCCAACTTTTCAGACCTGAGTTCAAGAGGGGGTAAAATTTACAAGTACTTAACTTTTAAATCGACGAAAACTGCCCGGCGTCTTCTTCTGCACCAGAGACCTTCATCTTCTTCTTCATGGACCTGCACAGGACACACGGACAAAAAGACAAAAAAAAAAAGACTGCAAAAAAAAACACAAGAATGTTAATCACCAGTCACAAATGTACATCTTTCAAAATTACACATAAATAACACATACAAAGAAAGAGCTCATTTCCAGCCAGACGCGATGCTATTTCGTTGCTCTTTTCATGCGGCGCGCACTCAAATTTCGACTTGTTGTCCTACAATAAAGCTCCCAAAATATAAGAACTTTTAGTTGCATAATTTCAGACATTTTGCGCAAGTGTTGCAAGTGGCTAGATCGCGGGCTTCGGAAATCAATTCTTTGACTTCAACACAGAGACAAGGGCCCACATTACATCAAACAAAACAACACGGTTGTCCTGCCCCAGATCTGAAAAGAGGACAGTGATCCAACTTTTCAGACCTGAGTTCAAGAGGGGGTAAAATTTACAAGTACTTAACTTTTAAATCGACGAAAACTGCCCGGCGTCTTCTTCTGCACCAGAGACCTTCATCTTCTTCTTCATGGACCTGCACAGGACACACGGACAAAAAGACCAAAAAAAAAAGACTGCAAAAAAAAACACAAGAATGTTAATCACCAGTCACAAATGTACATCTTTCAAAATTACACATAAATAACACATACAAAGAAAGAGCTCATTTCCAGCCAGACGCGATGCTATTTCGTTGCTCTTTTCATGCGGCGCGCACTCAAATTTCGACTTGTTGTCCTACAATAAAGCTCCCAAAATATAAGAACTTTTAGTTGCATAATTTCAGACATTTTGCGCAAGTGTTGCAAGTGGCTAGATCGCGGGCTTCGGAAATCAATTCTTTGACTTCAACACAGAGACAAGGGCCCACATTACATCAAACAAAACAACACGGTTGTCCTGCCCCCAGATCTGAAAAGAGGACAGTGATCCAACTTTTCAGACCTGAGTTCAAGAGGGGGTAAAATTTACAAGTACTTAACTTTTAAATCGACGAAAACTGCCCGGCGTCTTCTTCTGCACCAGAGACCTTCATCTTCTTCTTCATGGACCTGCACAGGACACACGGACAAAAAGACCCAAAAAAAAAGACTGCAAAAAAAAACACAAGAATGTTAATCACCAGTCACAAATGTACATTCAAAATTACACATAAATAACACATACAAAGAAAGAGCTCATTTCCAGCCAGACGCGATGCTATTTCGTTGCTCTTTTCATGCGGCGCGCACTCAAATTTCGACTTGTTGTCCTACAATAAAGCTCCCAAAATATAAGAACTTTTAGTTGCATAATTTCAGACATTTTGCGCAAGTGTTGCAAGTGGCTAGATCGCGGGCTTCGGAAATCAATTCTTTGACTTCAACACAGAGACAAGGGCCCACATTACATCAAACAAAACAACACGGTTGTCCTGCCCCCAGATCTGAAAAGAGGACAGTGATCCAACTTTTCAGACCTGAGTTCAAGAGGGGGTAAAATTTACAAGTACTTAACTTTTAAATCGACGAAAACTGCCCGGCGTCTTCTTCTGCACCAGAGACCTTCATCTTCTTCTTCATGGACCTGCACAGGACACACGGACAAAAAGACAAAAAAAAAAAGACTGCAAAAAAAAAACACAAGAATGTTAATCACCAGTCACAAATGTACATCTTTCAAAATTACACATAAATAACACATACAAAGAAAGAGCTCATTTCCAGCCAGACGCGATGCTATTTCGTTGCTCTTTTCATGCGGCGCGCACTCAAATTTCGACTTGTTGTCCTACAATAAAGCTCCCAAAATATAAGAACTTTTAGTTGCATAATTTCAGACATTTTGCGCAAGTGTTGCAAGTGGCTAGATCGCGGGCTTCGGAAATCAATTCTTTGACTTCAACACAGAGACAAGGGCCCACATTACATCAAACAAAACAATGCCCCCAGATCTGAAAAGAGGACAGTGATCCAACTTTTCAGACCTGAGTTCAAGAGGGGGTAAAATTTACAAGTACTTAACTTTTAAATCGACGAAAACTGCCCGGCGTCTTCTTCTGCACCAGAGACCTTCATCTTCTTCTTCATGGACCTGCACAGGACACACGGACAAAAAGACCAAAAAAAAAAGACTGCAAAAAAAAACACAAGAATGTTAATCACCAGTCACAAATGTACATCTTTCAAAATTACACATAAATAACACATACAAAGAAAGAGCTCATTTCCAGCCAGACGCGATGCTATTTCGTTGCTCTTTTCATGCGGCGCGCACTCAAATTTCGACTTGTTGTCCTACAATAAAGCTCCCAAAATATAAGAACTTTTAGTTGCATAATTTCAGACATTTTGCGCAAGTGTTGCAAGTGGCTAGATCGCGGGCTTCGGAAATCAATTCTTTGACTTCAACACAGAGACAAGGGCCCACATTACATCAAACAAAACAACACGGTTGTCCTGCCCCCAGATCTGAAAAGAGGACAGTGATCCAACTTTTCAGACCTGAGTTCAAGAGGGGGTAAAATTTACAAGTACTTAACTTTTAAATCGACGAAAACTGCCCGGCGTCTTCTTCTGCACCAGAGACCTTCATCTTCTTCTTCATGGACCTGCACAGGACACACGGACAAAAAGACAAAAAAAAAAGACTGCAAAAAAAAACACAAGAATGTTAATCACCAGTCACAAATGTACATCTTTCAAAATTACACATAAATAACACATACAAAGAAAGAGCTCATTTCCAGCCAGACGCGATGCTATTTCGTTGCTCTTTTCATGCGGCGCGCACTCAAATTTCGACTTGTTGTCCTACAATAAAGCTCCCAAAATATAAGAACTTTTAGTTGCATAATTTCAGACATTTTGCGCAAGTGTTGCAAGTGGCTAGATCGCGGGCTTCGGAAATCAATTCTTTGACTTCAACACAGAGACAAGGGCCCACATTACATCAAACAAAACAACACGGTTGTCCTGCCCCCAGATCTGAAAAGAGGACAGTGATCCAACTTTTCAGACCTGAGTTCAAGAGGGGGTAAAATTTACAAGTACTTAACTTTTAAATCGACGAAAACTGCCCGGCGTCTTCTTCTGCACCAGAGACCTTCATCTTCTTCTTCATGGACCTGCACAGGACACACGGACAAAAAGACCCAAAAAAAAAGACTGCAAAAAAAAACACAAGAATGTTAATCACCAGTCACAAATGTACATCAAATTACACATAAATAACACATACAAAGAAAGAGCTCATTTCCAGCCAGACGCGATGCTATTTCGTTGCTCTTTTCATGCGGCGCGCACTCAAATTTCGACTTGTTGTCCTACAATAAAGCTCCCAAAATATAAGAACTTTTAGTTGCATAATTTCAGACATTTTGCGCAAGTGTTGCAAGTGGCTAGATCGCGGGCTTCGGAAATCAATTCTTTGACTTCAACACAGAGACAAGGGCCCACATTACATCAAACAAAACAACACGGTTGTCCTGCCCCCAGATCTGAAAAGAGGACAGTGATCCAACTTTTCAGACCTGAGTTCAAGAGGGGGTAAAATTTACAAGTACTTAACTTTTAAATCGACGAAAACTGCCCGGCGTCTTCTTCTGCACCAGAGACCTTCATCTTCTTCTTCATGGACCTGCACAGGACACACGGACAAAAAGACCCAAAAAAAAAGACTGCAAAAAAAAAAACACAAGAATGTTAATCACCAGTCACAAATGTACATCTTTCAAAATTACACATAAATAACACATACAAAGAAAGAGCTCATTTCCAGCCAGACGCGATGCTATTTCGTTGCTCTTTTCATGCGGCGCGCACTCAAATTTCGACTTGTTGTCCTACAATAAAGCTCCCAAAATATAAGAACTTTTAGTTGCATAATTTCAGACATTTTGCGCAAGTGTTGCAAGTGGCTAGATCGCGGGCTTCGGAAATCAATTCTTTGACTTCAACACAGAGACAAGGGCCCACATTACATCAAACAAAACAACACGGTTGTCCTGCCCCCAGATCTGAAAAGAGGACAGTGATCCAACTTTTCAGACCTGAGTTCAAGAGGGGGTAAAATTTACAAGTACTTAACTTTTAAATCGACGAAAACTGCCCGGCGTCTTCTTCTGCACCAGAGACCTTCATCTTCTTCTTCATGGACCTGCACAGGACACACGGACAAAAAGACCAAAAAAAAAAAGACTGCAAAAAAAAAACACAAGAATGTTAATCACCAGTCACAAATGTACATCTTTCAAAATTACACATAAATAACACATACAAAGAAAGAGCTCATTTCCAGCCAGACGCGATGCTATTTCGTTGCTCTTTTCATGCGGCGCGCACTCAAATTTCGACTTGTTGTCCTACAATAAAGCTCCCAAAATATAAGAACTTTTAGTTGCATAATTTCAGACATTTTGCGCAAGTGTTGCAAGTGGCTAGATCGCGGGCTTCGGAAATCAATTCTTTGACTTCAACACAGAGACAAGGGCCCACATTACATCAAACAAAACAACACGGTTGTCCTGCCCCCAGATCTGAAAAGAGGACAGTGATCCAACTTTTCAGACCTGAGTTCAAGAGGGGGTAAAATTTACAAGTACTTAACTTTTAAATCGACGAAAACTGCCCGGCGTCTTCTTCTGCACCAGAGACCTTCATCTTCTTCTTCATGGACCTGCACAGGACACACGGACAAAAAGACCAAAAAAAAAAAGACTGCAAAAAAAAACACAAGAATGTTAATCACCAGTCACAAATGTACATCTTTCAAAATTACACATAAATAACACATACAAAGAAAGAGCTCATTTCCAGCCAGACGCGATGCTATTTCGTTGCTCTTTTCATGCGGCGCGCACTCAAATTTCGACTTGTTGTCCTACAATAAAGCTCCCAAAATATAAGAACTTTTAGTTGCATAATTTCAGACATTTTGCGCAAGTGTTGCAAGTGGCTAGATCGCGGGCTTCGGAAATCAATTCTTTGACTTCAACACAGAGACAAGGGCCCACATTACATCAAACAAAACAACACGGTTGTCCTGCCCCCAGATCTGAAAAGAGGACAGTGATCCAACTTTTCAGACCTGAGTTCAAGAGGGGGTAAAATTTACAAGTACTTAACTTTTAAATCGACGAAAACTGCCCGGCGTCTTCTTCTGCACCAGAGACCTTCATCTTCTTCTTCATGGACCTGCACAGGACACACGGACAAAAAGACCCAAAAAAAAAGACTGCAAAAAAAAAACACAAGAATGTTAATCACCAGTCACAAATGTACATCAAAATTACACATAAATAACACATACAAAGAAAGAGCTCATTTCCAGCCAGACGCGATGCTATTTCGTTGCTCTTTTCATGCGGCGCGCACTCAAATTTCGACTTGTTGTCCTACAATAAAGCTCCCAAAATATAAGAACTTTTAGTTGCATAATTTCAGACATTTTGCGCAAGTGTTGCAAGTGGCTAGATCGCGGGCTTCGGAAATCAATTCTTTGACTTCAACACAGAGACAAGGGCCCACATTACATCAAACAAAACAACACGGTTGTCCTGCCCCCAGATCTGAAAAGAGGACAGTGATCCAACTTTTCAGACCTGAGTTCAAGAGGGGGTAAAATTTACAAGTACTTAACTTTTAAATCGACGAAAACTGCCCGGCGTCTTCTTCTGCACCAGAGACCTTCATCTTCTTCTTCATGGACCTGCACAGGACACACGGACAAAAAGACCCAAAAAAAAAGACTGCAAAAAAAAACACAAGAATGTTAATCACCAGTCACAAATGTACATCAAAATTACACATAAATAACACATACAAAGAAAGAGCTCATTTCCAGCCAGACGCGATGCTATTTCGTTGCTCTTTTCATGCGGCGCGCACTCAAATTTCGACTTGTTGTCCTACAATAAAGCTCCCAAAATATAAGAACTTTTAGTTGCATAATTTCAGACATTTTGCGCAAGTGTTGCAAGTGGCTAGATCGCGGGCTTCGGAAATCAATTCTTTGACTTCAACACAGAGACAAGGGCCCACATTACATCAAACAAAACAACACGGTTGTCCTGCCCCCAGATCTGAAAAGAGGACAGTGATCCAACTTTTCAGACCTGAGTTCAAGAGGGGGTAAAATTTACAAGTACTTAACTTTTAAATCGACGAAAACTGCCCGGCGTCTTCTTCTGCACCAGAGACCTTCATCTTCTTCTTCATGGACCTGCACAGGACACACGGACAAAAAGACCAAAAAAAAAGACTGCAAAAAAAAACACAAGAATGTTAATCACCAGTCACAAATGTACATCTTTCAAAATTACACATAAATAACACATACAAAGAAAGAGCTCATTTCCAGCCAGACGCGATGCTATTTCGTTGCTCTTTTCATGCGGCGCGCACTCAAATTTCGACTTGTTGTCCTACAATAAAGCTCCCAAAATATAAGAACTTTTAGTTGCATAATTTCAGACATTTTGCGCAAGTGTTGCAAGTGGCTAGATCGCGGGCTTCGGAAATCAATTCTTTGACTTCAACACAGAGACAAGGGCCCACATTACATCAAACAAAACAACACGGTTGTCCTGCCCCCAGATCTGAAAAGAGGACAGTGATCCAACTTTTCAGACCTGAGTTCAAGAGGGGGTAAAATTTACAAGTACTTAACTTTTAAATCGACGAAAACTGCCCGGCGTCTTCTTCTGCACCAGAGACCTTCATCTTCTTCTTCATGGACCTGCACAGGACACACGGACAAAAAGACCAAAAAAAAAGACTGCAAAAAAAAACACAAGAATGTTAATCACCAGTCACAAATGTACATCTTTCAAAATTACACATAAATAACACATACAAAGAAAGAGCTCATTTCCAGCCAGACGCGATGCTATTTCGTTGCTCTTTTCATGCGGCGCGCACTCAAATTTCGACTTGTTGTCCTACAATAAAGCTCCCAAAATATAAGAACTTTTAGTTGCATAATTTCAGACATTTTGCGCAAGTGTTGCAAGTGGCTAGATCGCGGGCTTCGGAAATCAATTCTTTGACTTCAACACAGAGACAAGGGCCCACATTACATCAAACAAAACAACACGGTTGTCCTGCCCCCAGATCTGAAAAGAGGACAGTGATCCAACTTTTCAGACCTGAGTTCAAGAGGGGGTAAAATTTACAAGTACTTAACTTTTAAATCGACGAAAACTGCCCGGCGTCTTCTTCTGCACCAGAGACCTTCATCTTCTTCTTCATGGACCTGCACAGGACACACGGACAAAAAGACCAAAAAAAAAGACTGCAAAAAAAAACACAAGAATGTTAATCACCAGTCACAAATGTACATCTTTCAAAATTACACATAAATAACACATACAAAGAAAGAGCTCATTTCCAGCCAGACGCGATGCTATTTCGTTGCTCTTTTCATGCGGCGCGCACTCAAATTTCGACTTGTTGTCCTACAATAAAGCTCCCAAAATATAAGAACTTTTAGTTGCATAATTTCAGACATTTTGCGCAAGTGTTGCAAGTGGCTAGATCGCGGGCTTCGGAAATCAATTCTTTGACTTCAACACAGAGACAAGGGCCCACATTACATCAAACAAAACAACACGGTTGTCCTGCCCCCAGATCTGAAAAGAGGACAGTGATCCAACTTTTCAGACCTGAGTTCAAGAGGGGGTAAAATTTACAAGTACTTAACTTTTAAATCGACGAAAACTGCCCGGCGTCTTCTTCTGCACCAGAGACCTTCATCTTCTTCTTCATGGACCTGCACAGGACACACGGACAAAAAGACAAAAAAAAAAAGACTGCAAAAAAAAAACACAAGAATGTTAATCACCAGTCACAAATGTACATCAATTACACATAAATAACACATACAAAGAAAGAGCTCATTTCCAGCCAGACGCGATGCTATTTCGTTGCTCTTTTCATGCGGCGCGCACTCAAATTTCGACTTGTTGTCCTACAATAAAGCTCCCAAAATATAAGAACTTTTAGTTGCATAATTTCAGACATTTTGCGCAAGTGTTGCAAGTGGCTAGATCGCGGGCTTCGGAAATCAATTCTTTGACTTCAACACAGAGACAAGGGCCCACATTACATCAAACAAAACAACACGGTTGTCCTGCCCCCAGATCTGAAAAGAGGACAGTGATCCAACTTTTCAGACCTGAGTTCAAGAGGGGGTAAAATTTACAAGTACTTAACTTTTAAATCGACGAAAACTGCCCGGCGTCTTCTTCTGCACCAGAGACCTTCATCTTCTTCTTCATGGACCTGCACAGGACACACGGACAAAAAGACCCAAAAAAAAGACTGCAAAAAAAAACACAAGAATGTTAATCACCAGTCACAAATGTACATCTTTCAAAATTACACATAAATAACACATACAAAGAAAGAGCTCATTTCCAGCCAGACGCGATGCTATTTCGTTGCTCTTTTCATGCGGCGCGCACTCAAATTTCGACTTGTTGTCCTACAATAAAGCTCCCAAAATATAAGAACTTTTAGTTGCATAATTTCAGACATTTTGCGCAAGTGTTGCAAGTGGCTAGATCGCGGGCTTCGGAAATCAATTCTTTGACTTCAACACAGAGACAAGGGCCCACATTACATCAAACAAAACAACACGGTTGTCCTGCCCCCAGATCTGAAAAGAGGACAGTGATCCAACTTTTCAGACCTGAGTTCAAGAGGGGGTAAAATTTACAAGTACTTAACTTTTAAATCGACGAAAACTGCCCGGCGTCTTCTTCTGCACCAGAGACCTTCATCTTCTTCTTCATGGACCTGCACAGGACACACGGACAAAAAGACCAAAAAAAAAAGACTGCAAAAAAAAACACAAGAATGTTAATCACCAGTCACAAATGTACATCTTTCAAAATTACACATAAATAACACATACAAAGAAAGAGCTCATTTCCAGCCAGACGCGATGCTATTTCGTTGCTCTTTTCATGCGGCGCGCACTCAAATTTCGACTTGTTGTCCTACAATAAAGCTCCCAAAATATAAGAACTTTTAGTTGCATAATTTCAGACATTTTGCGCAAGTGTTGCAAGTGGCTAGATCGCGGGCTTCGGAAATCAATTCTTTGACTTCAACACAGAGACAAGGGCCCACATTACATCAAACAAAACAACACGGTTGTCCTGCCCCCAGATCTGAAAAGAGGACAGTGATCCAACTTTTCAGACCTGAGTTCAAGAGGGGGTAAAATTTACAAGTACTTAACTTTTAAATCGACGAAAACTGCCCGGCGTCTTCTTCTGCACCAGAGACCTTCATCTTCTTCTTCATGGACCTGCACAGGACACACGGACAAAAAGACAAAAAAAAAAGACTGCAAAAAAAAACACAAGAATGTTAATCACCAGTCACAAATGTACATCTTTCAAAATTACACATAAATAACACATACAAAGAAAGAGCTCATTTCCAGCCAGACGCGATGCTATTTCGTTGCTCTTTTCATGCGGCGCGCACTCAAATTTCGACTTGTTGTCCTACAATAAAGCTCCCAAAATATAAGAACTTTTAGTTGCATAATTTCAGACATTTTGCGCAAGTGTTGCAAGTGGCTAGATCGCGGGCTTCGGAAATCAATTCTTTGACTTCAACACAGAGACAAGGGCCCACATTACATCAAACAAAACAACACGGTTGTCCTGCCCCCAGATCTGAAAAGAGGACAGTGATCCAACTTTTCAGACCTGAGTTCAAGAGGGGGTAAAATTTACAAGTACTTAACTTTTAAATCGACGAAAACTGCCCGGCGTCTTCTTCTGCACCAGAGACCTTCATCTTCTTCTTCATGGACCTGCACAGGACACACGGACAAAAAGACCAAAAAAAAAAGACTGCAAAAAAAAACACAAGAATGTTAATCACCAGTCACAAATGTACATCTTTCAAAATTACACATAAATAACACATACAAAGAAAGAGCTCATTTCCAGCCAGACGCGATGCTATTTCGTTGCTCTTTTCATGCGGCGCGCACTCAAATTTCGACTTGTTGTCCTACAATAAAGCTCCCAAAATATAAGAACTTTTAGTTGCATAATTTCAGACATTTTGCGCAAGTGTTGCAAGTGGCTAGATCGCGGGCTTCGGAAATCAATTCTTTGACTTCAACACAGAGACAAGGGCCCACATTACATCAAACAAAACAACACGGTTGTCCTGCCCCCAGATCTGAAAAGAGGACAGTGATCCAACTTTTCAGACCTGAGTTCAAGAGGGGGTAAAATTTACAAGTACTTAACTTTTAAATCGACGAAAACTGCCCGGCGTCTTCTTCTGCACCAGAGACCTTCATCTTCTTCTTCATGGACCTGCACAGGACACACGGACAAAAAGACCAAAAAAAAAAGACTGCAAAAAAAAACACAAGAATGTTAATCACCAGTCACAAATGTACATCTTTCAAAATTACACATAAATAACACATACAAAGAAAGAGCTCATTTCCAGCCAGACGCGATGCTATTTCGTTGCTCTTTTCATGCGGCGCGCACTCAAATTTCGACTTGTTGTCCTACAATAAAGCTCCCAAAATATAAGAACTTTTAGTTGCATAATTTCAGACATTTTGCGCAAGTGTTGCAAGTGGCTAGATCGCGGGCTTCGGAAATCAATTCTTTGACTTCAACACAGAGACAAGGGCCCACATTACATCAAACAAAACAACACGGTTGTCCTGCCCCCAGATCTGAAAAGAGGACAGTGATCCAACTTTTCAGACCTGAGTTCAAGAGGGGGTAAAATTTACAAGTACTTAACTTTTAAATCGACGAAAACTGCCCGGCGTCTTCTTCTGCACCAGAGACCTTCATCTTCTTCTTCATGGACCTGCACAGGACACACGGACAAAAAGACCAAAAAAAAAAGACTGCAAAAAAAAAACACAAGAATGTTAATCACCAGTCACAAATGTACATCTTTCAAAATTACACATAAATAACACATACAAAGAAAGAGCTCATTTCCAGCCAGACGCGATGCTATTTCGTTGCTCTTTTCATGCGGCGCGCACTCAAATTTCGACTTGTTGTCCTACAATAAAGCTCCCAAAATATAAGAACTTTTAGTTGCATAATTTCAGACATTTTGCGCAAGTGTTGCAAGTGGCTAGATCGCGGGCTTCGGAAATCAATTCTTTGACTTCAACACAGAGACAAGGGCCCACATTACATCAAACAAAACAACACGGTTGTCCTGCCCCCAGATCTGAAAAGAGGACAGTGATCCAACTTTTCAGACCTGAGTTCAAGAGGGGGTAAAATTTACAAGTACTTAACTTTTAAATCGACGAAAACTGCCCGGCGTCTTCTTCTGCACCAGAGACCTTCATCTTCTTCTTCATGGACCTGCACAGGACACACGGACAAAAAGACCAAAAAAAAGACTGCAAAAAAAAACACAAGAATGTTAATCACCAGTCACAAATGTACATCTTTCAAAATTACACATAAATAACACATACAAAGAAAGAGCTCATTTCCAGCCAGACGCGATGCTATTTCGTTGCTCTTTTCATGCGGCGCGCACTCAAATTTCGACTTGTTGTCCTACAATAAAGCTCCCAAAATATAAGAACTTTTAGTTGCATAATTTCAGACATTTTGCGCAAGTGTTGCAAGTGGCTAGATCGCGGGCTTCGGAAATCAATTCTTTGACTTCAACACAGAGACAAGGGCCCACATTACATCAAACAAAACAACACGGTTGTCCTGCCCCCAGATCTGAAAAGAGGACAGTGATCCAACTTTTCAGACCTGAGTTCAAGAGGGGGTAAAATTTACAAGTACTTAACTTTTAAATCGACGAAAACTGCCCGGCGTCTTCTTCTGCACCAGAGACCTTCATCTTCTTCTTCATGGACCTGCACAGGACACACGGACAAAAAGACCAAAAAAAAAGACTGCAAAAAAAAACACAAGAATGTTAATCACCAGTCACAAATGTACATCTTTCAAAATTACACATAAATAACACATACAAAGAAAGAGCTCATTTCCAGCCAGACGCGATGCTATTTCGTTGCTCTTTTCATGCGGCGCGCACTCAAATTTCGACTTGTTGTCCTACAATAAAGCTCCCAAAATATAAGAACTTTTAGTTGCATAATTTCAGACATTTTGCGCAAGTGTTGCAAGTGGCTAGATCGCGGGCTTCGGAAATCAATTCTTTGACTTCAACACAGAGACAAGGGCCCACATTACATCAAACAAAACAACACGGTTGTCCTGCCCCCAGATCTGAAAAGAGGACAGTGATCCAACTTTTCAGACCTGAGTTCAAGAGGGGGTAAAATTTACAAGTACTTAACTTTTAAATCGACGAAAACTGCCCGGCGTCTTCTTCTGCACCAGAGACCTTCATCTTCTTCTTCATGGACCTGCACAGGACACACGGACAAAAAGACCAAAAAAAAAGACTGCAAAAAAAAACACAAGAATGTTAATCACCAGTCACAAATGTACATCTTTCAAAATTACACATAAATAACACATACAAAGAAAGAGCTCATTTCCAGCCAGACGCGATGCTATTTCGTTGCTCTTTTCATGCGGCGCGCACTCAAATTTCGACTTGTTGTCCTACAATAAAGCTCCCAAAATATAAGAACTTTTAGTTGCATAATTTCAGACATTTTGCGCAAGTGTTGCAAGTGGCTAGATCGCGGGCTTCGGAAATCAATTCTTTGACTTCAACACAGAGACAAGGGCCCACATTACATCAAACAAAACAACACGGTTGTCCTGCCCCCAGATCTGAAAAGAGGACAGTGATCCAACTTTTCAGACCTGAGTTCAAGAGGGGGTAAAATTTACAAGTACTTAACTTTTAAATCGACGAAAACTGCCCGGCGTCTTCTTCTGCACCAGAGACCTTCATCTTCTTCTTCATGGACCTGCACAGGACACACGGACAAAAAGACCAAAAAAAAAAGACTGCAAAAAAAAACACAAGAATGTTAATCACCAGTCACAAATGTACATCTTTCAAAATTACACATAAATAACACATACAAAGAAAGAGCTCATTTCCAGCCAGACGCGATGCTATTTCGTTGCTCTTTTCATGCGGCGCGCACTCAAATTTCGACTTGTTGTCCTACAATAAAGCTCCCAAAATATAAGAACTTTTAGTTGCATAATTTCAGACATTTTGCGCAAGTGTTGCAAGTGGCTAGATCGCGGGCTTCGGAAATCAATTCTTTGACTTCAACACAGAGACAAGGGCCCACATTACATCAAACAAAACAACACGGTTGTCCTGCCCCCAGATCTGAAAAGAGGACAGTGATCCAACTTTTCAGACCTGAGTTCAAGAGGGGGTAAAATTTACAAGTACTTAACTTTTAAATCGACGAAAACTGCCCGGCGTCTTCTTCTGCACCAGAGACCTTCATCTTCTTCTTCATGGACCTGCACAGGACACACGGACAAAAAGACCAAAAAAAAAAGACTGCAAAAAAAAACACAAGAATGTTAATCACCAGTCACAAATGTACATCTTTCAAAATTACACATAAATAACACATACAAAGAAAGAGCTCATTTCCAGCCAGACGCGATGCTATTTCGTTGCTCTTTTCATGCGGCGCGCACTCAAATTTCGACTTGTTGTCCTACAATAAAGCTCCCAAAATATAAGAACTTTTAGTTGCATAATTTCAGACATTTTGCGCAAGTGTTGCAAGTGGCTAGATCGCGGGCTTCGGAAATCAATTCTTTGACTTCAACACAGAGACAAGGGCCCACATTACATCAAACAAAACAACACGGTTGTCCTGCCCCCAGATCTGAAAAGAGGACAGTGATCCAACTTTTCAGACCTGAGTTCAAGAGGGGGTAAAATTTACAAGTACTTAACTTTTAAATCGACGAAAACTGCCCGGCGTCTTCTTCTGCACCAGAGACCTTCATCTTCTTCTTCATGGACCTGCACAGGACACACGGACAAAAAGACCAAAAAAAAAAGACTGCAAAAAAAAACACAAGAATGTTAATCACCAGTCACAAATGTACATCTTTCAAAATTACACATAAATAACACATACAAAGAAAGAGCTCATTTCCAGCCAGACGCGATGCTATTTCGTTGCTCTTTTCATGCGGCGCGCACTCAAATTTCGACTTGTTGTCCTACAATAAAGCTCCCAAAATATAAGAACTTTTAGTTGCATAATTTCAGACATTTTGCGCAAGTGTTGCAAGTGGCTAGATCGCGGGCTTCGGAAATCAATTCTTTGACTTCAACACAGAGACAAGGGCCCACATTACATCAAACAAAACAACACGGTTGTCCTGCCCCCAGATCTGAAAAGAGGACAGTGATCCAACTTTTCAGACCTGAGTTCAAGAGGGGGTAAAATTTACAAGTACTTAACTTTTAAATCGACGAAAACTGCCCGGCGTCTTCTTCTGCACCAGAGACCTTCATCTTCTTCTTCATGGACCTGCACAGGACACACGGACAAAAAGACCAAAAAAAAAAGACTGCAAAAAAAAACACAAGAATGTTAATCACCAGTCACAAATGTACATCTTTCAAAATTACACATAAATAACACATACAAAGAAAGAGCTCATTTCCAGCCAGACGCGATGCTATTTCGTTGCTCTTTTCATGCGGCGCGCACTCAAATTTCGACTTGTTGTCCTACAATAAAGCTCCCAAAATATAAGAACTTTTAGTTGCATAATTTCAGACATTTTGCGCAAGTGTTGCAAGTGGCTAGATCGCGGGCTTCGGAAATCAATTCTTTGACTTCAACACAGAGACAAGGGCCCACATTACATCAAACAAAACAACACGGTTGTCCTGCCCCCAGATCTGAAAAGAGGACAGTGATCCAACTTTTCAGACCTGAGTTCAAGAGGGGGTAAAATTTACAAGTACTTAACTTTTAAATCGACGAAAACTGCCCGGCGTCTTCTTCTGCACCAGAGACCTTCATCTTCTTCTTCATGGACCTGCACAGGACACACGGACAAAAAGACCCAAAAAAAAAGACTGCAAAAAAAAAACACAAGAATGTTAATCACCAGTCACAAATGTACATCTTTCAAAATTACACATAAATAACACATACAAAGAAAGAGCTCATTTCCAGCCAGACGCGATGCTATTTCGTTGCTCTTTTCATGCGGCGCGCACTCAAATTTCGACTTGTTGTCCTACAATAAAGCTCCCAAAATATAAGAACTTTTAGTTGCATAATTTCAGACATTTTGCGCAAGTGTTGCAAGTGGCTAGATCGCGGGCTTCGGAAATCAATTCTTTGACTTCAACACAGAGACAAGGGCCCACATTACATCAAACAAAACAACACGGTTGTCCTGCCCCCAGATCTGAAAAGAGGACAGTGATCCAACTTTTCAGACCTGAGTTCAAGAGGGGGTAAAATTTACAAGTACTTAACTTTTAAATCGACGAAAACTGCCCGGCGTCTTCTTCTGCACCAGAGACCTTCATCTTCTTCTTCATGGACCTGCACAGGACACACGGACAAAAAGACAAAAAAAAAAGACTGCAAAAAAAAACACAAGAATGTTAATCACCAGTCACAAATGTACATCTTTCAAAATTACACATAAATAACACATACAAAGAAAGAGCTCATTTCCAGCCAGACGCGATGCTATTTCGTTGCTCTTTTCATGCGGCGCGCACTCAAATTTCGACTTGTTGTCCTACAATAAAGCTCCCAAAATATAAGAACTTTTAGTTGCATAATTTCAGACATTTTGCGCAAGTGTTGCAAGTGGCTAGATCGCGGGCTTCGGAAATCAATTCTTTGACTTCAACACAGAGACAAGGGCCCACATTACATCAAACAAAACAACACGGTTGTCCTGCCCCCAGATCTGAAAAGAGGACAGTGATCCAACTTTTCAGACCTGAGTTCAAGAGGGGGTAAAATTTACAAGTACTTAACTTTTAAATCGACGAAAACTGCCCGGCGTCTTCTTCTGCACCAGAGACCTTCATCTTCTTCTTCATGGACCTGCACAGGACACACGGACAAAAAGACCAAAAAAAAAGACTGCAAAAAAAAACACAAGAATGTTAATCACCAGTCACAAATGTACATCTTTCAAAATTACACATAAATAACACATACAAAGAAAGAGCTCATTTCCAGCCAGACGCGATGCTATTTCGTTGCTCTTTTCATGCGGCGCGCACTCAAATTTCGACTTGTTGTCCTACAATAAAGCTCCCAAAATATAAGAACTTTTAGTTGCATAATTTCAGACATTTTGCGCAAGTGTTGCAAGTGGCTAGATCGCGGGCTTCGGAAATCAATTCTTTGACTTCAACACAGAGACAAGGGCCCACATTACATCAAACAAAACAACACGGTTGTCCTGCCCCCAGATCTGAAAAGAGGACAGTGATCCAACTTTTCAGACCTGAGTTCAAGAGGGGGTAAAATTTACAAGTACTTAACTTTTAAATCGACGAAAACTGCCCGGCGTCTTCTTCTGCACCAGAGACCTTCATCTTCTTCTTCATGGACCTGCACAGGACACACGGACAAAAAGACCAAAAAAAAAAGACTGCAAAAAAAAACACAAGAATGTTAATCACCAGTCACAAATGTACATCTTTCAAAATTACACATAAATAACACATACAAAGAAAGAGCTCATTTCCAGCCAGACGCGATGCTATTTCGTTGCTCTTTTCATGCGGCGCGCACTCAAATTTCGACTTGTTGTCCTACAATAAAGCTCCCAAAATATAAGAACTTTTAGTTGCATAATTTCAGACATTTTGCGCAAGTGTTGCAAGTGGCTAGATCGCGGGCTTCGGAAATCAATTCTTTGACTTCAACACAGAGACAAGGGCCCACATTACATCAAACAAAACAACACGGTTGTCCTGCCCCCAGATCTGAAAAGAGGACAGTGATCCAACTTTTCAGACCTGAGTTCAAGAGGGGGTAAAATTTACAAGTACTTAACTTTTAAATCGACGAAAACTGCCCGGCGTCTTCTTCTGCACCAGAGACCTTCATCTTCTTCTTCATGGACCTGCACAGGACACACGGACAAAAAGACCAAAAAAAAAAGACTGCAAAAAAAAACACAAGAATGTTAATCACCAGTCACAAATGTACATCTTTCAAAATTACACATAAATAACACATACAAAGAAAGAGCTCATTTCCAGCCAGACGCGATGCTATTTCGTTGCTCTTTTCATGCGGCGCGCACTCAAATTTCGACTTGTTGTCCTACAATAAAGCTCCCAAAATATAAGAACTTTTAGTTGCATAATTTCAGACATTTTGCGCAAGTGTTGCAAGTGGCTAGATCGCGGGCTTCGGAAATCAATTCTTTGACTTCAACACAGAGACAAGGGCCCACATTACATCAAACAAAACAACACGGTTGTCCTGCCCCCAGATCTGAAAAGAGGACAGTGATCCAACTTTTCAGACCTGAGTTCAAGAGGGGGTAAAATTTACAAGTACTTAACTTTTAAATCGACGAAAACTGCCCGGCGTCTTCTTCTGCACCAGAGACCTTCATCTTCTTCTTCATGGACCTGCACAGGACACACGGACAAAAAGACCAAAAAAAAAAGACTGCAAAAAAAAACACAAGAATGTTAATCACCAGTCACAAATGTACATCTTTCAAAATTACACATAAATAACACATACAAAGAAAGAGCTCATTTCCAGCCAGACGCGATGCTATTTCGTTGCTCTTTTCATGCGGCGCGCACTCAAATTTCGACTTGTTGTCCTACAATAAAGCTCCCAAAATATAAGAACTTTTAGTTGCATAATTTCAGACATTTTGCGCAAGTGTTGCAAGTGGCTAGATCGCGGGCTTCGGAAATCAATTCTTTGACTTCAACACAGAGACAAGGGCCCACATTACATCAAACAAAACAACACGGTTGTCCTGCCCCCAGATCTGAAAAGAGGACAGTGATCCAACTTTTCAGACCTGAGTTCAAGAGGGGGTAAAATTTACAAGTACTTAACTTTTAAATCGACGAAAACTGCCCGGCGTCTTCTTCTGCACCAGAGACCTTCATCTTCTTCTTCATGGACCTGCACAGGACACACGGACAAAAAGACCAAAAAAAAAAGACTGCAAAAAAAAACACAAGAATGTTAATCACCAGTCACAAATGTACATCTTTCAAAATTACACATAAATAACACATACAAAGAAAGAGCTCATTTCCAGCCAGACGCGATGCTATTTCGTTGCTCTTTTCATGCGGCGCGCACTCAAATTTCGACTTGTTGTCCTACAATAAAGCTCCCAAAATATAAGAACTTTTAGTTGCATAATTTCAGACATTTTGCGCAAGTGTTGCAAGTGGCTAGATCGCGGGCTTCGGAAATCAATTCTTTGACTTCAACACAGAGACAAGGGCCCACATTACATCAAACAAAACAACACGGTTGTCCTGCCCCCAGATCTGAAAAGAGGACAGTGATCCAACTTTTCAGACCTGAGTTCAAGAGGGGGTAAAATTTACAAGTACTTAACTTTTAAATCGACGAAAACTGCCCGGCGTCTTCTTCTGCACCAGAGACCTTCATCTTCTTCTTCATGGACCTGCACAGGACACACGGACAAAAAGACCAAAAAAAAAGACTGCAAAAAAAAACACAAGAATGTTAATCACCAGTCACAAATGTACATCTTTCAAAATTACACATAAATAACACATACAAAGAAAGAGCTCATTTCCAGCCAGACGCGATGCTATTTCGTTGCTCTTTTCATGCGGCGCGCACTCAAATTTCGACTTGTTGTCCTACAATAAAGCTCCCAAAATATAAGAACTTTTAGTTGCATAATTTCAGACATTTTGCGCAAGTGTTGCAAGTGGCTAGATCGCGGGCTTCGGAAATCAATTCTTTGACTTCAACACAGAGACAAGGGCCCACATTACATCAAACAAAACAACACGGTTGTCCTGCCCCCAGATCTGAAAAGAGGACAGTGATCCAACTTTTCAGACCTGAGTTCAAGAGGGGGTAAAATTTACAAGTACTTAACTTTTAAATCGACGAAAACTGCCCGGCGTCTTCTTCTGCACCAGAGACCTTCATCTTCTTCTTCATGGACCTGCACAGGACACACGGACAAAAAGACCAAAAAAAAAAGACTGCAAAAAAAAACACAAGAATGTTAATCACCAGTCACAAATGTACATCTTTCAAAATTACACATAAATAACACATACAAAGAAAGAGCTCATTTCCAGCCAGACGCGATGCTATTTCGTTGCTCTTTTCATGCGGCGCGCACTCAAATTTCGACTTGTTGTCCTACAATAAAGCTCCCAAAATATAAGAACTTTTAGTTGCATAATTTCAGACATTTTGCGCAAGTGTTGCAAGTGGCTAGATCGCGGGCTTCGGAAATCAATTCTTTGACTTCAACACAGAGACAAGGGCCCACATTACATCAAACAAAACAACACGGTTGTCCTGCCCCCAGATCTGAAAAGAGGACAGTGATCCAACTTTTCAGACCTGAGTTCAAGAGGGGGTAAAATTTACAAGTACTTAACTTTTAAATCGACGAAAACTGCCCGGCGTCTTCTTCTGCACCAGAGACCTTCATCTTCTTCTTCATGGACCTGCACAGGACACACGGACAAAAAGACCAAAAAAAAAGACTGCAAAAAAAAACACAAGAATGTTAATCACCAGTCACAAATGTACATCTTTCAAAATTACACATAAATAACACATACAAAGAAAGAGCTCATTTCCAGCCAGACGCGATGCTATTTCGTTGCTCTTTTCATGCGGCGCGCACTCAAATTTCGACTTGTTGTCCTACAATAAAGCTCCCAAAATATAAGAACTTTTAGTTGCATAATTTCAGACATTTTGCGCAAGTGTTGCAAGTGGCTAGATCGCGGGCTTCGGAAATCAATTCTTTGACTTCAACACAGAGACAAGGGCCCACATTACATCAAACAAAACAACACGGTTGTCCTGCCCCCAGATCTGAAAAGAGGACAGTGATCCAACTTTTCAGACCTGAGTTCAAGAGGGGGTAAAATTTACAAGTACTTAACTTTTAAATCGACGAAAACTGCCCGGCGTCTTCTTCTGCACCAGAGACCTTCATCTTCTTCTTCATGGACCTGCACAGGACACACGGACAAAAAGACCAAAAAAAAAAGACTGCAAAAAAAAACACAAGAATGTTAATCACCAGTCACAAATGTACATCTTTCAAAATTACACATAAATAACACATACAAAGAAAGAGCTCATTTCCAGCCAGACGCGATGCTATTTCGTTGCTCTTTTCATGCGGCGCGCACTCAAATTTCGACTTGTTGTCCTACAATAAAGCTCCCAAAATATAAGAACTTTTAGTTGCATAATTTCAGACATTTTGCGCAAGTGTTGCAAGTGGCTAGATCGCGGGCTTCGGAAATCAATTCTTTGACTTCAACACAGAGACAAGGGCCCACATTACATCAAACAAAACAACACGGTTGTCCTGCCCCCAGATCTGAAAAGAGGACAGTGATCCAACTTTTCAGACCTGAGTTCAAGAGGGGGTAAAATTTACAAGTACTTAACTTTTAAATCGACGAAAACTGCCCGGCGTCTTCTTCTGCACCAGAGACCTTCATCTTCTTCTTCATGGACCTGCACAGGACACACGGACAAAAAGACCAAAAAAAAAGACTGCAAAAAAAAACACAAGAATGTTAATCACCAGTCACAAATGTACATCTTTCAAAATTACACATAAATAACACATACAAAGAAAGAGCTCATTTCCAGCCAGACGCGATGCTATTTCGTTGCTCTTTTCATGCGGCGCGCACTCAAATTTCGACTTGTTGTCCTACAATAAAGCTCCCAAAATATAAGAACTTTTAGTTGCATAATTTCAGACATTTTGCGCAAGTGTTGCAAGTGGCTAGATCGCGGGCTTCGGAAATCAATTCTTTGACTTCAACACAGAGACAAGGGCCCACATTACATCAAACAAAACAACACGGTTGTCCTGCCCCCAGATCTGAAAAGAGGACAGTGATCCAACTTTTCAGACCTGAGTTCAAGAGGGGGTAAAATTTACAAGTACTTAACTTTTAAATCGACGAAAACTGCCCGGCGTCTTCTTCTGCACCAGAGACCTTCATCTTCTTCTTCATGGACCTGCACAGGACACACGGACAAAAAGACCAAAAAAAAAAGACTGCAAAAAAAAAACACAAGAATGTTAATCACCAGTCACAAATGTACATCTTTCAAAATTACACATAAATAACACATACAAAGAAAGAGCTCATTTCCAGCCAGACGCGATGCTATTTCGTTGCTCTTTTCATGCGGCGCGCACTCAAATTTCGACTTGTTGTCCTACAATAAAGCTCCCAAAATATAAGAACTTTTAGTTGCATAATTTCAGACATTTTGCGCAAGTGTTGCAAGTGGCTAGATCGCGGGCTTCGGAAATCAATTCTTTGACTTCAACACAGAGACAAGGGCCCACATTACATCAAACAAAACAACACGGTTGTCCTGCCCCCAGATCTGAAAAGAGGACAGTGATCCAACTTTTCAGACCTGAGTTCAAGAGGGGGTAAAATTTACAAGTACTTAACTTTTAAATCGACGAAAACTGCCCGGCGTCTTCTTCTGCACCAGAGACCTTCATCTTCTTCTTCATGGACCTGCACAGGACACACGGACAAAAAGACCAAAAAAAAAAGACTGCAAAAAAAAACACAAGAATGTTAATCACCAGTCACAAATGTACATCTTTCAAAATTACACATAAATAACACATACAAAGAAAGAGCTCATTTCCAGCCAGACGCGATGCTATTTCGTTGCTCTTTTCATGCGGCGCGCACTCAAATTTCGACTTGTTGTCCTACAATAAAGCTCCCAAAATATAAGAACTTTTAGTTGCATAATTTCAGACATTTTGCGCAAGTGTTGCAAGTGGCTAGATCGCGGGCTTCGGAAATCAATTCTTTGACTTCAACACAGAGACAAGGGCCCACATTACATCAAACAAAACAACACGGTTGTCCTGCCCCCAGATCTGAAAAGAGGACAGTGATCCAACTTTTCAGACCTGAGTTCAAGAGGGGGTAAAATTTACAAGTACTTAACTTTTAAATCGACGAAAACTGCCCGGCGTCTTCTTCTGCACCAGAGACCTTCATCTTCTTCTTCATGGACCTGCACAGGACACACGGACAAAAAGACCAAAAAAAAAGACTGCAAAAAAAAACACAAGAATGTTAATCACCAGTCACAAATGTACATCTTTCAAAATTACACATAAATAACACATACAAAGAAAGAGCTCATTTCCAGCCAGACGCGATGCTATTTCGTTGCTCTTTTCATGCGGCGCGCACTCAAATTTCGACTTGTTGTCCTACAATAAAGCTCCCAAAATATAAGAACTTTTAGTTGCATAATTTCAGACATTTTGCGCAAGTGTTGCAAGTGGCTAGATCGCGGGCTTCGGAAATCAATTCTTTGACTTCAACACAGAGACAAGGGCCCACATTACATCAAACAAAACAACACGGTTGTCCTGCCCCCAGATCTGAAAAGAGGACAGTGATCCAACTTTTCAGACCTGAGTTCAAGAGGGGGTAAAATTTACAAGTACTTAACTTTTAAATCGACGAAAACTGCCCGGCGTCTTCTTCTGCACCAGAGACCTTCATCTTCTTCTTCATGGACCTGCACAGGACACACGGACAAAAAGACCAAAAAAAAAAGACTGCAAAAAAAAACACAAGAATGTTAATCACCAGTCACAAATGTACATCTTTCAAAATTACACATAAATAACACATACAAAGAAAGAGCTCATTTCCAGCCAGACGCGATGCTATTTCGTTGCTCTTTTCATGCGGCGCGCACTCAAATTTCGACTTGTTGTCCTACAATAAAGCTCCCAAAATATAAGAACTTTTAGTTGCATAATTTCAGACATTTTGCGCAAGTGTTGCAAGTGGCTAGATCGCGGGCTTCGGAAATCAATTCTTTGACTTCAACACAGAGACAAGGGCCCACATTACATCAAACAAAACAACACGGTTGTCCTGCCCCCAGATCTGAAAAGAGGACAGTGATCCAACTTTTCAGACCTGAGTTCAAGAGGGGGTAAAATTTACAAGTACTTAACTTTTAAATCGACGAAAACTGCCCGGCGTCTTCTTCTGCACCAGAGACCTTCATCTTCTTCTTCATGGACCTGCACAGGACACACGGACAAAAAGACCAAAAAAAAAAGACTGCAAAAAAAAACACAAGAATGTTAATCACCAGTCACAAATGTACATCTTTCAAAATTACACATAAATAACACATACAAAGAAAGAGCTCATTTCCAGCCAGACGCGATGCTATTTCGTTGCTCTTTTCATGCGGCGCGCACTCAAATTTCGACTTGTTGTCCTACAATAAAGCTCCCAAAATATAAGAACTTTTAGTTGCATAATTTCAGACATTTTGCGCAAGTGTTGCAAGTGGCTAGATCGCGGGCTTCGGAAATCAATTCTTTGACTTCAACACAGAGACAAGGGCCCACATTACATCAAACAAAACAACACGGTTGTCCTGCCCCCAGATCTGAAAAGAGGACAGTGATCCAACTTTTCAGACCTGAGTTCAAGAGGGGGTAAAATTTACAAGTACTTAACTTTTAAATCGACGAAAACTGCCCGGCGTCTTCTTCTGCACCAGAGACCTTCATCTTCTTCTTCATGGACCTGCACAGGACACACGGACAAAAAGACCAAAAAAAAAGACTGCAAAAAAAAACACAAGAATGTTAATCACCAGTCACAAATGTACATCTTTCAAAATTACACATAAATAACACATACAAAGAAAGAGCTCATTTCCAGCCAGACGCGATGCTATTTCGTTGCTCTTTTCATGCGGCGCGCACTCAAATTTCGACTTGTTGTCCTACAATAAAGCTCCCAAAATATAAGAACTTTTAGTTGCATAATTTCAGACATTTTGCGCAAGTGTTGCAAGTGGCTAGATCGCGGGCTTCGGAAATCAATTCTTTGACTTCAACACAGAGACAAGGGCCCACATTACATCAAACAAAACAACACGGTTGTCCTGCCCCCAGATCTGAAAAGAGGACAGTGATCCAACTTTTCAGACCTGAGTTCAAGAGGGGGTAAAATTTACAAGTACTTAACTTTTAAATCGACGAAAACTGCCCGGCGTCTTCTTCTGCACCAGAGACCTTCATCTTCTTCTTCATGGACCTGCACAGGACACACGGACAAAAAGACCAAAAAAAAAAGACTGCAAAAAAAAACACAAGAATGTTAATCACCAGTCACAAATGTACATCTTTCAAAATTACACATAAATAACACATACAAAGAAAGAGCTCATTTCCAGCCAGACGCGATGCTATTTCGTTGCTCTTTTCATGCGGCGCGCACTCAAATTTCGACTTGTTGTCCTACAATAAAGCTCCCAAAATATAAGAACTTTTAGTTGCATAATTTCAGACATTTTGCGCAAGTGTTGCAAGTGGCTAGATCGCGGGCTTCGGAAATCAATTCTTTGACTTCAACACAGAGACAAGGGCCCACATTACATCAAACAAAACAACACGGTTGTCCTGCCCCCAGATCTGAAAAGAGGACAGTGATCCAACTTTTCAGACCTGAGTTCAAGAGGGGGTAAAATTTACAAGTACTTAACTTTTAAATCGACGAAAACTGCCCGGCGTCTTCTTCTGCACCAGAGACCTTCATCTTCTTCTTCATGGACCTGCACAGGACACACGGACAAAAAGACCAAAAAAAAAAGACTGCAAAAAAAAACACAAGAATGTTAATCACCAGTCACAAATGTACATCTTTCAAAATTACACATAAATAACACATACAAAGAAAGAGCTCATTTCCAGCCAGACGCGATGCTATTTCGTTGCTCTTTTCATGCGGCGCGCACTCAAATTTCGACTTGTTGTCCTACAATAAAGCTCCCAAAATATAAGAACTTTTAGTTGCATAATTTCAGACATTTTGCGCAAGTGTTGCAAGTGGCTAGATCGCGGGCTTCGGAAATCAATTCTTTGACTTCAACACAGAGACAAGGGCCCACATTACATCAAACAAAACAACACGGTTGTCCTGCCCCCAGATCTGAAAAGAGGACAGTGATCCAACTTTTCAGACCTGAGTTCAAGAGGGGGTAAAATTTACAAGTACTTAACTTTTAAATCGACGAAAACTGCCCGGCGTCTTCTTCTGCACCAGAGACCTTCATCTTCTTCTTCATGGACCTGCACAGGACACACGGACAAAAAGACCAAAAAAAAAAGACTGCAAAAAAAAACACAAGAATGTTAATCACCAGTCACAAATGTACATCTTTCAAAATTACACATAAATAACACATACAAAGAAAGAGCTCATTTCCAGCCAGACGCGATGCTATTTCGTTGCTCTTTTCATGCGGCGCGCACTCAAATTTCGACTTGTTGTCCTACAATAAAGCTCCCAAAATATAAGAACTTTTAGTTGCATAATTTCAGACATTTTGCGCAAGTGTTGCAAGTGGCTAGATCGCGGGCTTCGGAAATCAATTCTTTGACTTCAACACAGAGACAAGGGCCCACATTACATCAAACAAAACAACACGGTTGTCCTGCCCCCAGATCTGAAAAGAGGACAGTGATCCAACTTTTCAGACCTGAGTTCAAGAGGGGGTAAAATTTACAAGTACTTAACTTTTAAATCGACGAAAACTGCCCGGCGTCTTCTTCTGCACCAGAGACCTTCATCTTCTTCTTCATGGACCTGCACAGGACACACGGACAAAAAGACCAAAAAAAAAGACTGCAAAAAAAAACACAAGAATGTTAATCACCAGTCACAAATGTACATCTTTCAAAATTACACATAAATAACACATACAAAGAAAGAGCTCATTTCCAGCCAGACGCGATGCTATTTCGTTGCTCTTTTCATGCGGCGCGCACTCAAATTTCGACTTGTTGTCCTACAATAAAGCTCCCAAAATATAAGAACTTTTAGTTGCATAATTTCAGACATTTTGCGCAAGTGTTGCAAGTGGCTAGATCGCGGGCTTCGGAAATCAATTCTTTGACTTCAACACAGAGACAAGGGCCCACATTACATCAAACAAAACAACACGGTTGTCCTGCCCCCAGATCTGAAAAGAGGACAGTGATCCAACTTTTCAGACCTGAGTTCAAGAGGGGGTAAAATTTACAAGTACTTAACTTTTAAATCGACGAAAACTGCCCGGCGTCTTCTTCTGCACCAGAGACCTTCATCTTCTTCTTCATGGACCTGCACAGGACACACGGACAAAAAGACAAAAAAAAAAGACTGCAAAAAAAAACACAAGAATGTTAATCACCAGTCACAAATGTACATCTTTCAAAATTACACATAAATAACACATACAAAGAAAGAGCTCATTTCCAGCCAGACGCGATGCTATTTCGTTGCTCTTTTCATGCGGCGCGCACTCAAATTTCGACTTGTTGTCCTACAATAAAGCTCCCAAAATATAAGAACTTTTAGTTGCATAATTTCAGACATTTTGCGCAAGTGTTGCAAGTGGCTAGATCGCGGGCTTCGGAAATCAATTCTTTGACTTCAACACAGAGACAAGGGCCCACATTACATCAAACAAAACAACACGGTTGTCCTGCCCCCAGATCTGAAAAGAGGACAGTGATCCAACTTTTCAGACCTGAGTTCAAGAGGGGGTAAAATTTACAAGTACTTAACTTTTAAATCGACGAAAACTGCCCGGCGTCTTCTTCTGCACCAGAGACCTTCATCTTCTTCTTCATGGACCTGCACAGGACACACGGACAAAAAGACCAAAAAAAAAAGACTGCAAAAAAAAACACAAGAATGTTAATCACCAGTCACAAATGTACATCTTTCAAAATTACACATAAATAACACATACAAAGAAAGAGCTCATTTCCAGCCAGACGCGATGCTATTTCGTTGCTCTTTTCATGCGGCGCGCACTCAAATTTCGACTTGTTGTCCTACAATAAAGCTCCCAAAATATAAGAACTTTTAGTTGCATAATTTCAGACATTTTGCGCAAGTGTTGCAAGTGGCTAGATCGCGGGCTTCGGAAATCAATTCTTTGACTTCAACACAGAGACAAGGGCCCACATTACATCAAACAAAACAACACGGTTGTCCTGCCCCCAGATCTGAAAAGAGGACAGTGATCCAACTTTTCAGACCTGAGTTCAAGAGGGGGTAAAATTTACAAGTACTTAACTTTTAAATCGACGAAAACTGCCCGGCGTCTTCTTCTGCACCAGAGACCTTCATCTTCTTCTTCATGGACCTGCACAGGACACACGGACAAAAAGACCAAAAAAAAAAGACTGCAAAAAAAAACACAAGAATGTTAATCACCAGTCACAAATGTACATCTTTCAAAATTACACATAAATAACACATACAAAGAAAGAGCTCATTTCCAGCCAGACGCGATGCTATTTCGTTGCTCTTTTCATGCGGCGCGCACTCAAATTTCGACTTGTTGTCCTACAATAAAGCTCCCAAAATATAAGAACTTTTAGTTGCATAATTTCAGACATTTTGCGCAAGTGTTGCAAGTGGCTAGATCGCGGGCTTCGGAAATCAATTCTTTGACTTCAACACAGAGACAAGGGCCCACATTACATCAAACAAAACAACACGGTTGTCCTGCCCCCAGATCTGAAAAGAGGACAGTGATCCAACTTTTCAGACCTGAGTTCAAGAGGGGGTAAAATTTACAAGTACTTAACTTTTAAATCGACGAAAACTGCCCGGCGTCTTCTTCTGCACCAGAGACCTTCATCTTCTTCTTCATGGACCTGCACAGGACACACGGACAAAAAGACCAAAAAAAAAAGACTGCAAAAAAAAAACACAAGAATGTTAATCACCAGTCACAAATGTACATCTTTCAAAATTACACATAAATAACACATACAAAGAAAGAGCTCATTTCCAGCCAGACGCGATGCTATTTCGTTGCTCTTTTCATGCGGCGCGCACTCAAATTTCGACTTGTTGTCCTACAATAAAGCTCCCAAAATATAAGAACTTTTAGTTGCATAATTTCAGACATTTTGCGCAAGTGTTGCAAGTGGCTAGATCGCGGGCTTCGGAAATCAATTCTTTGACTTCAACACAGAGACAAGGGCCCACATTACATCAAACAAAACAACACGGTTGTCCTGCCCCCAGATCTGAAAAGAGGACAGTGATCCAACTTTTCAGACCTGAGTTCAAGAGGGGGTAAAATTTACAAGTACTTAACTTTTAAATCGACGAAAACTGCCCGGCGTCTTCTTCTGCACCAGAGACCTTCATCTTCTTCTTCATGGACCTGCACAGGACACACGGACAAAAAGACCAAAAAAAAAGACTGCAAAAAAAAACACAAGAATGTTAATCACCAGTCACAAATGTACATCTTTCAAAATTACACATAAATAACACATACAAAGAAAGAGCTCATTTCCAGCCAGACGCGATGCTATTTCGTTGCTCTTTTCATGCGGCGCGCACTCAAATTTCGACTTGTTGTCCTACAATAAAGCTCCCAAAATATAAGAACTTTTAGTTGCATAATTTCAGACATTTTGCGCAAGTGTTGCAAGTGGCTAGATCGCGGGCTTCGGAAATCAATTCTTTGACTTCAACACAGAGACAAGGGCCCACATTACATCAAACAAAACAACACGGTTGTCCTGCCCCCAGATCTGAAAAGAGGACAGTGATCCAACTTTTCAGACCTGAGTTCAAGAGGGGGTAAAATTTACAAGTACTTAACTTTTAAATCGACGAAAACTGCCCGGCGTCTTCTTCTGCACCAGAGACCTTCATCTTCTTCTTCATGGACCTGCACAGGACACACGGACAAAAAGACAAAAAAAAAAGACTGCAAAAAAAAACACAAGAATGTTAATCACCAGTCACAAATGTACATCTTTCAAAATTACACATAAATAACACATACAAAGAAAGAGCTCATTTCCAGCCAGACGCGATGCTATTTCGTTGCTCTTTTCATGCGGCGCGCACTCAAATTTCGACTTGTTGTCCTACAATAAAGCTCCCAAAATATAAGAACTTTTAGTTGCATAATTTCAGACATTTTGCGCAAGTGTTGCAAGTGGCTAGATCGCGGGCTTCGGAAATCAATTCTTTGACTTCAACACAGAGACAAGGGCCCACATTACATCAAACAAAACAACACGGTTGTCCTGCCCCCAGATCTGAAAAGAGGACAGTGATCCAACTTTTCAGACCTGAGTTCAAGAGGGGGTAAAATTTACAAGTACTTAACTTTTAAATCGACGAAAACTGCCCGGCGTCTTCTTCTGCACCAGAGACCTTCATCTTCTTCTTCATGGACCTGCACAGGACACACGGACAAAAAGACCAAAAAAAAAGACTGCAAAAAAAAAACACAAGAATGTTAATCACCAGTCACAAATGTACATCTTTCAAAATTACACATAAATAACACATACAAAGAAAGAGCTCATTTCCAGCCAGACGCGATGCTATTTCGTTGCTCTTTTCATGCGGCGCGCACTCAAATTTCGACTTGTTGTCCTACAATAAAGCTCCCAAAATATAAGAACTTTTAGTTGCATAATTTCAGACATTTTGCGCAAGTGTTGCAAGTGGCTAGATCGCGGGCTTCGGAAATCAATTCTTTGACTTCAACACAGAGACAAGGGCCCACATTACATCAAACAAAACAACACGGTTGTCCTGCCCCCAGATCTGAAAAGAGGACAGTGATCCAACTTTTCAGACCTGAGTTCAAGAGGGGGTAAAATTTACAAGTACTTAACTTTTAAATCGACGAAAACTGCCCGGCGTCTTCTTCTGCACCAGAGACCTTCATCTTCTTCTTCATGGACCTGCACAGGACACACGGACAAAAAGACCAAAAAAAAAGACTGCAAAAAAAAACACAAGAATGTTAATCACCAGTCACAAATGTACATCTTTCAAAATTACACATAAATAACACATACAAAGAAAGAGCTCATTTCCAGCCAGACGCGATGCTATTTCGTTGCTCTTTTCATGCGGCGCGCACTCAAATTTCGACTTGTTGTCCTACAATAAAGCTCCCAAAATATAAGAACTTTTAGTTGCATAATTTCAGACATTTTGCGCAAGTGTTGCAAGTGGCTAGATCGCGGGCTTCGGAAATCAATTCTTTGACTTCAACACAGAGACAAGGGCCCACATTACATCAAACAAAACAACACGGTTGTCCTGCCCCCAGATCTGAAAAGAGGACAGTGATCCAACTTTTCAGACCTGAGTTCAAGAGGGGGTAAAATTTACAAGTACTTAACTTTTAAATCGACGAAAACTGCCCGGCGTCTTCTTCTGCACCAGAGACCTTCATCTTCTTCTTCATGGACCTGCACAGGACACACGGACAAAAAGACCAAAAAAAAAGACTGCAAAAAAAAACACAGAATGTTAATCACCAGTCACAAATGTACATCTTTCAAAATTACACATAAAAACACATACAAAGAAAGAGCTCATTTCCAGCCAGACGCGATGCTATTTCGTTGCTCTTTTCATGCGGCGCGCACTCAATTTCGACTGTTGTCCTACAATAAAGCTCCCAAAATATAAGAACTTTAGTTGCATAATTTCAGACATTTTGCGCAAGTGTTGCAAGTGGCTAGATCGCGGGCTTCGGAAATCAATTCTTTGACTTCAACACAGAGACAAGGGCCCACATTACATCAAACAAAACAACACGGTTGTCCTGCCCCCAGATCTGAAAAGAGGACAGTGATCCAACTTTTCAGACCTGAGTTCAAGAGGGGGTAAAATTTACAAGTACTTAACTTTTAAATCGACGAAAACTGCCCGGCGTCTTCTTCTGCACCAGAGACCTTCATCTTCTTCTTCATGGACCTGCACAGGACACACGGACAAAAAGACCAAAAAAAAAGACTGCAAAAAAAAACACAAGAATGTTAATCACCAGTCACAAATGTACATCTTTCAAAATACACATAAATAACACATACAAAGAAAGAGCTCATTTCCAGCCAGACGCGATGCTATTTCGTTGCTCTTTTCATGCGGCGCGCACTCAAATTTCGACTTGTTGTCCTACAATAAAGCTCCCAAAATATAAGAACTTTAGTTGCATAATTTCAGACATTTTGCGCAAGTGTTGCAAGTGGCTAGATCGCGGGCTTCGGAAATCAATTCTTTGACTTCAACACAGAGACAAGGGCCCACATTACATCAAACAAAACAACACGGTTGTCCTGCCCCCAGATCTGAAAAGAGGACAGTGATCCAACTTTTCAGACCTGAGTTCAAGAGGGGGTAAAATTTACAAGTACTTAACTTTTAAATCGACGAAAATGCCCGGCGTCTTCTTCTGCACCAGAGACCTTCATCTTCTTCTTCATGGACCTGCACAGGACACACGGACAAAAAGACCAAAAAAAAAAGACTGCAAAAAAAACACAAGAATGTTAATCACCAGTCACAAATGTACATCTTTCAAAATTACACATAAATAACACATACAAAGAAAGAGCTCATTTCCAGCCAGACGCGATGCTATTTCGTTGCTCTTTTCATGCGGCGCGCACTCAATTTCGACTTGTTGTCCTACAATAAAGCTCCCAAAATATAAGAACTTTAGTTGCATAATTTCAGACATTTGCGCAAGTGTTGCAAGTGGCTAGATCGCGGGCTTCGGAAATCAATTCTTTGACTTCAACACAGAGACAAGGGCCCACATTACATCAAACAAAACAACACGGTTGTCCTGCCCCCAGATCTGAAAAGAGGACAGTGATCCAACTTTTCAGACCTGAGTTCAAGAGGGGGTAAAATTTACAAGTACTTAACTTTTAAATCGACGAAAACTGCCCGGCGTCTTCTTCTGCACCAGAGACCTTCATCTTCTTCTTCATGGACCTGCACAGGACACACGGACAAAAAGACAAAAAAAAAGACTGCAAAAAAAAACACAAGAATGTTAATCACCAGTCACAAATGTACATCTTTCAAATTACACATAAATAACACATACAAAGAAAGAGCTCATTTCCAGCCAGACGCGATGCTATTTCGTTGCTCTTTTCATGCGGCGCGCACTCAATTTCGACTTGTTGTCCTACAATAAAGCTCCCAAAATATAAGAACTTTTAGTTGCATAATTTCAGACATTTGCGCAAGTGTTGCAAGTGGCTAGATCCGGGGCTTCGGAAATCAATTCTTTGACTTCAACACAGAGACAAGGGCCCACATTACATCAAACAAAACAACACGGTTGTCCTGCCCCAGATCTGAAAAGAGGACAGTGATCCAACTTTTCAGACCTGAGTTCAAGAGGGGGTAAAATTTACAAGTACTTAACTTTTAAATCGACGAAAACTGCCCGGCGTCTTCTTCTGCACCAGAGACCTTCATCTTCTTCTTCATGGACCTGCACAGGACACACGGACAAAAAGACCAAAAAAAAGACTGAAAAAAAAAACAACAAGAATGTTAATCACCAGTCACAAATGTACATCTTTCAAAATTACACATAAATAACACATACAAAGAAAGAGCTCATTTCCAGCCAGACGCGATGCTATTCGTTGCTCTTTCATGCGGCGCGCACTCAAATTTCGACTTGTTGTCCTACAATAAAGCTCCCAAAATATAAGAACTTTTAGTTGCATAATTTCAGACATTTGCGCAAGTGTTGCAAGTGGCTAGATCGCGGGCTTCGGAAATCAATTCTTTGACTTCAACACAGAGACAAGGGCCCACATACATCAAACAAAACAACACGGTTGTCCTGCCCCCAGATCTGAAAAGAGGACAGTGATCCAACTTTTCAGACCTGAGTTCAGAGGGGGTAAAATTTACAAGTACTTAACTTTTAAATCGACGAAAACTGCCCGGCGTCTTCTTCTGCACCAGAGACCTTCATCTTCTTCTTCATGGACCTGCACAGGACACACGGACAAAA
>NW_024037052.1:7826870-7861445 GCF_015706575.1 Patiria miniata | reverse complement strand
TTTGAAAGATGTACATTTGTGACTGGTTATTAACATTGTTCTCTTTTTTTCCAGTATCTTTTTTGTCTTTTTGTCCGTGTGTCCTGTGCAGGTCCATGATGACCAAGTTGAAGGTCTCTGGTGAAGAAGAAGACGCCGGACACTGAGCTTTCGTCGATTTCAAAGTTAAGTACTTGTAAATGTTACCCCCTCTTGAACTCAGGTCTGAGAAGTTGGATCACTGTCCTCTTTTCAGATCTGGGGGCAGGACAACCGTGTTGTTTGTTTGATGTAATGTGGGCCCTTGTCTCTGTGTTGAAGTCAAAGAATTGATTTCCGAAGCCCGCGATCTAGCCACTTGCAACACTTGCGCAAAATGTCTGAAATTATGCAACTGAAAGTTCTTATATTTGGGAGCTTTATTGTATGACAACAAGTCCAATTGAGTGCGCGCCGCATGAAAAGAGCAACGAAATAGCATCGCGTCTGGCTGGAAACGAACTCTTTCTTTGTATGTGTATGTGTTATTATGTGGAATTTTGAAAGATGTACATTTGTGACTGGTTATTAACATTGTTTCTTTTTTTTCCAGTATCTTTTTTGTCTTTTTGTCCGTGTGTCCTGTGCAGGTCCATGATGACCAAGTTGAAGGTCTCTGGTGAAGAAGAAGACGCCGGACACTGAGCTTTCGTCGATTTCAAAGTTAAGTACTTGTAAATGTTACCCCTCTTGAACTCAGGTCTGAGAAGTTGGATCACTGTCCTCTTTTCAGATCTGGGGGCAGGACAACCGTGTTGTTTTGTTTGATGTAATGTGGGCCCTTGTCTCTGTGTTGAAGTCAAAGAATTGATTTCCGAAGCCCGCGATCTAGCCACTTGCAACACTTGCGCAAAATGTCTGAAATTATGCAACTGAAAGTTCTTATATTTTGGGAGCTTTATTGTATGACAACAAGTCCAAATTGAGTGCGCGCCGCATGAAAAGAGCAACGAAATAGCATCGCGTCTGGCTGGAAACGAACTCTTTCTTTGTATGTGTATGTGTTATTTATGTGGAATTTTGAAAGATGTACATTTGTGACTGGTTATTAACATTGTTCTCTTTTTTTCCAGTATCTTTTTTGTCTTTTTGTCCGTGTGTCCTGTGCAGGTCCATGATGATCAAGTTGAAGGTCTCTGGTGAAGAAGAAGACGCCGGACACTGAGCTTTCGTCGATTTCAAAGTTAAGTACTTGTAAATGTTACCCCCTCTTGAACTCAGGTCTGAGAAGTTGGATCACTGTCCTCTTTTCAGATCTGGGGGCAGGACAACCGTGTTGTTTTGTTTGATGTAATGTGGGCCCTTGTCTCTGTGTTGAAGTCAAAGAATTGATTTCCGAAGCCCGCGATCTAGCCACTTGCAACACTTGCGCAAAATGTCTGAAATTATGCAACTGAAAGTTCTTATATTTTGGGAGCTTTATTGTATGACAACAAGTCCAAATTGAGTGCGCGCCGCATGAAAAGAGCAACGAAATAGCATCGCGTCTGGCTGGAAACAAACTCTTTCTTTGTATGTGTATGTGTTATTTACGTGGAATGTTGAAAGATGTACATTTGTGACTGGTTATTAACATTGTTCTCTTTTTTTTCCAGTATCTTTTTGTCTTTTTGTCCGTGTGTCCTGTGCAGGTCCATGATGACCAAGTTGAAGGTCTCTGGTGAAGAAGAAGACGCCGGACACTGAGCTTTCGTCGATTTCAAAGTTAAGTACTTGTAAATGTTACCCCCTCTTGAACTCAGGTCTGAGAAGTTGGATCACTGTCCTATTTTCAGATCTGGGGGCAGGACAACCGTGTTGTTTTGTTTGATGTAATGTGGGCCCTTGTCTCTGTGTTGAAGTCAAAGAATTGATTTCCGAAGCCCGCGATCTAGCCACTTGCAACACTTGCGCAAAATGTCTGAAATTATGCAACTGAAAGTTCTTATATTTTGGGAGCTTTATTGTATGACAACAAGTCCAAATTGAGTGCGCGCCGCATGAAAAGAGCAACGAAATAGCATCGCGTCTGGCTGGAAACGAACTCTTTCTTTGTATGTGTATGTGTTATTTATGTGGAATGTTGAAAGATGTACATTTGTGACTGGTTATTAACATTGTTCTCTTTTTTTTCCAGTATCTTTTTTGTCTTTTTGTCCGTGTGTCCTGTGCAGGTCTATGATGACCAAGTTGAAGGTCTCTGGTGAAGAAGAAGACGCCGGACACTGAACTTTCGTCGATTTCAAAGTTAAGTACTTGTAAATGTTACCCCCTCTTGAACTCAGGTCTGAGAAGTTGGATCACTGTCCTTTTCAGATCTGGGGGCAGGACAACCGTGTTGTTTTGTTTGATGTAATGTGGGCCCTTGTCTCTGTGTTGAAGTCAAAGAATTGATTTCCGAAGCCCGAGATTTAGCCACTTGCAACACTTGCACAAAATGTCTGAAATTATGCAACTGAAAGTTCTTATATTTTGGGAGCTTTATTGTATGACAACAAGTCCAAATTGAGTGCGCGCCGCATGAAAAGAGCAACGAAATAGCATCGCGTCTGGCTGGAAACGAACTCTCTTACCTTGTATGTGTATGTGTTATTTATGTGGAATTTTGAAAGATGTACATTTGTGACTGGGTTATTAACATTGTTCTCTTTTTTCCAGTATCTTTTCATGTCTTTTTGTCCGTGTGTCCTGTTCAGGTCCGTGATGACCAAGTTGAAGGTCTCTGGTGAAGAAGAAGACGCCGGACACTGAGCTTTCGTCGATTTCAAAGTTAAGTACTTGTAAATGTTAACCCTCTTGAACTCAGGTCTGAGAAGTTGGATCCCTGTCGTCTTTCAGATCTGGGGGCAGGACAACCGTGTTGTTTTGTTTGATGTAATGTGGGCCCTTGTCTCTGTGTTGAAGTCAAAGAATTGATTTCCGAAGCCCGCGATCTAGCCACTTGCAACACTTGCTCAAAATGTCTGAAATTATGCAACTGAAAGTTCTTATATTTTGGGAGCTTTATTGTATGACACATACATATACACAGAAAAGAGTTCGTTTCCAGCCAGACGCGATGCTATTTGTTGCTCTTTTCATGCTGGCGCGCACTCAATTTGGACTTGTGTCATACAATAAAACTCCCAAAATATAAGAACTTTCAGTTGCATAATTTCAGACATTTGCGCAAGTGTTGCCAGTGGCTAGATCGCGGGGCTTCGAAATCAATTCTTTGACTTCAACACAAAAACAAGGCCCACATTACATCAAACAAAAACAACACGGTTGTCCTGCCCCCAGATCTGAAAAGAGGACAGTGAAAAGAGCAAGGAAATAGCATCGCGTCTGGCTGGAAACGAACTCTTTCTTTCTATGTGTATGTGTTATGTATGTGGAATTTTGAAAGATGTACATTTGTGACTGGTTATTAACATTGTTCTCTTTTTTTCCAGTATCTTTTTTGTCTTTTTGTCCGTGTGTCCTGTGCAGGTCCATGATGACCAAGTTGAAGGTCTCTGGTGAAGAAGAAGACGCCGGACACTGAGCTTTCGTCGATTTCAAAGTTAAGTACTTGTAAATGTTACCCCCTCTTGAACTCAGGTCTGAGAAGTTGGATCACTGTCCTCTTTTCAGATCTGGGGGCAGGACAACCGTGTTGTTTTGTTTGATGTAATGTGGGCCCTTGTCTCTGTGTTGAAGTCAAAGAATTGATTTCCGAAGCCCGCGATCTAGCCACTTGCAACACTTGCGCAAAATGTCTGAAATTATGCAACTGAAAGTTCTTATATTTTGGGAGCTTTATTGTATGACAACAAGTCCAAATTGAGTGCGCGCCGCATGAAAAGAGCAACGAAATAGCATCGCGTCTGGCTGGAAACGAACTCTTTCTTTGTATGTGTATGTGTTATTTATGTGGAATGTTGAAAGATGTACATTTGTGACTGGTTATTAACATTGTTCTTTTTTTTTCCAGTATCTTTTTTGTCTTTTTGTCCGTGTGTCCTGTGCAGGTCCATGATGACCAAGTTGAAGGTCTCTGGTGAAGAAGAAGACGCCGGACACTGAGCTTTCGTCGATTTCAAAGTTAAGTACTTGTAAATGTTACCCCCTCTTGAACTCAGGTCTGAGAAGTTGGATCACTGTCCTCTTTTCAGATCTGGGGCAGGACAACCGTGTTGTTTTGTTTGATGTAATGTGGGCCCTTGTCTCTGTGTTGAAGTCAAAGAATTGATTTCCGAAGCCCGCGATCTAGCCACTTGCAACACTTGCGCAAAATGTCTGAAATTATGCAACTGAAAGTTCTTATATTTTGGGAGCTTTATTGTATGACAACAAGTCCAAATTGAGTGCGCGCCGCATGAAAAGAGCAACGAAATAGCATCGCGTCTGGCTGGAAACGAACTCTTTCTTTGTATGTGTATGTGTTATTTATGTGGAATGTTGAAAGATGTACATTTGTGACTGGTTATTAACATTGTTCTCTTTTTTTTTCCAGTATCTTTTTTGTCTTTTTTGTGTGTGTCCTGTGCAGGTCCATGATGACCAAGTTGAAGGTCTCTGGTGAAGAAGAAGACGCCGGACACTGAGCTTTCGTCGATTTCAAAGTTAAGTACTTGTAAATGTTACCCCCTCTTGAACTCAGGTCTGAGAAGTTGGATCACTGTCCTCTTTTCAGATCTGGGGGCAGGACAACCGTGTTGTTTTGTTTGATGTAATGTGGGCCCTTGTCTCTGTGTTGAAGTCAAAGAATTGATTTCCGAAGCCCGCGATCTAGCCACTTGCAACACTTGCGCAAAATGTCTGAAATTATGCAACTGAAAGTTCTTATTTTTGGGAGCTTTATTGTATGACAACAAGTCCAAATTGAGTGCGCGCCGCATGAAAAGAGCAACGAAATAGCATCGCGTCTGGCTGGAAACAAACTCTTTCTTTGTATGTGTATGTGTTATTACGTGGAATGTTGAAAGATGTACATTTGTGACTGGTTATTAACATTGTTCTCTTTTTTTCCAGTATCTTTTTGTCTTTTTGTCCGTGTGTCCTGTGCAGGTCCATGATGACCAAGTTGAAGGTCTCTGGTGAAGAAGAAGACGCCGGACACTGAGCTTTCGTCGATTTAAAGTTAAGTACTTGTAAATGTTACCCCCTCTTGAACTCAGGTCTGAGAAGTTGGATCACTGTCCTCTTTTCAGATCTGGGGGCAGGACAACCGTTTGTTTTGTTTGATGTAATGTGGGCCCTTGTCTCTGTGTTGAAGTCAAAGAATTGATTTCCGAAGCCCTCGATCTAGCCACTTGCAACACTTGCGCAAAATGTCTGAAATTATGCAACTGAAAGTTCTTATATTTTGGGAGCTTTATTGTATGACAACAAGTCCAAATTGAGTGCGCGCCGCATGAAAAGAGCAACGAAATAGCATCGCGTCTGGCTGGAAACGAACTCTTTCTTTGTATGTGTATGTGTTATTTATGTGGAATGTTGAAAGATGTACATTTGTGACTGGTTATTAACATTGTTCTCTTTTTTTTCCAGTATCTTTTTTGTCTTTTTGTCCGTGTGTCCTGTGCAGGTCCATGATGACCAAGTTGAAGGTCTCTGGTGAAGAAGAAGACGCCGGACACTGAGCTTTCGTCGATTTCAAAGTTAAGTACTTGTAAATGTTACCCCCTCTTGAACTCAGGTCTGAGAAGTTGGATCACTGTCCTCTTTTCAGATCTGGGGGCAGGACAACCGTGTTGTTTTGTTTGATGTAATGTGGGCCCTTGTCTCTGTGTTGAAGTCAAAGAATTGATTTCCGAAGCCCGCGATCTAGCCACTTGCAACACTTGCGCAAAATGTCTGAAATTATGCAACTGAAAGTTCTTATATTTTGGGAGCTTTATTGTATGACAACAAGTCCAAATTGAGTGCGCGCCGCATGAAAAGAGCAACGAAATAGCATCGTGTGGCTGGAAACGAACTCTTTCTTTGTATGTGTATGTGTTATTTACGTGGAATGTTGAAAGATGTACATTTGTGACTGGTTATTAACATTGTTCTCTTTTTTTTCCAGTATCTTTTTTGTCTTTTTGTCCGTGTGTCCTGTGCAGGTCCATGATGACCAAGTTGAAGGTCTCTGGTGAAGAAGAAGACGCCGGACACTGAGCTTTCGTCGATTTCAAAGTTAAGTACTTGTAAATGTTACCCCCTCTTGAACTCAGGTCTGAGAAGTTGGATCACTGTCCTCTTTTCAGATCTGGGGGCAGGACAACCGTGTTGTTTTGTTTGATGTAATGTGGGCCCTTGTCTCTGTGTTGAAGTCAAAGAATTGATTTCCGAAGCCCGCGATCTAGCCACTTGCAACACTTGCGCAAAATGTCTGAAATTAGGCAACTGAAAGTTCTTATATTTTGGGAGCTTTATTGTATGACAACAAGTCCAAATTGAGTGCGCGCCGCATGAAAAGAGCAACGAAATAGCATCGCGTCTGGCTGGAAACGAACTCTTCTTTGTATGTGTATGTGTTATTTATGTGAATGTTGAAAGATGTACATTTGTGACTGGTTATTAACATTGTTCTCTTTTTTTTCCAGTTTCTTTTTTGTCTTTTTGTCCGTGTGTCCTGTGCAGGTCCATGATGACCAAGTTGAAGGTCTCTGGTGAAGAAGAAGACGCCGGACACTGAGCTTTCGTTATTTCAAAGTTAAGTACTTGTAAATGTTAACCCCTCTTGAACTCAGGTCTGAGAAGTTGGATCACTGTCCTCTTTTCAGATCTGGGGGCAGGACAACCGTGTTGTTTTGTTTGATGTAATGTGGGCCCTTGTCTCTGTGTTGAAGTCAAAGAATTGATTTCCGAAGCCCGCGATCTAGCCACTTGCAACACTTGCGCAAAATGTCTGAAATTATGCAACTGAAAGTTCTTATATTTTGGGAGCTTTATTGTATGACAACAAGTCCAAATTGAGTGCGCGCCGCATGAAAAGAGCAACGAAATAGCATCGCGTCTGGCTGGAAACGAACTCTTTCTTTGTATGTGTATGTGTTATTTATGTGGAATGTTGAAAGATGTACATTTGTGACTGGTTATTAACATTGTTCTCTTTTTTCCAGTATCTTTTTTCTTTTTGTCCGTGTGTCCTGTGCAGGTCCATGATGACCAAGTTGAAGGTCTCTGGTGAAGAAGAAGACGCCGGACACTGAGCTTTCGTCGATTTCAAAGTTAAGTACTTGTAAATGTTACCCCCTCTTGAACTCAGGTCTGAGAAGTTGGATCACTGTCCTCTTTTCAGATCTGGGGGCAGGACAACCGTGTTGTTTTGTTTGATGTAATGTGGGCCCTTGTCTCTGTGTTGAAGTCAAAGAATTGATTTCCGAAGCCCGCGATCTAGCCACTTGCAACACTTGCGCAAAATGTCTGAAATTATGCAACTGAAAGTTCTTATATTTTGGGAGCTTATTGTATGACAACAAGTCCAAATTGAGTGCGCGCCGCATGAAAAGAGCAACGAAATAGCATCGCGTCTGGCTGGAAACGAACTCTTTCTTTGTATGTGTATGTGTTATTTATGTGGAATGTTGAAAGATGTACATTTGTGACTGGTTATTAACATTGTTCTCTTTTTTTTCCAGTATCTTTTTTGTCTTTTTGTCCGTGTGTCCTGTGCAGGTCCATGATGACCAAGTTGAAGGTCTCTGGTGAAGAAGAAGACGCCGGACACTGAGCTTTCGTCGATTTCAAAGTTAAGTACTTGTAAATGTTACCCCTCTTGAACTCAGGTCTGAGAAGTTGGATCACTGTCCTCTTTTCAGATCTGGGGGCAGGACAACCGTGTTGTTTTGTTTGATGTAATGTGGGCCCTTGTCTCTGTGTTGAAGTCAAAGAATTGATTTCCGAAGCCCGCGATCTAGCCACTTGCAACACTTGCGCAAAATGTCTGAAATTATGCAACTGAAAGTTCTTATATTTTGGGAGCTTTATTGTATGACAACAAGTCCAAATTGAGTGCGCGCCGCATGAAAAGAGCAACGAAATAGCATCGCGTCTGGCTGGAAACGAACTCTTTCTTTGTATGTGTATGTGTTATTTATGTGGAATGTTGAAAGATGTACATTTGTGACTGGTTATTAACATTGTTCTTTTTTTTTCCAGTATCTTTTTTGTCTTTTTGTCCGTGTGTCCTGTGCAGGTCCATGATGACCAAGTTGAAGGTCTCTGGTGAAGAAGAAGACGCCGGACACTGAGCTTTCGTCGATTTCAAAGTTAAGTACTTGTAAATGTTACCCCTCTTGAACTCAGGTCTGAGAAGTTGGATCACTGTCCTCTTTTCAGATCTGGGGGCAGGACAACCGTGTTGTTTTGTTTGATGTAATGTGGGCCCTTGTCTCTGTGTTGAAGTCAAAGAATTGATTTCCGAAGCCCGCGATCTAGCCACTTGCAACACTTGCGCAAAATGTCTGAAATTATGCAACTGAAAGTTCTTATATTTTGGGAGCTTTATTGTATGACAACAAGTCCAAATTGAGTGCGCGCCGCATGAAAAGAGCAACGAAATAGCATCGCGTCTGGCTGGAAACGAACTCTTTCTTTGTATGTGTATGTGTTATTTATGTGGAATGTTGAAAGATGTACATTTGTGACTGGTTATTAACATTGTTCTCTTTTTTTTCCAGTATCTTTTTTGTCTTTTTGTCCGTGTGTCCTGTGCAGGTCCATGATGACCAAGTTGAAGGTCTCTGGTGAAGAAGAAGACGCCGGACACTGAGCTTTCGTCGATTTCAAAGTTAAGTACTTGTAAATGTTACCCCCTCTTGAACTCAGGTCTGAGAAGTTGGATCACTGTCCTCTTTTCAGATCTGGGGGCAGGACAACCGTGTTGTTTTGTTTGATGTAATGTGGGCCCTTGTCTCTGTGTTGAAGTCAAAGAATTGATTTCCGAAGCCCGCGATCTAGCCACTTGCAACACTTGCGCAAAATGTCTGAAATTATGCAACTGAAAGTTCTTATATTTTGGGAGCTTTATTGTATGACAACAAGTCCAAATTGAGTGCGCGCCGCATGAAAAGAGCAACGAAATAGCATCGCGTCTGGCTGGAAACGAACTCTTTCTTTGTATGTGTATGTGTTATTTATGTGGAATGTTGAAAGATGTACATTTGTGACTGGTTATTAACATTGTTCTCTTTTTTTTCCAGTATCTTTTTTGTCTTTTGTCCGTGGTCCTGTGCAGGTCCATGATGACCAAGTTGAAGGTCTCTGGTGAAGAAGAAGACGCCGGACACTGAGCTTTCGTCGATTTCAAAGTTAAGTACTTGTAAATGTTACCCCCTCTTGAACTCAGGTCTGAGAAGTTGGATCACTGTCCTCTTTTCAGATCTGGGGGCAGGACAACCGTGTTGTTTTGTTTGATGTAATGTGGGCCCTTGTCTCTGTGTTGAAGTCAAAGAATTGATTTCCGAAGCCCGCGATCTAGCCACTTGCAACACTTGCGCAAAATGTCTGAAATTATGCAACTGAAAGTTCTTATATTTTGGGAGCTTTATTGTATGACAACAAGTCCAAATTGAGTGCGCGCCGCATGAAAAGAGCAACGAAATAGCATCGCGTCTGGCTGGAAACGAACTCTTTCTTTGTATGTGTATGTGTTATTTATGTGGAATGTTGAAAGATGTACATTTGTGACTGGTTATTAACATTGTTCTCTTTTTTTCCAGTATCTTTTTTGTCTTTTTGTCCGTGTGTCCTGTGCAGGTCCATGATGACCAAGTTGAAGGTCTCTGGTGAAGAAGAAGACGCCGGACACTGAGCTTTCGTCGATTTCAAAGTTAAGTACTTGTAAATGTTACCCCCTCTTGAACTCAGGTCTGAGAAGTTGGATCACTGTCCTCTTTTCAGATCTGGGGGCAGGACAACCGTGTTGTTTTGTTTGATGTAATGTGGGCCCTTGTCTCTGTGTTGAAGTCAAAGAATTGATTTCCGAAGCCCGCGATCTAGCCACTTGCAACACTTGCGCAAAATGTCTGAAATTATGCAACTGAAAGTTCTTATATTTTGGGAGCTTTATTGTATGACAACAAGTCCAAATTGAGTGCGCGCCGCATGAAAAGAGCAACGAAATAGCATCGCGTCTGGCTGGAAACGAACTCTTTCTTTGTATGTGTATGTGTTATTATGTGGAATGTTGAAAGATGTACATTTGTGACTGGTTATTAACATTGTTCTCTTTTTTTTCCAGTATCTTTTTTGTCTTTTTGTCCGTGTGTCCTGTGCAGGTCCATGATGACCAAGTTGAAGGTCTCTGGTGAAGAAGAAGACGCCGGACACTGAGCTTTCGTCGATTTCAAAGTTAAGTACTTGTAAATGTTACCCCCTCTTGAACTCAGGTCTGAGAAGTTGGATCACTGTCCTCTTTTCAGATCTGGGGCAGGACAACCGTGTTGTTTTGTTTGATGTAATGTGGGCCCTTGTCTCTGTGTTGAAGTCAAAGAATTGATTTCCGAAGCCCGCGATCTAGCCACTTGCAACACTTGCGCAAAATGTCTGAAATTATGCAACTGAAAGTTCTTATATTTTGGGAGCTTTATTGTATGACAACAAGTCCAAATTGAGTGCGCGCCGCATGAAAAGAGCAACGAAATAGCATCGCGTCTGGCTGGAAACGAACTCTTTCTTTGTATGTGTATGTGTTATTCATGTGGAATGTTGAAAGATGTACATTGTGACTGGTTATTAACATTGTTCTCTTTTTTCCAGTATCTTTTTTGTCTTTTTGTCCGTGTGTCCTGTGCAGGTCCATGATGACCAAGTTGAAGGTCTCTGGTGAAGAAGAAGACGCCGGACACTGAGCTTTCGTCGATTTCAAAGTTAAGTACTTGTAAATGTTACCCCCTCTTGAACTCAGGTCTGAGAAGTTGGATCACTGTCCTCTTTTCAGATCTGGGGCAGGACAACCGTGTTGTTTTGTTTGATGTAATGTGGGCCCTGTCTCTGTGTTGAAGTCAAAGAATTGATTTCCGAAGCCGCGATCTAGCCACTTGCAACACTTGCGCAAAATGTCTGAAATTATGCAACTGAAAGTTCTTATATTTTGGGAGCTTTATTGTATGACAACAAGTCCAAATTGAGTGCGCGCCGCATGAAAAGAGCAACGAAATAGCATCGCGTCTGGCTGGAAACGAACTCTTTCTTTGTATGTGTATGTGTTATTCATGTGGAATGTTGAAAGATGTACATTTGTGACTGGTTATTAACATTGTTCTCTTTTTTTCCAGTATCTTTTTTGTCTTTTGTCCGTGTGTCCTGTGCAGGTCCATGATGACCAAGTTGAAGGTCTCTGGTGAAGAAGAAGACGCCGGACACTGAGCTTTCGTCGATTTCAAAGTTAAGTACTTGTAAATGTTACCCCCTCTTGAATCAGGTCTGAGAAGTTGGATCACTGTCCTCTTTTCAGATCTGGGGGCAGGACAACCGTGTTGTTTTGTTTGATGTAATGTGGGCCCTTGTCTCTGTGTTGAAGTCAAAGAATTGATTTCCGAAGCCCGCGATCTAGCCACTTGCAACACTTGCGCAAAATGTCTGAAATTATGCAACTGAAAGTTTTTATTTTGGGAGCTTTATTGTATGACAACAAGTCCAAATTGAGTGCGCGCCGCATGAAAAGAGCAACGAAATAGCATCGCGTCTGGCTGGAAACGAACTCTTTCTTTGTATGTGTATGTGTTATTATGTGAATTTTGAAAGATGTACATTTGTGACTGGGATTAACATTGTTCTTTTTTTTTCCAGTGTCTTTTTGTCCGTGTGTCCTGTGCAGGTCCATGATGACCAAGTTGAAGGTCTCTGGTGAAAGAGAGACGCCGGACACTGAGCTTTCGTCGATTCAAAGTTAAGTACTTGTAAATGTTTCCCCCTCTTGAACTCAGGTCTGAAAAATTGATCACTGTTCTATTTCAGATCTGGGGGCAGGACAACCGTGTTGTTTTGTTTGATGTAATGTGGGCCCTTGTCTCTGTGTTGAAGTCAAGAATTGATTTCGAAGCCCGCGATCTAGCCACTTGCAACACTTGCGCAAAATGTCTGAAATTAGCAACTGAAAGTTCTTATATTTTGGGAGTTTTATTGTATGACAACAAGTCCAAATTGAGTGCCGCCGCATGAAAAGAGCAACGAAATAGCATCGCGTCTGGCTGGAAACGAACTCTTTCTTTGTATGTGTATGTGTTATTCATGTGGAATGTTGAAAGATGTACATTTGTGACTGGTTATAACATTGTTCTCTTTTTTTTCCAGTATCTTTTTTGTCTTTTTGTCCGTGTGTCCTGTGCAGGTCCATGATGACCAAGTTGAAGGTCTCTGGTGAAGAAGAAGACGCCGGACACTGAGCTTTCGTCGATTTCAAAGTTAAGTACTTGTAAATGTTACCCCCTCTTGAACTCAGGTCTGAGAAGTTGGATCACTGTCCTCTTTTCAGATCTGGGGGCAGGACAACCGTGTTGTTTTGTTTGATGTAATGTGGGCCCTTGTCTCTGTGTTGAAGTCAAAGAATTGATTTCCGAAGCCCGCGATCTAGCCACTTGCAACACTTGCGCAAAATGTCTGAAATTATGCAACTGAAAGTTCTTATATTTGGGAGCTTTATTGTATGACACACATACACATACAAAGAAAGAGTTCGTTTCCAGCCAGACGCGATGCTATTTCGTTGCTCTTTTCATGCGGCGCGCACTCAATTTGGACTTGTTGTCATACAATAAAGCTCCCAAAATATAAGAACTTTCAGTTGCATAATTTCAGACATTTTGCGCAAGTGTTGCAAGTGGCTAGATCGCGGGCTTCGGAAATCAATTCTTTGACTTCAACACAGAGACAAGGGCCCACATTACATCAAACAAAACAACACGGTTGTCCTGCCCCCAGATCTGAAAGAGGACAGTGATCCAACTTCTCAGACCTGAGTTCAAGAGGGGGTAACATTTACAAGTACTTAACTTTGAAATCGACGAAAGCTCAGTGTCCGGCGTCTTCTTCTTCACCAGAGACCTTCAACTTGGTCATCATGGACCTGCACAGGACACACGGACAAAAGACAAAAAAGATACTGGAAAAAAAAGAGAACAATGTTAATAACCAGTCACAAATGTACATCTTTCAAATTCCACATGAATAACACATACACATACAAAGAAAGAGTTCGTTTCCAGCCAGACGCGATGCTATTTCGTTGCTCTTTTCATGCGGCGCGCACTCAATTTGGACTTGTTGTCATACAATAAAGCTCCCAAAATATAAGAACTTTCAGTTGCATAATTTCAGACATTTTGCGCAAGTGTTGCAAGTGGCTAGATCGCGGGCTTCGGAAATCAATTCTTTGACTTCAACACAGAGACAAGGGCCCACATTACATCAAACAAAACAACACGGTTGTCCTGCCCCCAGATCTGAAAAGAAAACAGTGATCCAACTTTCAGACCTGAGTTCAAGAGGGGGTAACATTTACAAGTACTTAACTTTGAAATCGACGAAAGCTCAGTGTCCGGCGTCTTCTTCTTCACCAGAGACCTTCAACTTGGTCATCATGGACCTGCACGGACAAAAGGACAAAAAGACACTGGAAAAAAAAAGAACAATGTTAATCACCAGTCACAAATGTACATCTTTCAAAATTCCACATAAATAACACATACACATAAAGAAAGAGTTCGTTTCCAGCCAGACGCGATGCTATTTCGTTGCTCTTTTCATGCGGCGCGCACTCAATTTGGACTTGTTGTCATACAATAAAGCTCCCAAAATATAAGAACTTTCAGTTGCATAATTTCAGACATTTTGCGCAAGTGTTGCAAGTGGCTAGATCGCGGGCTTCGGAAATCAATTCTTTGACTTCAACACAGAGACAAGGGCCCACATTACATCAAACAAAACAACACGGTTGTCCTGCCCCCAGATCTGAAAAGAGGACAGTGATCCAACTTCTCAGACCTGAGTTCAAGAGGGGGTAACATTTACAAGTACTTAACTTTGAAATCGACGAAAGCTCAGTGTCCGGCGTCTTCTTCTTCACCAGAGACCTTCAACTGGTCATCATGGACCTGCACAGGACACACGGACAAAAAGACAAAAAAGATACTGGAAAAAAAAGAGAACAATGTTAATAACCAGTCACAAATGTACATCTTTCAACATTCCACATGAATAACACATACACATACAAAGAAAGAGTTCGTTTCCAGCCAGACGCGATGCTATTTCGTTGCTCTTTTCATGCGGCGCGCACTCAATTTGGACTTGTTGTCATACAATAAAGCTCCCAAAATATAAGAACTTTCAGTTGCATAATTTCAGACATTTTGCGCAAGTGTTGCAAGTGGCTAGATCGCGGGCTTCGGAAATCAATTCTTTGACTTCAACACAGAGACAAGGGCCCACATTACATCAAACAAAACAACACGGTTGTCCTGCCCCCAGATCTGAAAAGAGGACAGTGATCCAACTTCTCAGACCTGAGTTCAAGAGGGGGTAACATTTACAAGTACTTAACTTTGAAATCGACGAAAGCTCAGTGTCCGGCGTCTTCTTCTTCACCAGAGACCTTCAACTTGGTCATCATGGACCTGCACAGGACACACGGACAAAAAGACAAAAAAGATACTGGAAAAAAAAGAGAACAATGTTAATAACCAGTCACAAATGTACATCTTTCAACATTCCACATGAATAACACATACACATACAAAGAAAGAGTTCGTTTCCAGCCAGACGCGATGCTATTTCGTTGCTCTTTTCATGCGGCGCGCACTCAATTTGGACTTGTTGTCATACAATAAAGCTCCCAAAATATAAGAACTTTCAGTTGCATAATTTCAGACATTTTGCGCAAGTGTTGCAAGTGGCTAGATCGCGGGCTTCGGAAATCAATTCTTTGACTTCAACACAGAGACAAGGGCCCACATTACATCAAACAAAACAACACGGTTGTCCTGCCCCCAGATCTGAAAAGAGGACAGTGATCCAACTTCTCAGACCTGAGTTCAAGAGGGGGTAACATTTACAAGTACTTAACTTTGAAATCGACGAAAGCTCAGTGTCCGGCGTCTTCTTCTTCACCAGAGACCTTCAACTTGGTCATCATGGACCTGCACAGGACACACGGACAAAAAGAGAAAAAAGATACTGGAAAAAAAAGAGAACAATGTTAATAACCAGTCACAAATGTACATCTTTCAACATTCCACATGAATAACACATACACATACAAAGAAAGAGTTCGTTTCCAGCCAGACGCGATGCTATTTCGTTGCTCTTTTCATGCGGCGCGCACTCAATTTGGACTTGTTGTCATACAATAAAGCTCCCAAAATATAAGAACTTTCAGTTGCATAATTTCAGACATTTTGCGCAAGTGTTGCAAGTGGCTAGATCGCGGGCTTCGGAAATCAATTCTTTGACTTCAACACAGAGACAAGGGCCCACATTACATCAAACAAAACAACACGGTTGTCCTGCCCCCAGATCTGAAAAGAGGACAGTGATCCAACTTCTCAGACCTGAGTTCAAGAGGGGGTAACATTTACAAGTACTTAACTTTGAAATCGACGAAAGCTCAGTGTCCGGCGTCTTCTTCTTCACCAGAGACCTTCAACTTGGTCATCATGGACCTGCACAGGACACACGGACAAAAAGAGAAAAAAGATACTGAAAAAAAAGAGAACAATGTTAATAACCAGTCACAAATGTACATCTTTCAACATTCCACATGAATAACACATACACATACAAAGAAAGAGTTCGTTTCCAGCCAGACGCGATGCTATTTCGTTGCTCTTTTCATGCGGCGCGCACTCAATTTGGACTTGTTGTCATACAATAAAGCTCCCAAAATATAAGAACTTTCAGTTGCATAATTTCAGACATTTTGCGCAAGTGTTGCAAGTGGCTAGATCGCGGGCTTCGGAAATCAATTCTTTGACTTCAACACAGAGACAAGGGCCCACATTACATCAAACAAAACAACACGGTTGTCCTGCCCCCAGATCTGAAAAGAGGACAGTGATCCAACTTCTCAGACCTGAGTTCAAGAGGGGGTAACATTTACAAGTACTTAACTTTGAAATCGACGAAAGCTCAGTGTCCGGCGTCTTCTTCTTCACCAGAGACCTTCAACTTGGTCATCATGGACCTGCACAGGACACACGGACAAAAAGACAAAAAAGATACTGGAAAAAAAAGAGAACAATGTTAATAACCAGTCACAAATGTACATCTTTCAACATTCCACATGAATAACACATACACATACAAAGAAAGAGTTCGTTTCCAGCCAGACGCGATGCTATTTCGTTGCTCTTTTCATGCGGCGCGCACTCAATTTGGACTTGTTGTCATACAATAAAGCTCCCAAAATATAAGAACTTTCAGTTGCATAATTTCAGACATTTTGCGCAAGTGTTGCAAGTGGCTAGATCGCGGGCTTCGGAAATCAATTCTTTGACTTCAACACAGAGACAAGGGCCCACATTACATCAAACAAAACAACACGGTTGTCCTGCCCCCAGATCTGAAAAGAGGACAGTGATCCAACTTCTCAGACCTGAGTTCAAGAGGGGGTAACATTTACAAGTACTTAACTTTGAAATCGACGAAAGCTCAGTGTCCGGCGTCTTCTTCTTCACCAGAGACCTTCAACTTGGTCATCATGGACCTGCACAGGACACACGGACAAAAAGACAAAAAAGATACTGGAAAAAAAAGAGAACAATGTTAATAACCAGTCACAAATGTACATCTTTCAACATTCCACATGAATAACACATACACATACAAAGAAAGAGTTCGTTTCCAGCCAGACGCGATGCTATTTCGTTGCTCTTTTCATGCGGCGCGCACTCAATTTGGACTTGTTGTCATACAATAAAGCTCCCAAAATATAAGAACTTTCAGTTGCATAATTTCAGACATTTTGCGCAAGTGTTGCAAGTGGCTAGATCGCGGGCTTCGGAAATCAATTCTTTGACTTCAACACAGAGACAAGGGCCCACATTACATCAAACAAAACAACACGGTTGTCCTGCCCCCAGATCTGAAAAGAGGACAGTGATCCAACTTCTCAGACCTGAGTTCAAGAGGGGGTAACATTTACAAGTACTTAACTTTGAAATCGACGAAAGCTCAGTGTCCGGCGTCTTCTTCTTCACCAGAGACCTTCAACTTGGTCATCATGGACCTGCACAGGACACACGGACAAAAAGAGAAAAAAGATACTGGAAAAAAAAGAGAACAATGTTAATAACCAGTCACAAATGTACATCTTTCAACATTCCACATGAATAACACATACACATACAAAGAAAGAGTTCGTTTCCAGCCAGACGCGATGCTATTTCGTTGCTCTTTTCATGCGGCGCGCACTCAATTTGGACTTGTTGTCATACAATAAAGCTCCCAAAATATAAGAACTTTCAGTTGCATAATTTCAGACATTTTGCGCAAGTGTTGCAAGTGGCTAGATCGCGGGCTTCGGAAATCAATTCTTTGACTTCAACACAGAGACAAGGGCCCACATTACATCAAACAAAACAACACGGTTGTCCTGCCCCCAGATCTGAAAAGAGGACAGTGATCCAACTTCTCAGACCTGAGTTCAAGAGGGGGTAACATTTACAAGTACTTAACTTTGAAATCGACGAAAGCTCAGTGTCCGGCGTCTTCTTCTTCACCAGAGACCTTCAACTTGGTCATCATGGACCTGCACAGGACACACGGACAAAAGAGAAAAAAGATACTGGAAAAAAAGAGAACAATGTTAATAACCAGTCACAAATGTACATCTTTCAACATTCCACATGAATAACACATACACATACAAAGAAAGAGTTCGTTTCCAGCCAGACGCGATGCTATTTCGTTGCTCTTTTCATGCGGCGCGCACTCAATTTGGACTTGTTGTCATACAATAAAGCTCCCAAAATATAAGAACTTTCAGTTGCATAATTTCAGACATTTTGCGCAAGTGTTGCAAGTGGCTAGATCGCGGGCTTCGGAAATCAATTCTTTGACTTCAACACAGAGACAAGGGCCCACATTACATCAAACAAAACAACACGGTTGTCCTGCCCCCAGATCTGAAAAGAGGACAGTGATCCAACTTCTCAGACCTGAGTTCAAGAGGGGGTAACATTTACAAGTACTTAACTTTGAAATCGACGAAAGCTCAGTGTCCGGCGTCTTCTTCTTCACCAGAGACCTTCAACTTGGTCATCATGGACCTGCACAGGACACACGGACAAAAAGAGAAAAAAGATACTGGAAAAAAAAGAGAACAATGTTAATAACCAGTCACAAATGTACATCTTTCAACATTCCACATGAATAACACATACACATACAAAGAAAGAGTTCGTTTCCAGCCAGACGCGATGCTATTTCGTTGCTCTTTTCATGCGGCGCGCACTCAATTTGGACTTGTTGTCATACAATAAAGCTCCCAAAATATAAGAACTTTCAGTTGCATAATTTCAGACATTTTGCGCAAGTGTTGCAAGTGGCTAGATCGCGGGCTTCGGAAATCAATTCTTTGACTTCAACACAGAGACAAGGGCCCACATTACATCAAACAAAACAACACGGTTGTCCTGCCCCCAGATCTGAAAAGAGGACAGTGATCCAACTTCTCAGACCTGAGTTCAAGAGGGGGTAACATTTACAAGTACTTAACTTTGAAATCGACGAAAGCTCAGTGTCCGGCGTCTTCTTCTTCACCAGAGACCTTCAACTTGGTCATCATGGACCTGCACAGGACACACGGACAAAAAGACAAAAAGATACTGGAAAAAAAAGAGAACAATGTTAATAACCAGTCACAAATGTACATCTTTCAACATTCCACATGAATAACACATACACATACAAAGAAAGAGTTCGTTTCCAGCCAGACGCGATGCTATTTCGTTGCTCTTTTCATGCGGCGCGCACTCAATTTGGACTTGTTGTCATACAATAAAGCTCCCAAAATATAAGAACTTTCAGTTGCATAATTTCAGACATTTTGCGCAAGTGTTGCAAGTGGCTAGATCGCGGGCTTCGGAAATCAATTCTTTGACTTCAACACAGAGACAAGGGCCCACATTACATCAAACAAAACAACACGGTTGTCCTGCCCCCAGATCTGAAAAGAGGACAGTGATCCAACTTCTCAGACCTGAGTTCAAGAGGGGGTAACATTTACAAGTACTTAACTTTGAAATCGACGAAAGCTCAGTGTCCGGCGTCTTCTTCTTCACCAGAGACCTTCAACTTGGTCATCATGGACCTGCACAGGACACACGGACAAAAAGACAAAAAAGATACTGGAAAAAAAAGAGAACAATGTTAATAACCAGTCACAAATGTACATCTTTCAACATTCCACATGAATAACACATACACATACAAAGAAAGAGTTCGTTTCCAGCCAGACGCGATGCTATTTCGTTGCTCTTTTCATGCGGCGCGCACTCAATTTGGACTTGTTGTCATACAATAAAGCTCCCAAAATATAAGAACTTTCAGTTGCATAATTTCAGACATTTTGCGCAAGTGTTGCAAGTGGCTAGATCGCGGGCTTCGGAAATCAATTCTTTGACTTCAACACAGAGACAAGGGCCCACATTACATCAAACAAAACAACACGGTTGTCCTGCCCCCAGATCTGAAAAGAGGACAGTGATCCAACTTCTCAGACCTGAGTTCAAGAGGGGGTAACATTTACAAGTACTTAACTTTGAAATCGACGAAAGCTCAGTGTCCGGCGTCTTCTTCTTCACCAGAGACCTTCAACTTGGTCATCATGGACCTGCACAGGACACACGGACAAAAAGAAAAAAAGATACTGGAAAAAAAAGAGAACAATGTTAATAACCAGTCACAAATGTACATCTTTCAACATTCCACATGAATAACACATACACATACAAAGAAAGAGTTCGTTTCCAGCCAGACGCGATGCTATTTCGTTGCTCTTTTCATGCGGCGCGCACTCAATTTGGACTTGTTGTCATACAATAAAGCTCCCAAAATATAAGAACTTTCAGTTGCATAATTTCAGACATTTTGCGCAAGTGTTGCAAGTGGCTAGATCGCGGGCTTCGGAAATCAATTCTTTGACTTCAACACAGAGACAAGGGCCCACATTACATCAAACAAAACAACACGGTTGTCCTGCCCCCAGATCTGAAAAGAGGACAGTGATCCAACTTCTCAGACCTGAGTTCAAGAGGGGGTAACATTTACAAGTACTTAACTTTGAAATCGACGAAAGCTCAGTGTCCGGCGTCTTCTTCTTCACCAGAGACCTTCAACTTGGTCATCATGGACCTGCACAGGACACACGGACAAAAAGAGAAAAAAGATACTGGAAAAAAAAAGAGAACAATGTTAATAACCAGTCACAAATGTACATCTTTCAACATTCCACATGAATAACACATACACATACAAAGAAAGAGTTCGTTTCCAGCCAGACGCGATGCTATTTCGTTGCTCTTTTCATGCGGCGCGCACTCAATTTGGACTTGTTGTCATACAATAAAGCTCCCAAAATATAAGAACTTTCAGTTGCATAATTTCAGACATTTTGCGCAAGTGTTGCAAGTGGCTAGATCGCGGGCTTCGGAAATCAATTCTTTGACTTCAACACAGAGACAAGGGCCCACATTACATCAAACAAAACAACACGGTTGTCCTGCCCCCAGATCTGAAAAGAGGACAGTGATCCAACTTCTCAGACCTGAGTTCAAGAGGGGGTAACATTTACAAGTACTTAACTTTGAAATCGACGAAAGCTCAGTGTCCGGCGTCTTCTTCTTCACCAGAGACCTTCAACTTGGTCATCATGGACCTGCACAGGACACACGGACAAAAAGAGAAAAAAGATACTGGAAAAAAAAGAGAACAATGTTAATAACCAGTCACAAATGTACATCTTTCAACATTCCACATGAATAACACATACACATACAAAGAAAGAGTTCGTTTCCAGCCAGACGCGATGCTATTTCGTTGCTCTTTTCATGCGGCGCGCACTCAATTTGGACTTGTTGTCATACAATAAAGCTCCCAAAATATAAGAACTTTCAGTTGCATAATTTCAGACATTTTGCGCAAGTGTTGCAAGTGGCTAGATCGCGGGCTTCGGAAATCAATTCTTTGACTTCAACACAGAGACAAGGGCCCACATTACATCAAACAAAACAACACGGTTGTCCTGCCCCCAGATCTGAAAAGAGGACAGTGATCCAACTTCTCAGACCTGAGTTCAAGAGGGGGTAACATTTACAAGTACTTAACTTTGAAATCGACGAAAGCTCAGTGTCCGGCGTCTTCTTCTTCACCAGAGACCTTCAACTTGGTCATCATGGACCTGCACAGGACACACGGACAAAAAGACAAAAAAGATACTGGAAAAAAAAGAGAACAATGTTAATAACCAGTCACAAATGTACATCTTTCAACATTCCACATGAATAACACATACACATACAAAGAAAGAGTTCGTTTCCAGCCAGACGCGATGCTATTTCGTTGCTCTTTTCATGCGGCGCGCACTCAATTTGGACTTGTTGTCATACAATAAAGCTCCCAAAATATAAGAACTTTCAGTTGCATAATTTCAGACATTTTGCGCAAGTGTTGCAAGTGGCTAGATCGCGGGCTTCGGAAATCAATTCTTTGACTTCAACACAGAGACAAGGGCCCACATTACATCAAACAAAACAACACGGTTGTCCTGCCCCCAGATCTGAAAAGAGGACAGTGATCCAACTTCTCAGACCTGAGTTCAAGAGGGGGTAACATTTACAAGTACTTAACTTTGAAATCGACGAAAGCTCAGTGTCCGGCGTCTTCTTCTTCACCAGAGACCTTCAACTTGGTCATCATGGACCTGCACAGGACACACGGACAAAAAGAGAAAAAAGATACTGGAAAAAAAGAGAACAATGTTAATAACCAGTCACAAATGTACATCTTTCAACATTCCACATGAATAACACATACACATACAAAGAAAGAGTTCGTTTCCAGCCAGACGCGATGCTATTTCGTTGCTCTTTTCATGCGGCGCGCACTCAATTTGGACTTGTTGTCATACAATAAAGCTCCCAAAATATAAGAACTTTCAGTTGCATAATTTCAGACATTTTGCGCAAGTGTTGCAAGTGGCTAGATCGCGGGCTTCGGAAATCAATTCTTTGACTTCAACACAGAGACAAGGGCCCACATTACATCAAACAAAAACAACACGGTTGTCCTGCCCCCAGATCTGAAAAGAGGACAGTGATCCAACTTCTCAGACCTGAGTTCAAGAGGGGGTAACATTTACAAGTACTTAACTTTGAAATCGACGAAAGCTCAGTGTCCGGCGTCTTCTTCTTCACCAGAGACCTTCAACTTGGTCATCATGGACCTGCACAGGACACACGGACAAAAAGAGAAAAAAGATACTGGAAAAAAAAGAGAACAATGTTAATAACCAGTCACAAATGTACATCTTTCAACATTCCACATGAATAAACACATACACATACAAAGAAAGAGTTCGTTTCCAGCCAGACGCGATGCTATTTCGTTGCTCTTTTCATGCGGCGCGCACTCAATTTGGACTTGTTGTCATACAATAAAGCTCCCAAAATATAAGAACTTTCAGTTGCATAATTTCAGACATTTTGCGCAAGTGTTGCAAGTGGCTAGATCGCGGGCTTCGGAAATCAATTCTTTGACTTCAACACAGAGACAAGGGCCCACATTACATCAAACAAAACAACACGGTTGTCCTGCCCCCAGATCTGAAAAGAGGACAGTGATCCAACTTCTCAGACCTGAGTTCAAGAGGGGGTAACATTTACAAGTACTTAACTTTGAAATCGACGAAAGCTCAGTGTCCGGCGTCTTCTTCTTCACCAGAGACCTTCAACTTGGTCATCATGGACCTGCACAGGACACACGGACAAAAAGACAAAAAAGATACTGGAAAAAAAAGAGAACAATGTTAATAACCAGTCACAAATGTACATCTTTCAACATTCCACATGAATAACACATACACATACAAAGAAAGAGTTCGTTTCCAGCCAGACGCGATGCTATTTCGTTGCTCTTTTCATGCGGCGCGCACTCAATTTGGACTTGTTGTCATACAATAAAGCTCCCAAAATATAAGAACTTTCAGTTGCATAATTTCAGACATTTTGCGCAAGTGTTGCAAGTGGCTAGATCGCGGGCTTCGGAAATCAATTCTTTGACTTCAACACAGAGACAAGGGCCCACATTACATCAAACAAAAAACAACACGGTTGTCCTGCCCCCAGATCTGAAAAGAGGACAGTGATCCAACTTCTCAGACCTGAGTTCAAGAGGGGGTAACATTTACAAGTACTTAACTTTGAAATCGACGAAAGCTCAGTGTCCGGCGTCTTCTTCTTCACCAGAGACCTTCAACTTGGTCATCATGGACCTGCACAGGACACACGGACAAAAAGACAAAAAAGATACTGGAAAAAAAAGAGAACAATGTTAATAACCAGTCACAAATGTACATCTTTCAACATCCACATGAATAACACATACACATACAAAGAAAGAGTTCGTTTCCAGCCAGACGCGATGCTATTTCGTTGCTCTTTTCATGCGGCGCGCACTCAATTTGGACTTGTTGTCATACAATAAAGCTCCCAAAATATAAGAACTTTCAGTTGCATAATTTCAGACATTTTGCGCAAGTGTTGCAAGTGGCTAGATCGCGGGCTTCGGAAATCAATTCTTTGACTTCAACACAGAGACAAGGGCCCACATTACATCAAACAAAACAACACGGTTGTCCTGCCCCCAGATCTGAAAAGAGGACAGTGATCCAACTTCTCAGACCTGAGTTCAAGAGGGGGTAACATTTACAAGTACTTAACTTTGAAATCGACGAAAGCTCAGTGTCCGGCGTCTTCTTCTTCACCAGAGACCTTCAACTTGGTCATCATGGACCTGCACAGGACACACGGACAAAAAGAGAAAAAAGATACTGGAAAAAAAAGAGAACAATGTTAATAACCAGTCACAAATGTACATCTTTCAACATTCCACATGAATAACACATACACATACAAAGAAAGAGTTCGTTTCCAGCCAGACGCGATGCTATTTCGTTGCTCTTTTCATGCGGCGCGCACTCAATTTGGACTTGTTGTCATACAATAAAGCTCCCAAAATATAAGAACTTTCAGTTGCATAATTTCAGACATTTTGCGCAAGTGTTGCAAGTGGCTAGATCGCGGGCTTCGGAAATCAATTCTTTGACTTCAACACAGAGACAAGGGCCCACATTACATCAAACAAAACAACACGGTTGTCCTGCCCCCAGATCTGAAAAGAGGACAGTGATCCAACTTCTCAGACCTGAGTTCAAGAGGGGGTAACATTTACAAGTACTTAACTTTGAAATCGACGAAAGCTCAGTGTCCGGCGTCTTCTTCTTCACCAGAGACCTTCAACTTGGTCATCATGGACCTGCACAGGACACACGGACAAAAAAGAGAAAAAAGATACTGGAAAAAAAAGAGAACAATGTTAATAACCAGTCACAAATGTACATCTTTCAACATTCCACATGAATAACACATACACATACAAAGAAAGAGTTCGTTTCCAGCCAGACGCGATGCTATTTCGTTGCTCTTTTCATGCGGCGCGCACTCAATTTGGACTTGTTGTCATACAATAAAGCTCCCAAAATATAAGAACTTTCAGTTGCATAATTTCAGACATTTTGCGCAAGTGTTGCAAGTGGCTAGATCGCGGGCTTCGGAAATCAATTCTTTGACTTCAACACAGAGACAAGGGCCCACATTACATCAAACAAAACAACACGGTTGTCCTGCCCCCAGATCTGAAAAGAGGACAGTGATCCAACTTCTCAGACCTGAGTTCAAGAGGGGGTAACATTTACAAGTACTTAACTTTGAAATCGACGAAAGCTCAGTGTCCGGCGTCTTCTTCTTCACCAGAGACCTTCAACTTGGTCATCATGGACCTGCACAGGACACACGGACAAAAAAGACAAAAAAGATACTGGAAAAAAAAAGAGAACAATGTTAATAACCAGTCACAAATGTACATCTTTCAACATTCCACATGAATAACACATACACATACAAAGAAAGAGTTCGTTTCCAGCCAGACGCGATGCTATTTCGTTGCTCTTTTCATGCGGCGCGCACTCAATTTGGACTTGTTGTCATACAATAAAGCTCCCAAAATATAAGAACTTTCAGTTGCATAATTTCAGACATTTTGCGCAAGTGTTGCAAGTGGCTAGATCGCGGGCTTCGGAAATCAATTCTTTGACTTCAACACAGAGACAAGGGCCCACATTACATCAAACAAAACAACACGGTTGTCCTGCCCCCAGATCTGAAAAGAGGACAGTGATCCAACTTCTCAGACCTGAGTTCAAGAGGGGGTAACATTTACAAGTACTTAACTTTGAAATCGACGAAAGCTCAGTGTCCGGCGTCTTCTTCTTCACCAGAGACCTTCAACTTGGTCATCATGGACCTGCACAGGACACACGGACAAAAAGACAAAAAAGATACTGGAAAAAAAAGAGAACAATGTTAATAACCAGTCACAAATGTACATCTTTCAACATTCCACATGAATAACACATACACATACAAAGAAAGAGTTCGTTTCCAGCCAGACGCGATGCTATTTCGTTGCTCTTTTCATGCGGCGCGCACTCAATTTGGACTTGTTGTCATACAATAAAGCTCCCAAAATATAAGAACTTTCAGTTGCATAATTTCAGACATTTTGCGCAAGTGTTGCAAGTGGCTAGATCGCGGGCTTCGGAAATCAATTCTTTGACTTCAACACAGAGACAAGGGCCCACATTACATCAAACAAAACAACACGGTTGTCCTGCCCCCAGATCTGAAAAGAGGACAGTGATCCAACTTCTCAGACCTGAGTTCAAGAGGGGGTAACATTTACAAGTACTTAACTTTGAAATCGACGAAAGCTCAGTGTCCGGCGTCTTCTTCTTCACCAGAGACCTTCAACTTGGTCATCATGGACCTGCACAGGACACACGGACAAAAAGACAAAAAAGATACTGGAAAAAAAAGAGAACAATGTTAATAACCAGTCACAAATGTACATCTTTCAACATTCCACATGAATAACACATACACATACAAAGAAAGAGTTCGTTTCCAGCCAGACGCGATGCTATTTCGTTGCTCTTTTCATGCGGCGCGCACTCAATTTGGACTTGTTGTCATACAATAAAGCTCCCAAAATATAAGAACTTTCAGTTGCATAATTTCAGACATTTTGCGCAAGTGTTGCAAGTGGCTAGATCGCGGGCTTCGGAAATCAATTCTTTGACTTCAACACAGAGACAAGGGCCCACATTACATCAAACAAAACAACACGGTTGTCCTGCCCCCAGATCTGAAAAGAGGACAGTGATCCAACTTCTCAGACCTGAGTTCAAGAGGGGGGTAACATTTACAAGTACTTAACTTTGAAATCGACGAAAGCTCAGTGTCCGGCGTCTTCTTCTTCACCAGAGACCTTCAACTTGGTCATCATGGACCTGCACAGGACACACGGACAAAAAGACAAAAAAGATACTGGAAAAAAAAGAGAACAATGTTAATAACCAGTCACAAATGTACATCTTTCAACATTCCACATGAATAACACATACACATACAAAGAAAGAGTTCGTTTCCAGCCAGACGCGATGCTATTTCGTTGCTCTTTTCATGCGGCGCGCACTCAATTTGGACTTGTTGTCATACAATAAAGCTCCCAAAATATAAGAACTTTCAGTTGCATAATTTCAGACATTTTGCGCAAGTGTTGCAAGTGGCTAGATCGCGGGCTTCGGAAATCAATTCTTTGACTTCAACACAGAGACAAGGGCCCACATTACATCAAACAAAACAACACGGTTGTCCTGCCCCCAGATCTGAAAAGAGGACAGTGATCCAACTTCTCAGACCTGAGTTCAAGAGGGGGTAACATTTACAAGTACTTAACTTTGAAATCGACGAAAGCTCAGTGTCCGGCGTCTTCTTCTTCACCAGAGACCTTCAACTTGGTCATCATGGACCTGCACAGGACACACGGACAAAAAGACAAAAAAGATACTGGAAAAAAAAAGAGAACAATGTTAATAACCAGTCACAAATGTACATCTTTCAACATTCCACATGAATAACACATACACATACAAAGAAAGAGTTCGTTTCCAGCCAGACGCGATGCTATTTCGTTGCTCTTTTCATGCGGCGCGCACTCAATTTGGACTTGTTGTCATACAATAAAGCTCCCAAAATATAAGAACTTTCAGTTGCATAATTTCAGACATTTTGCGCAAGTGTTGCAAGTGGCTAGATCGCGGGCTTCGGAAATCAATTCTTTGACTTCAACACAGAGACAAGGGCCCACATTACATCAAACAAAACAACACGGTTGTCCTGCCCCCAGATCTGAAAAGAGGACAGTGATCCAACTTCTCAGACCTGAGTTCAAGAGGGGGTAACATTTACAAGTACTTAACTTTGAAATCGACGAAAGCTCAGTGTCCGGCGTCTTCTTCTTCACCAGAGACCTTCAACTTGGTCATCATGGACCTGCACAGGACACACGGACAAAAAGACAAAAAAGATACTGGAAAAAAAAGAGAACAATGTTAATAACCAGTCACAAATGTACATCTTTCAACATTCCACATGAATAACACATACACATACAAAGAAAGAGTTCGTTTCCAGCCAGACGCGATGCTATTTCGTTGCTCTTTTCATGCGGCGCGCACTCAATTTGGACTTGTTGTCATACAATAAAGCTCCCAAAATATAAGAACTTTCAGTTGCATAATTTCAGACATTTTGCGCAAGTGTTGCAAGTGGCTAGATCGCGGGCTTCGGAAATCAATTCTTTGACTTCAACACAGAGACAAGGGCCCACATTACATCAAACAAAACAACACGGTTGTCCTGCCCCCAGATCTGAAAAGAGGACAGTGATCCAACTTCTCAGACCTGAGTTCAAGAGGGGGTAACATTTACAAGTACTTAACTTTGAAATCGACGAAAGCTCAGTGTCCGGCGTCTTCTTCTTCACCAGAGACCTTCAACTTGGTCATCATGGACCTGCACAGGACACACGGACAAAAAGAAGAAAAAGATACTGGAAAAAAAAGAGAACAATGTTAATAACCAGTCACAAATGTACATCTTTCAACATTCCACATGAATAACACATACACATACAAAGAAAGAGTTCGTTTCCAGCCAGACGCGATGCTATTTCGTTGCTCTTTTCATGCGGCGCGCACTCAATTTGGACTTGTTGTCATACAATAAAGCTCCCAAAAAATAAGAACTTTCAGTTGCATAATTTCAGACATTTTGCGCAAGTGTTGCAAGTGGCTAGATCGCGGGCTTCGGAAATCAATTCTTTGACTTCAACACAGAGACAAGGGCCCACATTACATCAAACAAAACAACACGGTTGTCCTGCCCCCAGATCTGAAAAGAGGACAGTGATCCAACTTCTCAGACCTGAGTTCAAGAGGGGGTAACATTTACAAGTACTTAACTTTGAAATCGACGAAAGCTCAGTGTCCGGCGTCTTCTTCTTCACCAGAGACCTTCAACTTGCGTCATCATGGACCTGCACAGGACACACGGACAAAAAGACAAAAAAAGATACTGGAAAAAAAAAGAGAACAATGTTAATAACAGTCACAAATGTACATCTTTCAACATTCCACATGAATAACACATACACATACAAAGAAAGAGTTCGTTTCCAGCCAGACGCGATGCTATTTCGTTGCTCTTTTCATGCGGCGCGCCACTCAATTTGGACTTGTTGTCATACAATAAAGCTCCCAAAATATAAGAACTTTCAGTTGCATAATTTCAGACATTTTGCGCAAGTGTTGCAAGTGGCTAGATCGCGGGCTTCGGAAATCAATTCTTTGACTTCAACACAGAGACAAGGGCCCACATTACATCAAACAAAACAACACGGTTGTCCTGCCCCCAGATCTGAAAAGAGGACAGTGATCCAACTTCTCAGACCTGAGTTCAAGAGGGGGTAACATTTACAAGTACTTAACTTTGAAATCGACGAAAGCTCAGCAGTTCGCCGTCTTCTTCCTTCTTCTTCACCAGAGACCTTCAACTTGGTCATCATGGACCTGCACAGGACACACGGACAAAAAGACAAAAAAGATACTGGAAAAAAAAAGAGAAACAATGTAATAACCAGTCACAAATGTACATCTTTCAACATTCCACATGAATAACACATACACATACAAAGAAAGAGTTCGTTTCCAGCCAGACGCGATGCTATTTCGTTGCTCTTTTCATGCGGCGCCGCACTCAATTTGGACTTGTTGTCATACAATAAAGCTCCCAAAATATAAGAACTTTCAGTTGCATAATTTCAGACATTTTGCGCAAGTGTTGCAAGTGGCTAGATCGCGGGCTTCGGAAATCAATTCTTTGACTTCAACACAGAGACAAGGGCCCACATTACATCAAACAAAACAACACGGTTGTCCTGCCCCCAGATCTGAAAAGAGGACAGTGATCCAACTTCTCAGACCTGAGTTCAAGAGGGGGTAACATTTACAAGTACTTAACTTTGAAATCGACGAAAGCTCAGTGTCCGGCGTCTTCTTCTTCACCAGAGACCTTCAACTTGGTCATCATGGACCTGCACAGGACACACGGACAAAAAGAGAAAAAAGATACTGGAAAAAAAAGAGAACAATGTTAATAACCAGTCACAAATGTACATCTTTCAACATTCCACATGAATAACACATACACATACAAAGAAAGAGTTCGTTTTCCAGCCAGACGCGATGCTATTTCGTTGCTCTTTCATGCGGCGCGCACTCAATTTGGACTTGTTGTCATACAATAAAGCTCCCAAAATATAAGAACTTTCAGTTGCCATAATTTCAGACATTTTGCGCAAGTGTTGCAAAGTGGCTAGATCGCGGGCTTCGGAAATCAATTCTTTGACTTCAACACAGAGACAAGGGCCCACATTACATCAAACAAAACAACACGGTTGTCCTGCCCCCAGATCTGAAAAGAGGACAGTGATCCAACTTCTCAGACCTGAGTTCAAGAGGGGGTAACATTTACAAGTACTTAACTTTGAAATCGACGAAAGCTCAGTGTCCGGCGTCTTCTTCTTCACCAGAGACCTTCAACTTGGTCATCATGGACCTGCACAGGACACACGGACAAAAAGAGAAAAAAGATACTGAAAAAAAAAGAGAACAATGTTAATAACCAGTCACAAATGTACATCTTTCAAATTCCACATGAATAACACATACACATACAAAGAAAGAGTTCGTTTCCAGCCAGACGCGATGCTATTTCGTTGCTCTTTTCATGCGGCGCGCCACTCAATTTGGACTTGTTGTCATACAATAAAGCTCCCAAAATATAAGAACTTTCAGTTGCATAATTTCAGACATTTTGCGCAAGTGTTGCAAGTGGCTAGATCGCGGGCTTCGGAAATCAATTCTTTGACTTCAACACAGAGACAAGGGCCCACATTACATCAAACAAAACAACACGGTTGTCCTGCCCCCAGATCTGAAAAGAGGACAGTGATCCAACTTCTCAGACCTGAGTTCAAGAGGGGGTAACATTTACAAGTACTTAACTTTGAAATCGACGAAAGCTCAGTGTCCGGCGTCTTCTTCTTCACCAGAGACCTTCAACTTGGTCATCATGGACCTGCACAGGACACCACGGACAAAAAGACAAAAAAGATACTGGAAAAAAAAAGAGAACAATGTTAATAACCAGTCACAAATGTACATCTTTCAAACATTCCACATGAATAACACATACACATACAAAGAAAGAGTTCGTTTCCAGCCAGACGCGATGCTATTTCGTTGCTCTTTTCATGCGGCGCGCACTCAATTTGGACTTGTTGTCATACAATAAAGCTCCCAAAATATAAGAACTTTCAGTTGCATAATTTCAGACATTTTGCGCAAGTGTTGCAAGTGGCTAGATCGCGGGCTTCGGAAATCAATTCTTTGACTTCAACACAGAGACAAGGGGCCCACATTACATCAAACAAAACAACACGGTTGTCCTGCCCCCAGATCTGAAAAGAGGACAGTGATCCAACTTCTCAGACCTGAGTTCAAGAGGGGGTAACATTTACAAGTACTTAACTTTGAAATCGACGAAAGCTCAGTGTCCGGCGTCTTCTTCTTCACCAGAGACCTTCAACTTGGTCATCATGGACCTGCACAGGACACACGGACAAAAAGACAAAAAAGATACTGGAAAAAAAAAAGAGAACAATGTTAATAACCAGTCACAAATGTACATCTTTCAACATTCCACATGAATAACACATACACATACAAAGAAAGAGTTCGTTTCCAGCCAGACGCGATGCTATTTCGTTGCTCTTTTCATGCGGCGCGCACTCAATTTGGACTTGTTGTCATACAATAAAGCTCCCAAAATATAAGAACTTTCAGTTGCCATAATTTCAGACATTTTGCGCAAGTGTTGCAAGTGGCTAGATCGCGGGCTTCGGAAATCAATTCTTTGACTTCAACACAGAGACAAGGGCCCACATTACATCAAACAAAAACAACACGGTTGTCCTGCCCCCAGATCTGAAAAGAGGACGACAGTGATCCAACTTCTCAGACCTGAGTTCAAGAGGGGGTAACATTTACAAGTACTTAACTTTGAAATCGACGAAAGCTCAGTGTCCGGCGTCTTCTTCTCACCAGAGACCTTCAACTTGGTCATCATGGACCTGCACAGGACACACGGACAAAAAGAGAAAAAGATACTGGAAAAAAAAGAGAACAATGTTAATAACCAGTCACAAATGTACATCTTTCAACATTCCACATGAATAACACATACACATACAAAGAAAGAGTTCGTTTCCAGCCAGACGCGATGCTATTTCGTTGCTCTTTTCATGCGGCGCGCACTCAATTTGGACTTGTTGTCATACACAATAAAGCTCCCAAAATATAAGAACTTTCAGTTGCATAATTTCAGACATTTTGCGCAAGTGTTGCAAGTGGCTAGATCGCGGGCTTCGGAAATCAATTCTTTGACTTCAACACAGAGACAAGGGCCCACATTACATCAAACAAAACAACACGGTTGTCCTGCCCCCAGATCTGAAAAGAGGACAGTGATCCAACTTCTCAGACCTGAGTTCAAGAGGGGGTAACATTTACAAGTACTTAACTTTGAAATCGACGAAAGCTCAGTGTCCGGCGTCTTCTTCTTCACCAGAGACCTTCAACTTGGTCATCATGGACCTGCACAGGACACAGGACAAAAAGACAAAAAAGATACTGGAAAAAAAAGAGAACAATGTTAATAACAGTCACAAATGTACATCTTTCAACATTCCACATGAATAACACATACACATACAAAGAAAGAGTTCGTTTCAGCCAGACGCGATGCTATTTCGTTGCCCTTTTCATGCGGCGCGCACTCAATTTGGACTTGTTGTCATACAATAAAGCTCCCAAAAATATAAGAACTTTCAGTTGCATAATTCAGACATTTTGCGCAAGTGTTGCAAGTGGCTAGATCGCGGGCTTCGGAAATCAATTCTTTGACTTCAACACAGAGACAAGGGCCCACATTACATCAAACAAAACAACACGGTTGTCCTGCCCCCAGATCTGAAAAGAGGACAGTGATCCAACTTCTCAGACCTGAGTTCAAGAGGGGGTAACATTTACAAGTACTTAACTTTGAAATCGACGAAAGCTCAGTGTCCGGCGTCTTCTTCTTCACCAGAGACCTTCAACTTGGTCATCATGGACCTGCACAGGACACACGGACAAAAAGACAAAAAAGATACTGGAAAAAAAAGAGAACAATGTTAATAACCAGTCACAAATGTACATCTTTCAACATTCCACATGAATAACACATCATACACAAAAAGAAAGAGTTCGTTTCCAGCCAGACGCGATGCTATTTCGTTGCTCTTTTCATGCGGCGCGCACTCAATTTGGACTTGTTGTCATACAATAAAGCTCCCAAAATATAAGAACTTTCAGTTGCATAATTTCAGACATTTTGCGCAAGTGTTGCAAGTGGCTAGATCGCGGGCTTCGGAAATCAATTCTTTGACTTCAACACAGAGACAAGGGCCCACATTACATCAAACAAAACAACACGGTTGTCCTGCCCCCAGATCTGAAAAGAGGACAGTGATCCAACTTCTCAGACCTGAGTTCAAGAGGGGGTAACATTACAAGTACTTAACTTTGAAATCGACGAAAGCTCAGTGTCCGGCGTCTTCTTCTTCACCAGAGACCTTCAACTTGGTCATCATGGACCTGCACAGGACCACACACGGACAAAAAGAGAAAAAAGATACTGGAAAAAAAAGAGAACAATGTTAATACCAGTCACAAATGTACATCTTTCAACATTCCACATGAATAACACATACACATACAAAGAAAGAGTTCGTTTCCACCCAGCCAGACGCGATGCTATTTCGTTGCTCTTTTCATGCGGCGCGCACTCAATTTGGACTTGTTGTCATACAATAAAGCTCCCAAAATATAAGAACTTTCAGTTGCATAATTTCAGACATTTTGCGCAAGTGTTGCAAGGGGCTAGATCGCGGGGCTTCGGAAATCAATTCTTTGACTTCAACACAGAGACAAGGGCCCACATTACATCAACACAAAACAACACGGTTGTCCTGCCCCCAGATCTGAAAAGAGGACAGTGATCCAACTTCTTCAGACCTGAGTTCAAGAGGGGGTAACATTTACAAGTACTTAACTTTGAAATCGACGAAAAAGCTCAGTGTCCGGCGTCTTCTTCTTCACCAGAGACCTTCAACTTGGTCATCATGGACCTGCCAACAGGACACACGGACAAAAAGACAAAAAAGATACTCAAAAAAAAAAGAGAACAATGTTAATAACCAGTCACAAATGTACATCTTTCAACATTCCACATGAATAACACATACACATACAAAGAAAGAGTTCGTTTCCAGCCAGACGCGATGCTATTTCGTTGCTCTTTTCATGCGCGGCGCGCACTCAATTTGGACTTGTTGTCATACAATAAAGCTCCCAAAATATAAGAACTTTCAGTTGCCATAATTTCAGACATTTTGCGCAAGTGTTGCAAGGTGGCTAGATCGCGGGCTTCGGAAATCAATTCTTTGACTTCAACACAGAGACAAGGGCCCACATTACATCAAACAAAACAACACGGTTGTCCTGCCCCCAGATCTGAAAAGAGGACAGTGATCCAACTTCTCAGACCTGAGTTCAAGAGGGGGTAACATTTACAAGTAACTTAACTTGAAATCGACGAAAGCTCAGTGTCCGGCGTCTTCTTCTTCACCAGAGACCTTCAACTTGGTCATCATGGACCTGCACAGGACACACGGACAAAAAGAAAAAAAGATACTGGAAAAAAAAGAGAACAATGTTAATAACCAGTCACAAATGTACATCTTTCAACATTCCACATGAATAACACATACACATACAAAGAAAGT
>NW_024037052.1:7802852-7826370 GCF_015706575.1 Patiria miniata | reverse complement strand
TGAATCGAAGACGCCGGACACTGAGCTTTCGTCGATTTCAAAGTTAAGTACTTGTAAATGTTACCCCCCTCTTGAAACTCAGGTCTGAGAAGTTGGATCACTGTCCTCTTTTCAGATCTGGGGGCAGGACAACCGTGTTGTTTTGTTTGATGTAATGTGGGCCCTTGTCTCTGTGTTGAAGTCAAAGAATTGATTTCCGAAGCCCGCGATCTAGCCACTTGCAACACTTGCGCAAAATGTCTGAAATTATGCAACTGAAAGTTCTTATATTTTGGGAGCTTTATTGTATGACAACAAGTCCAAATTGAGTGCGCGCCGCATGAAAAGAGCAACGAAATAGCATCGCGTCTGGCTGGAAACGAACTCTTTCTTTGTATGTGTATGTGTTATTCATGTGGAATGTTGAAAGATGTACATTTGTGACTGGTTATTAACATTGTTCTCTTTTTTTTCCAGTATCTTTTTTCTCTTTTTGTCCGTGTGTCCTGTGCAGGTCCATGATGACCAAGTTGAAGGTCTCTGGTGAAGAAGAAGACGCCGGACACTGAGCTTTCGTCGATTTCAAAGTTAAGTACTTGTAAATGTTACCCCCTCTTGAACTCAGGTCTGAGAAGTTGGATCACTGTCCTCTTTTCAGATCTGGGGGCAGGACAACCGTGTTGTTTTGTTTGATGTAATGTGGGCCCTTGTCTCTGTGTTGAAGTCAAAGAATTGATTTCCGAAGCCCGCGATCTAGCCACTTGCAACACTTGCGCAAAATGTCTGAAATTATGCAACTGAAAGTTCTTATATTTTGGGAGCTTTATTGTATGACAACAAGTCCAAATTGAGTGCGCGCCGCATGAAAAGAGCAACGAAATAGCATCGCGTCTGGCTGGAAACGAACTCTTTCTTTGTATGTGTATGTGTTATTCATGTGGAATGTTGAAAGATGTACATTTGTGACTGGTTATTAACATTGTTCTCTTTTTTTTCCAGTATCTTTTTTCTCTTTTTGTCCGTGTGTCCTGTGCAGGTCCATGATGACCAAGTTGAAGGTCTCTGGTGAAGAAGAAGACGCCGGACACTGAGCTTTCGTCGATTTCAAAGTTAAGTACTTGTAAATGTTACCCCCTCTTGAACTCAGGTCTGAGAAGTTGGATCACTGTCCTCTTTTCAGATCTGGGGGCAGGACAACCGTGTTGTTTTGTTTGATGTAATGTGGGCCCTTGTCTCTGTGTTGAAGTCAAAGAATTGATTTCCGAAGCCCGCAATCTAGCCACTTGCAACACTTGCGCAAAATGTCTGAAATTATGCAACTGAAAGTTCTTATATTTTGGGAGCTTTATTGTATGACAACAAGTCCAAATTGAGTGCGCGCCGCATGAAAAGAGCAACGAAATAGCATCGCGTCTGGCTGGAAACGAACTCTTTCTTTGTATGTGTATGTGTTATTCATGTGGAATGTTGAAAGATGTACATTTGTGACTGGTTATTAACATTGTTCTCTTTTTTTTCCAGTATCTTTTTTGTCTTTTTGTCCGTGTGTCCTGTGCAGGTCCATGATGACCAAGTTGAAGGTCTCTGGTGAAGAAGAAGACGCCGGACACTGAGCTTTCGTCGATTTCAAAGTTAAGTACTTGTAAATGTTACCCCCTCTTGAACTCAGGTCTGAGAAGTTGGATCACTGTCCTCTTTTCAGATCTGGGGGCAGGACAACCGTGTTGTTTTGTTTGATGTAATGTGGGCCCTTGTCTCTGTGTTGAAGTCAAAGAATTGATTTCCGAAGCCCGCGATCTAGCCACTTGCAACACTTGCGCAAAATGTCTGAAATTATGCAACTGAAAGTTCTTATATTTTGGGAGCTTTATTGTATGACAACAAGTCCAAATTGAGTGCGCGCCGCATGAAAAGAGCAACGAAATAGCATCGCGTCTGGCTGGAAACGAACTCTTTCTTTGTATGTGTATGTGTTATTCATGTGGAATGTTGAAAGATGTACATTTGTGACTGGTTATTAACATTGTTCTCTTTTTTTTCCAGTATCTTTTTTGTCTTTTGTCCGTGTGTCCTGTGCAGGTCCATGATGACCAAGTTGAAGGTCTCTGGTGAAGAAGAAGACGCCGGACACTGAGCTTTCGTCGATTTCAAAGTTAAGTACTTGTAAATGTTACCCCCTCTTGAACTCAGGTCTGAGAACATTTGTGACTGGATTACTTGTTCTGAGTATTTTCATGTGTATCTGTGGGGAAGAGTAACTCGGGGCAGGACAACCGTGTTGTTTTGTTTGATGTAATGTGGGCCCTTGTCTCTGTGTTGAAGTCAAAGAATTGATTTCCGAAGCCCGCGATCTAGCCACTTGCAACACTTGCGCAAAATGTCTGAAATTATGCAACTGAAAGTTCTTATATTTTGGGAGCTTTATTGTATGACAACAAGTCCAAATTGAGTGCGCGCCGCATGAAAAGAGCAACGAAATAGCATCGCGTCTGGCTGGAAACGAACTCTTTCTTTGTATGTGTATGTGTTATTCATGTGGAATGTTGAAAGATGTACATTTGTGACTGGTTATTAACATTGTTCTCTTTTTTTTTCCAGTATCTTTTTTGTCTTTTTGTCCGTGTGTCCTGTGCAGGTCCATGATGACCAAGTTGAAGGTCTCTGGTGAAGAAGAAGACGCCGGACACTGAGCTTTCGTCGATTTCAAAGTTAAGTACTTGTAAATGTTACCCCCTCTTGAACTCAGGTCTGAGAAGTTGGATCACTGTCCTCTTTTCAGATCTGGGGGCAGGACAACCGTGTTGTTTTGTTTGATGTAATGTGGGCCCTTGTCTCTGTGTTGAAGTCAAAGAATTGATTTCCGAAGCCCGCGATCTAGCCACTTGCAACACTTGCGCAAAATGTCTGAAATTATGCAACTGAAAGTTCTTATATTTTGGGAGCTTTATTGTATGACAACAAGTCCAAATTGAGTGCGCGCCGCATGAAAAGAGCAACAAAATAGCATCGCGTCTGGCTGGAAACGAACTCTTTCTTTGTATGTGTATGTGTTATTCATGTGGAATGTTGAAAGATGTACATTTGTGACTGGTTATTAACATTGTTCTCTTTTTTTTCCAGTATCTTTTTTGTCTTTTTGTCCGTGTGTCCTGTGCAGGTCCATGATGACCAAGTTGAAGGTCTCTGGTGAAGAAGAAGACGCCGGACACTGAGCTTTCGTCGATTTCAAAGTTAAGTACTTGTAAATGTTACCCCCTCTTGAACTCAGGTCTGAGAAGTTGGATCACTGTCCTCTTTTCAGATCTGGGGGCAGGACAACCGTGTTGTTTTGTTTGATGTAATGTGGGCCCTTGTCTCTGTGTTGAAGTCAAAGAATTGATTTCCGAAGCCCGCGATCTAGCCACTTGCAACACTTGCGCAAAATGTCTGAAATTATGCAACTGAAAGTTCTTATATTTTGGGAGCTTTATTGTATGACAACAAGTCCAAATTGAGTGCGCGCCGCATGAAAAGAGCAACGAAATAGCATCGCGTCTGGCTGGAAACGAACTCTTTCTTTGTATGTGTATGTGTTATTCATGTGGAATGTTGAAAGATGTACATTTGTGACTGGTTATTAACATTGTTCTCTTTTTTTTCCAGTATCTTTTTTGTCTTTTTGTCCGTGTGTCCTGTGCAGGTCCATGATGACCAAGTTGAAGGTCTCTGGTGAAGAAGAAGACGCCGGACACTGAGCTTTCGTCGATTTCAAAGTTAAGTACTTGTAAATGTTACCCCCTCTTGAACTCAGGTCTGAGAAGTTGGATCACTGTCCTCTTTTCAGATCTGGGGGCAGGACAACCGTGTTGTTTTGTTTGATGTAATGTGGGCCCTTGTCTCTGTGTTGAAGTCAAAGAATTGATTTCCGAAGCCCGCGATCTAGCCACTTGCAACACTTGCGCAAAATGTCTGAAATTATGCAACTGAAAGTTTTTATATTTTGGAGCTTTATTGTATGACAACAAGTCCAAATTGAGTGCGCGCCGCATGAAAAGAGCAACGAAATAGCATCGCGTCTGGCTGGAAACGAACTCTTTCTTTGTATGTGTATGTGTTATTTATGTGGAATTTGAAAGATGTACATTTGTGACTGGTGATTAACATTGTTCTTTTTTTTCCAGTGTCTTTTTGTCCGTGTGTCCTGTGCAGGTCCATGATGACCAAGTTGAAGGTCTCTGGTGAAGAAGAAGACGCCGGACACTGAGCTTTCGTCGATTTCAAAGTTAAGTACTTGTAAATGTTACCCCCTCTTGACTCGGGTCTGAGAAGTTGGATCACTGTCCTCTTTTCAGATCTGGGGGCAGGACAACCGTGTTGTTTTGTTTGATGTAATGTGGGCCCTTGTCTCTGTGTTGAAGTCAAAGAATTGATTTCCGAAGCCCGCGATCTAGCCACTTGCAACACTTGCGCAAAATGTCTGAAATTATGCAACTGAAAGTTCTTATATTTTGGGAGCTTTATTGTATGACAACAAGTCCAAATTGAGTGCGCGCCGCATGAAAAGAGCAACGAAATAGCATCGCGTCTGGCTGGAAACGAACTCTTTCTTTGTATGTGTATGTGTTATTATGTGGAATTTTGAAAGATGTACATTTGTGACTGGTGATTAACATTGTTCTTTTTTTTCCAGTGTCTTTTTGTCCGTGTGTCCTGTGCAGGTCCATGATGACCAAGTTGAAGGTCTCTGGTGAAGAAGAAGACGCCGAGACTGAGCTTTCGTCGATTTCAAAGTTAAGTACTTGTAAATGTTACCCCCTCTTGAACTCAGGTCTGAAAAATTGGATCACTGTTTCTTTTCAGATCTGGGGGCAGGACAACCGTGTTGTTTTGTTTGATGTAATGTGGGCCCTTGTCTCTGTGTTGAAGTCAAAGAATTGATTTTCGAAGCCCGCGATCTAGCCACTTGCAACACTTGCGCAAAATGTCTGAAATTATGCAACTGAAAGTTCTTATATTTTGGGAGTTTTATTGTATGACAACAAGTCCAAATTGAGTGCGCGCCGCATGAAAAGAGCAACGAAATAGCATCGCGTCTGGCTGGAAACGAACTCTTCTTTGTATGTGTATGTGTTATTTATGTGGAATTTTGAAAGATGTACATTTTTGACTGGTTATTAACATTGTTCTCTTTTTTTTCCAGTATCTTTTTTGTCTTTTTGTCCGTGTGTCCTGTGCAGGTCCATGATGACCAAGTTGAAGGTCTCTGGTGAAGAAGAAGACGCCGGACACTGAGCTTTCGTCGATTTCAAAGTTAAGTACTTGTAAATGTTACCCCCTCTTGAACTCAGGTCTGAGAAGTTGGATCACTGTCCTCTTTTCAGATCTGGGGGCAGGACAACCGTGTTGTTTTGTTTGATGTAATGTGGGCCCTTGTCTCTGTGTTGAAGTCAAAGAATTGATTTCCGAAGCCCGCGATCTAGCCACTTGCAACACTTGCGCAAAATGTCTGAAATTATGCAACTGAAAGTTCTTATATTTTGGGAGCTTTATTGTATGACAACAAGTCCAAATTGAATGCGCGCCGCATGAAAAGAGCAACGAAATAGCATCGCGTCTGGCTGGAAACGAACTCTTTCTTTGTATGTGTATGTGTCATACAATAAAGCTCCCAAAATATAAGAGCTTTCAGTTGCATAATTTCAGACATTTTGCGCAAGTGTTGCAAGTGGCTAGATCGCGGGCTTCGGAAATCAATTCTTTGACTTCAACACAGAGACAAGGGCCCACATTACATCAAACAAAACAACACGGTTGTCCTGCCCCCAGATCTGGAAAGACGACAGGGATCCAACTTCTCAGACCTGAGTTCAAGAGGGGGTAACATTTACAAGTACTTAACTTTGAAATCGACGAAAGCTCAGTGTCCGGCGTCTTCTTCTTCACCAGAGACCTTCAACTTGGTCATCACGGACCTGCACAGGACACACGGACAAAAAGACAAAAAAGATACTGGAAAAAAAGAGAACAATGTTAATCACCAGTCACAAATGTACATCTTTCAAAATTCCACATAAATAACACATACACATACAAAGAAAGAGTTCGTTTCCAGCCAGACGCGATGCTATTTCGTTGCTCTTTTCATGCGGTGCGCACTCAATTTGGACTTGTTGTCATACAATAAAGCTCCCAAAATATAAGAACTTTCAGTTGCCTAATTTCAGACATTTTGCGCAAGTGTTGCAAGTGGCTAGATCGCGGGCTTGGAAATCAATTCTTTGACTTCAACACAGAGACAAGGGCCCACATTACATCAAACAAAACAACACGGTTGTCCTGCCCCCAGATCTGAAAAGAAGACAGTGATCCAATTTTTCAGACCTGAGTTCAAGAGGGGATAACATTTACAAGTACTTAACTTTGAAATCGACGAAAGCTCAGTGTCCGGCGTCTTCTTCTTCACCAGAGACCTTCAACTTGGTCATCATGGACCTGCACAGGACACACGGACAAAAAGACACTGGAAAAAAAAGAACAATGTTAATCACAGTCACAAATGTACATCTTTCAAATTCCACATAAATAACACATACACATACAAAGAAAGAGTTCGTTTCCAGCCAGACGCGATGCTATTTCGTTGCTCTTTTCATGCGGTGCGCACTCAATTTGGACTTGTTGTCATACAATAAAGCTCCCAAAATATAAGAACTTTCAGTTGCATAATTTCAGACATTTTGCGCAAGTGTTGCAAGTGGCTAGATCGCGGGCTTGGAAATCAATTTTTTGACTTCAACACAGAGACAAGGGCCCACATTACATCAAACAAAACAACACGGTTGTCCTGCCCCCAGATCTGAAAAGAAGACAGTGATCCAATTTTTCAGACCTGAGTTCAAGAGGGGGTAACATTTACAAGTACTTAACTTTGAAATCGACAAAAGCTCAGTGTCCGGCGTCTTCTTCTTCACCAGAGACCTTCAACTTGGTCATCATGGACCTGCACAGGACACACGGACAAAAAGACACTGGAAAAAAAAGAACAATGTTAATCACCAGTCACAAATGTACATCTTTCAAAATTCCACATAAATAACACGTACACATACAAAGAAAGAGTTCGTTTCCAGCCAGACGCGATGCTATTTCGTTGCTCTTTTCATGCGGCGCGCACTCAATTTGGACTTGTTGTCATACAATAAAGCTCCCAAAATATAAGAACTTTCAGTTGCATAATTTCAGACATTTTGCGCAAGTGTTGCAAGTGGCTAGATCGCGGGCTTCGGAAATCAATTCTTTGACTTCAACACAGAGACAAGGGCCCACATTACATCAAACAAAACAACACGGTTGTCCTGCCCCCAGATCTGAAAAGAGGACAGTGATCCAACTTCTCAGACCTGAGTTCAAGAGGGGGTAACATTTACAAGTACTTAACTTTGAAATCGACGAAAGCTCAGTGTCCGGCGTCTTCTTCTTCACCAGAGACCTTCAACTTGATCATCATGGACCTGCACAGGACACACGGACAAAAAGACAAAAAAGATACTGGAAAAAAAGAGAACAATGTTAATAACCAGTCACAAATGTACATCTTTCAACATTCCACATAAATAACACATACACATACAAAGAAAGAGTTCGTTTCCAGCCAGACGCGATGCTATTTCGTTGCTCTTTTCATGCGGCGCGCACTCAATTTGGACTTGTTGTCATACAATAAAGCTCCCAAAATATAAGAACTTTCAGTTGCATCATTTCAGACATTTTGCGCAAGTGTTGCAAGAGGCTAGATCGCGGGCTTCGGAAATCAATTCTTTGACTTCAACACAGAGACAAGGGCCCACATTACATCAAACAAAACAACACGGTTGTCCTGCCCCCAGATCTGAAAAGAGGACAGTGATCCAACTTCTCAGACCTGAGTTCAAGAGGGGGTAACATTTACAAGTACTTAACTTTGAAATCGACGAAAGCTCAGTGTCCGGCGTCTTCTTCTTCACCAGAGACCTTCAACTTGGTCATCATGGACCTGCACAGGACACACGGACAAAAAGACAAAAAAGATACTTGAAAAAAAAAAAACAATGTTAATATCCAGTCACAAATGTACATCTTTCAACATTGCACATAAATGACACATACACATAGAAAGAAAGAGTTCGTTTCCAGCCAGACGCGATGCTATTTCCTTGCTCTTTTCATGCGGCGCGCACTCAATTTGGACTTGTTGTCATACAATAAAGCTCCCAAAATATAAGAACTTTCAGTTGCATAATTTCAGACATTTTGTGCAAGTGTTGCAAGTGGCAAGATCGCGGGCTTCGGAAATCAATTCTTTGACTTCAACACAGAGACAAGGGCCCACATTACATCAAACAAAACAACACGGTTGTCCTGCCCCCAGATCTGAAAAGAGGACAGTGATCCAACTGCTCAGACCTGAGTTCAAGAGGGGGTAACATTTACAAGTACTTAACTTTGAAATGAACGAAAGCTCAGTGTCCGGCGTCTTCTTCTTCACCAGAGACCTTCAACTTGATCATCATGGACCTGCACAGGACACACGGACAAAAAGACAAAAAAGAAACTGGAAAAAAAAGAGAACAATGTTAATAACCAGTCACAAATGTACATCTTTCAACATTGCACATAAATAACACATACACATACAAAGAAAGAGTTCGTTTCCAGCCAGACGCGATGCTATTTCGTTGCTCTTTTCATGCGGCGCGCACTCAATTTGGACTTGTTGTCATACAATAAAGCTCCCAAAATATAAGAACTTTCAGTTGCCTAATTTCAGACATTTTGCGCAAGTGTTGCAAGTGGCTAGATCGCGGGCTTCGGAAATCAATTCTTTGACTTCAACACAGAGACAAGGGCCCACATTACATCAAACAAAACAACACGGTTGTCCTGCCCCCAGATCTGAAAAGAGGACAGTGATCCAACTTCTCAGACCTGAGTTCAAGAGGGGGTAACATTTACAAGTACTTAACTTTGAAATGGACGAAAGCTCAGTGTCCGGCGTCTTCTTCTTCACCAGAGACCTTCAACTTGGTCATCATGGACCTGCACAGGACACACGGACAAAAAGACAAAAAAGATACTGGAAAAAAAAGAGAACAATGTTAATAACCAGTCACAAATGTACATCTTTCAACATTCCACGTAAATAACACATACACATACAAAGAAAGAGTTCGTTTCCAGCCAGACACGATGCTATTTCCTTGCTCTTTTCATGCGGCGCGCACTCAATTTGGACTTGTTGTCATACAATAAAGCTCCCAAAATATAAGAACTTTCAGTTGCATAATTTCAGACATTTTGCGCAAGTGTTGCAAGTGGCTAGATCGCGGGCTTCGGAAATCAATTCTTTGACTTCAACACAGAGACAAGGGCCCACATTACATCAAACAAAACAACACGGTTGTCCTGCCCCCAGATCTGAAAAGAGGACAGTGATCCAACTTCTCAGACCTGAGTTCAAGAGGGGGTAACATTTACAAGTACTTAACTTTGAAATCGACGAAAGCTCAGTGTCCGGCGTCTTCTTCTTCACCAGAGACCTTCAACTTGGTCATCATGGACCTGCACAGGACACACGGACAAAAAGACAAAAAAGATACTGGAAAAAAAAGAGAACAATGTTAATAACCAGTCACAAATGTACATCTTTCAACATTCGACATAAATAACACATACACATACAAAGAAAGAGTTCGTTTCCAGCCAGACGCGATGCTATTTCGTTGCTCTTTTCATGCGGCGCGCACTCAATTTGGACTTGTTGTCATACAATAAAGCTCCCAAAATATAAGAACTTTCAGTTGCATAATTTCAGACATTTTGCGCAAGTGTTGCAAGTGGCTAGATCGAGGGCTTCGGAAATCAATTCTTTGACTTCAACACAGAGACAAGGGCCCACATTACATCAAACAAAACAAAACGGTTGTCCTGCCCCCAGATCTGAAAAGAGGACAGTGATCCAACTTCTCAGACCTGAGTTCAAGAGGGGGTAACATTTACAAGTACTTAACTTCTAAATCGACAAAAGCTCAGTGTCCGGCGTCTTCTTCTTCACCAGAGACCTTCAACTTGGTCATCATGGACCTGCACAGGACACACGGACAAAAAGACAAAAAAGATACTGGAAAAAAAAGAGAACAATGTTAATAACCAGTCACAAATGTACATCTTTCAACATTCCACGTAAATAACACATACACATACAAAGAAAGAGTTTGTTTCCAGCCAGACGCGATGCTATTTCGTTGCTCTTTTCATGCGGCGCGCACTCAATTTGGACTTGTTGTCATACAATGAAGCTCCCAAAATATAAGAACTTTCAGTTGCATAATTTCAGACATTTTGCGCAAGTGTTGCAAGTGGCTAGATCGCGGGCTTCGGAAATCAATTCTTTGACTTCAACACAGAGACAAGGGCCCACATTACATCAAACAAAACAACACGGTTGTCCTGCCCCCAGATCTGAAAAGAGGACAGTGATCCAACTTGTCAGACCTGAGTTCAAGAGGGGGTAACATTTACAAGTACTTAACTTTGAAATCGACGAAAGTTCAGTGTCCGGCGTCTTCTTCTTCACCAGAGACCTTCAACTTGGTCATCATGGACCTGCACAGGACACACGGACAAAAAGACAAAAAAGATACTGGAAAAAAAAAGAGAACAATGTTAATAACCAGTCACAAATGTACATCTTTCAACATTCCACATAAATAACACATACACATACAAAGAAAGAGTTCGTTTCCAGGCAGACGCGATGCTATTTCGTTGCTCTTTTCATGCGGCGCGCACTCAATTTGGACTTGTTGTCATACAATAAAGCTCCCAAAATATAAGAACTTTCAGTTGCATAATTTCAGACATTTTGCGCAAGTGTTGCAAGTGGCTAGATCGCGGGCTTCGGAAATCAATTCTTTGACTTCAACACAGAGACAAGGGCCCACATTACATCAAACAAAACAAAACGGTTGTCCTGCCCCCAGATCCGAAAAGAGGACAGTGATCCAACTTCTCAGACCTGAGTTCAAGAGGGGGTAACATTTACAAGTACTTAACTTTGAAATGGACGAAAGCTCAGTGTCCGGCGTCTTCTTCTTCACCAGAGACCTTCAACTTGGTCATCATGGACCTGCACAGGACACACGGACAAAAAGACAAAAAAGATACTGGAAAAAAAAGAGAACAATGTTAATAACCAGTCACAAATGTACATCTTTCAACATTCCACGTAAATAACACATACACATACAAAGAAAGAGTTCGTTTCCAGCCAGACGCGATGCTATTTCGTTGCTCTTTTCATGCGGCGCGCACTCAATTTGGACTTGTTGTCATACAATAAAGCTCCCAAAATATAAGAACTTTCAGTTGCATAATTTCAGACATTTTGCGCAAGTGTTGCAAGTGGCTAGATCGCGGGCTTCGGAAATCAATTCTTTGACTTCAACACAGAGACAAGGGCCCACATTACATCAAACAAAACAACACGGTTGTCCTGCCCCCAGATCTGAAAAGAGGACAGTGATCCAACTTCTCAGACCTGAGTTCAAGAGGGGGTAACATTTACAAGTACTTAACTTTGAAATCGACGAAAGCTCAGTGTCCGGCGTCTTCTTCTTCACCAGAGACCTTCAACTTGGTCATCATGGACCTGCACAGGACACACGGACAAAAAGACAAAAAAGATACTGGAAAAAAAGAGAACAATGTTAATAACCAGTCACAAATGTACATCTTTCAAAATTCCACATACATAACACATACACATAGAAAGAAAGAGTTCGTTTCCAGCCAGACGCGATGCTATTTCCTTGCTCTTTTCACTGTCCTCTTTTCAGATCTGGGGGCAGGACAACCGTGTTGTTTTGTTTGATGTAATGTGGGCCCTTGTTTTTGTGTTGAAGTCAAAGAATTGATTTCCGAAGCCCGCGATCTAGCCACTGGCAACACTTGCGCAAATGTCTGAAATTATGCAACTGAAAGTTCTTATATTTTGGGAGTTTTATTGTATGACAACAAGTCCAAATTGAGTGCGCGCCGCATGAAAAGAGCAACGAAATAGCATCGCGTCTGGCTGGAAACGAACTCTTTCTGTGTATATGTATGTGTCATACAATAAAGCTCCCAAAATATAAGAACTTTCAGTTGCATAATTTCAGACATTTTGAGCAAGTGTTGCAAGTGGCTAGATCGCGGGCTTCGGAAATCAATTCTTTGACTTCAACACAGAGACAAGGGCCCACATTACATCAAACAAAACAACACGGTTGTCCTGCCCCAGATCTGGAAAGACGACAGGGATCCAACTTCTCAGACCTGAGTTCAAGAGGGTAACATTTACAAGTACTTAACTTTGAAATCGACGAAAGCTCAGTGTCCGGCGTCTTCTTCTTCACCAGAGACCTTCAACTTGGTCATCACGGACCTGAACAGGACACACGGACAAAAAGACATGAAAGATACTGGAAAAAAAGAGAACAATGTTAATAACCAGTCACAAATGTACATCTTTCAAAATTCCACATAAATAACACATACACATACAAGGTAAGAGTTCGTTTCCAGCCAGACGCGATGCTATTTCGTTGCTCTTTTCATGCGGCGCGCACTCAATTTGGACTTTTTGTCATACAATAAAGCTCCCAAAATATAAGAACTTTCAGTTGCATAATTTCAGACATTTTGTGCAAGTGTTGCAAGTGGCTAAATCTCGGGCTTCGGAAATCAATTCTTTGACTTCAACACAGAGACAAGGGCCCACATTACATCAAACAAAACAACACGGTTGTCCTGCCCCCAGATCTGAAAAGAGGACAGTGATCCAACTTCTCAGACCTGAGTTCAAGAGGGGGTAACATTTACAAGTACTTAACTTTGAAATCGACGAAAGTTCAGTGTCCGGCGTCTTCTTCTTCACCAGAGACCTTCAACTTGGTCATCATAGACCTGCACAGGACACACGGACAAAAAGACAAAAAAGATACTGGAAAAAAAAGAGAACAATGTTAATAACCAGTCACAAATGTACATCTTTCAACATTCCACGTAAATAACACATACACATACAAAGAAAGAGTTTGTTTCCAGCCAGACGCGATGCTATTTCGTTGCTCTTTTCATGCGGCGCGCACTCAATTTGGACTTGTTGTCATACAATAAAGCTCCCAAAATATCAGAACTTTCAGTTGCATAATTTCAGACATTTTGCGCAAGTGTTGCAAGTGGCTAGATCGCGGGCTTCGGAAATCAATTCTTTGACTTCAACACAGAGACAAGGGCCCACATTACATCAAACAAAACAACACGGTTGTCCTGCCCCCAGATCTGAAAATAGGACAGTGATCCAACTTCTCAGACCTGAGTTCAAGAGGGGGTAACATTTACAAGTACTTAACTTTGAAATGGACGAAAGCTCAGTGTCCGGCGTCTTCTTCTTCACCAGAGACCTTCAACTTGGTCATCATGGACCTGCACAGGACACACGGACAAAAAGACAAAAAAGATACTGGAAAAAAAAGAGAACAATGTTAATAACCAGTCACAAATGTACATCTTTCAACATTCCACGTAAATAACACATACACATACAAAGAAAGAGTTTGTTTCCAGCCAGACGCGATGCTATTTCGTTGCTCTTTTCATGCGGCGCGCACTCAATTTGGACTTGTTGTCATACAATAAAGCTCCCAAAATATAAGAACTTTCAGTTGCATAATTTCAGACATTTTGCGCAAGTGTTGCAAGTGGCTAGATCGCGGGCTTCGGAAATCAATTCTTTGACTTCAACACAGAGACAAGGGCCCACATTACATCAAACAAAACAACACGGTTGTCCTGCCCCCAGATCTGAAAAGAGGACAGTGATCCAACTTCTCAGACCTGAGTTCAAGAGGGGGTAACATTTACAAGTACTTAACTGTGAAATCGACGAAAGCTCAGTGTCCGGCGTCTTCTTCTTCACCAGAGACCTTCAACTTGATCATCATGGACCTGCACAGGACACACGGACAAAAAGACAAAAAAGATACTGGAAAAAAAGAGAACAATGTTAATAACCTGTCACAAATGTACATCTTTCAAAATTCCACATAAATAACACATACACATACAAAGAAAGAGTTCGTTTCCAGCCAGACGCGATGCTATTTCGTTGCTCTTTTCATGCGGCGCGCACTCAATTTGGACTTGTTGTCATACAATAAAGCTCCCAAAATATAAGAACTTTCAGTTGCATAATTTCAGACATTTTGCGCAAGTGTTGCAAGTGGCTAGATCGCGGGCTTCGGAAATCAATTCTTTGACTTCAACACAGAGACAAGGGCCCACATTACATCAAACAAAACAACACGGTTGTCCTGCCCCCAGATCTGAAAAGAGGACAGTGATCCAACTTCTCAGACCTGAGTTCAAGAGGGGGTAACATTTACAAGTACTTAACTTTGAAATCGACGAAAGCTCAGTGTCCGGCGTCTTCTTCTTCACCAGAGACCTTCAACTTGGTCATCATGGACCTGCACAGGACACACGGACAAAAAGACAAAAAAGATACTGGAAAAAAAGAGAACAATGTTAATAACCAGTCACAAATGTACATCTTTCAAAATTCCACATAAATAACACATACACATACAAAGAAAGAGTTCGTTTCCAGCCAGACGCGATGCTATTTCGTTGCTCTTTTCATGCGGCGCGCACTCAATTTGGACTTGCTGTCATACTTAAAAGCTCCCAAAATATCAGAACTTTCAGTTGCATAATTTCAGACATTTTGCGCAAGTGTTGCAAGTGGCTAGATCGCGGGCTTCGGAAATCAATTCTTTGACTTCAACACAGAGACAAGGGCCCACATTACATCAAACAAAACAACACGGTTGTCGTGCCCCCAGATCTGGAAAAGACGACAGGGATCCAACTTCTCAGACCTGAGTTCAAGAGGGGGTAACATTTACAATTACTTAACTTTGAAATGGACGAAAGCTCAGTGTCCGGCGTCTTCTTCTTCACCAGAGACCTTGAACTTGGTCATCATGGACCTGCACAGGACACACGGACAAAAAGACAAAAAAGATACTGGAAAAAAAGAGAACAATGTTAATAACCAGTCACAAATGTACATCTTTCAAAATTCCACATACATAACACATACACATAGAAAGAAAGAGTTCGTTTCCAGCCAGACGCGATGCTATTTCCTTGCTCTTTTCACTGTCCTCTTTTCAGATCTGGGCGCAGGACAACCGTGTTGTTTTGTTTGATGTAATGTGGGCCCTTGTCTTTGGTTGAAGTCAAAGAATTGATTTCCGAAGCCCGCGATCTAGCCACTTGCAACACTTGCGCAAATGTCTGAAATTATGCAACTGAAAGTTCTTATATTTTGGGAGTTTTATTGTATGACAACAAGTCCAAATTGAGTGCGCGCCGCATGAAAAGAGCAACGAAATAGCATCGCGTCTGGCTGGAAACGAACTCTTTCTTTGTATATGTATGTGTCATACAATAAAGCTCCCAAAATATAAGAACTTTCAGTTGCATAATTTCAGACATTTTGAGCAAGTGTTGCAAGTGGCTAGATCGCGGGCTTCGGAAATCAATTCTTTGACTTCAACACAGAGACAAGGGCCCACATTACATCAAACAAAACAACACGGTTGTCCTGCCCCCAGATCTGAAAAGAGGACAGTGATCCAACTTCTCAGACCTGAGTTCAAGAGGGTTAACATTTACAAGTACTTAACTTTGAAATCGACGAAAGCTCAGTGTCCGGCGTCTTCTTCTTCACCAGAGACCTTCAACTTGGTCATCACGGACCTGCACAGGACACACGGACAAAAAGACAAAAAAGATACTGGAAAAAAAGAGAACAATGTTAATAACCAGTCACAAATGTACATCTTTCAAAATTCCACATAAATAACACATACACATACAAAGAAAGAGTTCGTTTCCAGCCAGACGCGATGCTATTTCGTTGCTCTTTTCATGCGGCGCGCACTCAATTTGGACTTGTTGTCATACAATAAAGCTCCCAAAATATAAGAACTTTCAGTTGCATAATTTCAGACATTTTGTGCAAGTGTTGCAAGTGGCTAAATCTCGGGCTTCGGAAATCAATTCTTTGACTTCAACACAGAGACAAGGGCCCACATTACATCAAACAAAACAACACGGTTGTCCTGCCCCCAGATCTGAAAAGAGGACAGTGATCCAACTTCTCAGACCTGAGTTCAAGAGGGGGTAACATTTACAAGTACTTAACTTTGAAATCGACGAAAGTTCAGTGTCCGGCGTCTTCTTCTTCACCAGAGACCTTCAACTTGGTCATCATAGACCTGCACAGGACACACGGACAAAAAGACAAAAAAGATACTGGAAAAAAAAGAGAACAATGTTAATAACCAGTCACAAATGTACATCTTTCAACATTCCACGTAAATAACACATACACATACAAAGAAAGAGTTTGTTTCCAGCCAGACGCGATGCTATTTCGTTGCTCTTTTCATGCGGCGCGCACTCAATTTGGACTTGTTGTCATACAATAAAGCTCCCAAAATATAAGAACTTTCAGTTGCATAATTTCAGACATTTTGCGCAAGTGTTGCAAGTGGCTAGATCGCGGGCTTCGGAAATCAATTCTTTGACTTCAACACAGAGACAAGGGCCCACATTACATCAAACAAAACAACACGGTTGTCCTGCCCCCAGATCTGAAAAGAGGACAGTGATCCAACTTCTCAGACCTGAGTTCAAGAGGGGGTAACATTTACAAGTACTTAACTTTGAAATCGACGAAAGCTCAGTGTCCGGCGTCTTCTTCTTCACCAGAGACCTTCAACTTGGTCATCATGGACCTGCACAGGACACACGGACAAAAAGACAAAAAAGATACTGGAAAAAAAAGAGAACAATGTTAATAACCAGTCACAAATGTACATCTTTCAACATTCCACGTAAATAACACATACACATACAAAGAAAGAGTTCGTTTCCAGCCAGACGCGATGCTATTTCGTTGCTCTTTTCATGCGGCGCGCACTCAATTTGGACTTGTTGTCATACAATAAAGCTCCCAAAATATAAGAACTTTCAGTTGCATAATTTCAGACATTTTGCGCAAGTGTTGCAAGTGGCTAGATCGCGGGCTTCGGAAATCAATTCTTTGACTTCAACACAGAGACAAGGGCCCACATTACATCAAACAAAACAACACGGTTGTCCTGCCCCCAGATCTGAAAAGAGGACAGTGATCCAACTTCTCAGACCTGAGTTCAAGAGGGGGTAACATTTACAAGTACTTAACTTTGAAATCGACGAAAGCTCAGTGTCCGGCGTCTTCTTCTTCACCAGAGACCTTCAACTTGGTCATCATGGACCTGCACAGGACACACGGACAAAAAGACAAAAAAGATACTGGAAAAAAAGAGAACAATGTTAATAACCAGTCACAAATGTACATCTTTCAAAATTCCACATAAATAACACATACACATACAAAGAAAGAGTTCGTTTCCAGCCAGACGCGATGCTATTTCGTTGCTCTTTTCATGCGGCGCGCACTCAATTTGGACTTGTTGTCATACAATAAAGCTCCCAAAATATAAGAACTTTCAGTTGCATAATTTCAGACATTTTGCGCAAGTGTTGCAAGTGGCTAGATCGCGGGCTTCGGAAATCAATTCTTTGACTTCAACACAGAGACAAGGGCCCACATTACATCAAACAAAACAACACGGTTGTCCTGCCCCCAGATCTGAAAAGAGGACAGTGATCCAACTTCTCAGACCTGAGTTCAAGAGGGGGTAACATTTACAAGTACTTAACTTTGAAATCGACGAAAGCTCAGTGTCCGGCGTCTTCTTCTTCACCAGAGACCTTCAACTTGGTCATCACGGACCTGCACAGGACACACGGACAAAAAGACAAAAAAGATACTGGAAAAAAAGAGAACAATGTTAATCACCAGTCACAAATGTACATCTTTCAAAATTCCACATAAATAACACATACACATACAAAGAAAGAGTTCGTTTCCAGCCAGACGCGATGCTATTTCGTTGCTCTTTTCATGCGGTGCGCACTCAATTTGGACTTGTTGTCATACAATAAAGCTCCCAAAATATAAGAACTTTCAGTTGCCTAATTTCAGACATTTTGCGCAAGTGTTGCAAGTGGCTAGATCGCGGGCTTGGAAATGAATTCTTTGACTTCAACACAGAGACAAGGGCCCACATTACATCAAACAAAACAACACGGTTGTCCTGCCCCCAGATCTGAAAAGAAGACAGTGATCCAATTTTTCAGACCTGAGTTCAAGAGGGGATAACATTTACAAGTACTTAACTTTGAAATGGACGAAAGCTCAGTGTCCTTCTTCTTCTTCTTCACCAGAGACCTTCAACTTGGTCATCATGGACCTGCACAGGACACACGGACAAAAAGACACTGGAAAAAAAAAGAACAATGTAACGCAGGCGCACATTGTCAAACTGTAGTAGACTTACCTTTGACCTTGGTTTCATAATTTATTCATTAAGTCTGTAGACGTCACCTAGCGATGCACTGTTTATCGGAGTGCGCGCCCAAAATGTATATACTTTCCAGGTCACTTTAAGTGTGTCATGCAATCTGTATGTACAACGTGTTCACGTGTGCGGGTTTAAGCACACGTTGCGGTGTTAACTACAACGGCTCGTATTTAGCTTCGCCAGACATTATTGTTTTTGTGAAGACATTTTGTCGATGTCAACATGACTTAATGTACATGTAGTTACCGATTTGTAGCTGCAGTTCTGCCGCTGGATAGCCGGTTATCTCGGCAGAGTCGTAAGTCCATATTTTTAGTTTATAAGTGTGATTGTTTTAGTCTAATTTCTTGCCAAATTGTGGACAGTTTTAATGATGTGCTTTGTAACGCTGGGTTATGTACGTTGCATTGTATCCTTGATTTATTGTATCACGGACACTTCAGAATTTATGTCAAAAACATTTTATTGATTTATACACAGATTAAACGGGAAGTCAACACCCAATTGGTGACAGGCAAATTTGTGTCACGTGTCATCTGTTAAATTTGGGGGCGTCGATGACCACAGAGAAAGGCTATTTTCAGTCGCGCAGTCAGTAATTCAGAAAACTGCAACAAACAATGTTAATCACCAGTCACAAATGTACATCTTTCAAAAATTCCACATAAATACACATACACATACCAAGAAAGAGTTCGTTTCCAGCCAGGACGCGATGCTATTTCGTTGCTCTTTTCATGCGGGCGCAAACTTTTCAATTTGGACTTGTTGTCATCAATAAAGCTCCCAAAATTATAAGAAACTTTCAGTTGCCTAATTTCAGACATTTTGGACCTGCACAGGACACACGGACAAAAAGACACTGGAAAAAAAAAGAACAATGTTAATCACCAGTCACAAATGTACATCTTTCAAAATTCCACATAAATAACACATACACATACAAAGAAAGAGTTCGTTTCCAGCCAGACGCGATGCTATTTCGTTGCTCTTTTCATGCGGCGCGCACTCAATTTGGACTTGTTGTCATACAATAAAGCTCCCAAAATATAAGAACTTTCAGTTGCCTAATTTCAGACATTTTGCGCAAGTGTTGCAAGTGGCTAGATCGCGGGCTTCGGAAATCAATTCTTTGACTTCAACACAGAGACAAGGGCCCACATTACATCAAACAAAACAACACGGTTGTCCTGCCCCCAGATCTGAAAAGAAGACAGTGATCCAATTTTCAGACCTGAGTTCAAGAGGGGGAAACATTTACAAGTACTTAACTTTGAAATCGACGAAAGCTCAGTGTCCGGCGTCTTCTTCTTCACCAGAGACCTTCAACTTGGTCATCATGGACCTGCACAGGACACACGGACAAAAAGACACTGGAAAAAAAAAGAACAATGTTAATCACCAGTCACAAATGTACATCTTTCAAAATTCCACATAAATAACACATACACATACAAAGAAAGAGTTCGTTTCCAGCCAGACGCGATGCTATTTCGTTGCTCTTTTCATGCGGCGCGCACTCATTTGGACTTGTTGTCATACAATAAAGCTCCCAAAATATAAGAACTTTCAGTTGCCTAATTTCAGACATTTTGCGCAAGTGTTGCAAGTGGCTAGATCGCGGGCTTCGGAAATCAATTCTTTGACTTCAACACAGAGACAAGGGCCCACATTACATCAAACAAAACAACACGGTTGTCCTGCCCCCAGATCTGAAAAGAGGACAGTGATCCAACTTCTCAGACCTGAGTTCAAGAGGGGGTAACATTTACAAGTACTTAACTTTGAAATCGACGAAAGCTCAGTGTCGGCGTCTTCTTCTTCACCAGAGACCTTCAACTTGGTCATCATGGACCTGCACAGGACACACACGGACAAAAAAGACACTGGAAAAAAAAAAGAACAATGTTAATAACCAGTCACAAATGTACATCTTTCAAAATTCCACATAAATAACACATACACATACAAAGAAAGAGTTCGTTTCCAGCCAGACGCGATGCTATTTCGTTGCTCTTTTCATGCGGCGCGCACTCAATTTGGACTTGTTGTCATACAATAAAGCTCCCAAAATATAAAAACTTTCAGTTGCCTAATTTCAGACATTTTGCGCAAGTGTTGCAAGTGGCTAGATCGCGGGCTTCGGAAATCAATTCTTTGACTTCAACACAGAGACAAGGGCCCACATTACATCAAACAAAACAACACGGTTGTCCTGCCCCCAGATCTGAAAAGAGGACAGTGATCCAACTTCTCAGACCCGAGTTCAAGAGGGGGTAACATTTACAAGTACTTAACTTTGAAATCGACGAAAGCTCAGTGTCCTGCGTCTTCTTCTTCACCAGAGACCTTCAACTTGGTCATCATGGACCTGCACAGGACACACGGACAAAAAGACAAAAAAGATACTGGAAAAAAAAAGAGAACAATGTTAATAACCAGTCACAAATGTACATCTTTCAAAATTCCACATAAATAACACATACACATACAAAGAAAGAGTTCGTTTCCAGCCAGACGCGATGCTATTTCGTTGCTCTTTTCATGCGGCGCGCACTCAATTTGGACTTGTTGTCATACAATAAAGCTCCCAAAATATAAGAACTTTCAGTTGCCTAATTTCAGACATTTTGCGCAAGTGTTGCAAGTGGCTAGATCGCGGGCTTCGGAAATCAATTCTTTGACTTCAACACAGAGACAAGGGCCCACATTACATCAAACAAAACAACACGGTTGTCCTGCCCCCAGATCTGAAAAGAGGACAGTGATCCAACTTCTCAGACCTGAGTTCAAGAGGGGGTAACATTTACAAGTACTTAACTTTGAAATCGACGAAAGCTCAGTGTCCGGCGTCTTCTTCTTCACCAGAGACCTTCAACTTGGTCATCATGGACCTGCACAGGACACAGGACAAAAAGACAAAAAAGATACTGGAAAAAAAAAAAGAACAATGTTAATAACCAGTCACAAATGTACATCTTTCAAAATTCCACATAAATAAACACATACACATACAAAGAAAGAGTTCGTTTCCAGCCAGACGCGATGCTATTTCGTTGCTCTTTTCATGCGGCGCGCACTCAATTTGGACTTGTTGTCATACAATAAAGCTCCCAAAATATAAAAACTTTCAGTTGCATAATTCAGACATTTTGCGCAAGTGTTGCAAGTGGCTAGATCGCGGGCTTCGGAAATCAATTCTTTGACTTCAACACAGAGACAAGGGCCCACATTACATCAAACAAAACAACACGGTTGTCCTGCCCCCAGATCTGAAAAGAGGACAGTGATCCAACTTCTCAGACCTGAGTTCAAGAGGGGGTAACATTTACAAGTACTTAACTTTGAAATCGACGAAAGCTCAGTGTCCGGCGTCTTCTTCTTCACCAGAGACCTTCAACTTGGTCATCATGGACCTGCACAGGACACACGGACAAAAAAGACAAAAAAGATACTGGAAAAAAAGAGAACAATGTTAATAACCAGTCACAAATGTACATCTTTCAAAATTCCACATAAATAACACATACACATACAAAGAAAGAGTTCGTTTCCAGCCAGACGCGATGCTATTTCGTTGCTCTTTTCATGCGGTGCGCACTCAATTTGGACTTGTTGTCATACAATAAAGCTCCCAAAATATAAGAACTTTCAGTTGCCTAATTTCAGACATTTTGCGCAAGTGTTGCAAGTGGCTAGATCGCGGGCTTGGAAATCAATTCTTTGACTTCAACACAGAGACAAGGGCCCACATTACATCAAACAAAACAACACGGTTGTCCTGCCCCCAGATCTGAAAAGAGGACAGTGATCCAACTTCTCAGACCTGAGTTCAAGAGGGGGTAACATTTACAAGTACTTAACTTTGAAATCGACGAAAGCTCAGTGTCCGGCGTCTTCTTCTTCACCAGAGACCTTCAACTTGGTCATCATGGACCTGCACAGGACCACACGGACAAAAAGACACTGGAAAAAAAAAAGAGAACAATGTTAATAACCAGTCACAAATGTACATCTTTCAACATTCCACATAAATAACACATACACATACAAAGAAAGAGTTCGTTTCCAGCCAGACGCGATGCTATTTCGTTGCTCTTTTCATGCGGCGCGCACTCAATTTGGACTTGTTGTCATACAATAAAGCTCCCAAAATATAAGAACTTTCAGTTGCATAATTTCAGACATTTTGCGCAAGTGTTGCAAGTGGCTAGATCGCGGGCTTCGGAAATCAATTCTTTGACTTCAACACAGAGACAAGGGCCCACATTACATCAAACAAAAACAACACGGTTTTCCTGCCCCCAGATCTGAAAAGAGGACAGTGATCCAACTTCTCAGACCTGAGTTCAAGAGGGGGTAACATTTACAAGTACTTAACTTTGAAATCGACGAAAGCTCAGTGTCCGGCGTCTTCTTCTTCACCAGAGACCTTCAACTTGGTCATCATGGACCTGCACAGGACACACGGACAAAAAGACAAAAAAGATACTGGAAAAAAAAGAGAACAATGTTAATAACCAGTCACAAATGTACATCTTTCAACATTCCACAAAAAACACATACACATACAAAGAAAGAGTTCGTTCCAGCCAGACGCGATGCTATTTCGTTGCTCTTTTCATGCGGCGCGCACTCAATTTGGACTTGTTGTCATACAATAAAGCTCCCAAAATATAAGAACTTTCAGTTGCCTAATTTCAGACATTTTGCGCAAGTGTTGCAAGTGGCTAGATCGCGGGCTTCGGAAATCAATTCTCTTGACTTCAACACAGAGACAAGGGCCCACATTACATCAAACAAAACAACACGGTTGTCCTGCCCCCAGATCTGAAAAGAGGACAGTGATCCAATTTTCAGACCTGAGTTCAAGAGGGGTAACATTTACAAGTACTTAACTTTGAAATGGACGAAAGCTCAGTGTCCGGCGTCTTCTTCTTCACCAGAGACCTTCAACTTGGTCATCATGGACCTGCACAGGACACACGGACAAAAAGACA
>NW_024037052.1:7749953-7802352 GCF_015706575.1 Patiria miniata | reverse complement strand
TCAAATTTCGACTTGTTGTCCTACAATAAAGCTCCCCAAATATAAGAACTTTTAGTTGCATAATTTCAGACATTTTGCGGGCAAGTGTTGCAAGTGGCTAGATCGCGGGCTTCGGAAATCAATTCTTTGACTTCAACACAGAGACAAGGGCCCACATTACATCAAACAAAACAACAACGGTTGTCCTGCCCCCAGATCTGAAAAGAGGACAGTGATCAACTTTTCAGACCTGAGTTCAAGAGGGGGTAAAATTTACAAGTACTTAACTTTTAAATCGACGAAAACTGCCCGGCGTCTTCTTCTGCACCAGAGACCTTCATCTTCTTCTTCATGGACCTGCACAGGACACACGGACAAAAAGACGCAAAAAAAAAGACTGCAAAAAAAAACACAAGAATGTTAATCACCAGTCACAAATGTACATCTTTCAAAAATTACACATAAATAACACATACAAAGAAAGAGGCTCATTTCGCAGCCAGACGCGATGCTATTTCGTTGCTCTTTTCATGCGGCGCGCACTCAAATTTCGACTTGTTGTCCTACAATAAAGCTCCCAAAATATAAGAACTTTTAGTTGCATAATTTCAGACATTTTGCGGCAAGTGTTTGCAAGTGGCTAGATCGCGGGGCTTCGGAAATCAATTCTTTGACTTCAACACAGAGACAAGGGCCCACATTACATCAAACAAAACAACACGGTTGTCCTGCCCCCAGATCTGAAAAGAGGACAGTGATCCAACTTTTCAGACCTGAGTTCAAGAGGGGGTAAAATTTACAAGTACTTAAACTTTTAAATCGACCGAAAACTGCCCGGCGTCTTCTTCTGCACCAGAGACCTTCATCTTCTTCTTCATGGACCTGCACAGACACACGGACAAAAAGACCAAAAAAAAAAGACTGAAAAAAAAACACAAGAATGTTAATCACCAGTCACAAATGTACATCTTTCAAAATTACACATAAATAACACATACAAAGAAAGAGCTCATTTCTCCACCAGACGCGATGCTATTTCGTTGTTTGCTCTTTTCATGCGGCGCGCACTCAAATTTCGACTTGTTGTCCTACAATAAAGCCCCAAAATATAAGAACTTTTAGTTGCATAATTTCAGACACAGACATTTTGCGCAAGTGTTGCAAGTGGCTAGATCGCGGGCTTCGGAAATCAATTCTTTGACTTCAACACAGAGACAAGGGCCCACATTACATCAAACAAAACAACACGTTGTCCTGCCCCCAGATCTGAAAAGAGGACAGTGATCCAACTTTTCAGACCTGAGTTCAAGAGGGGGTAAAATTTACAAGTACTTAACTTTTAAATCGACGAAAACTGCCCCGGGGCGTCTTCTTCTGCACAGAGACCTTCATCTTCTTCTTCATGGACCTGCACAGGACACACGGACAAAAAGACCCCAAAAAAAAGACTGCAAAAAAAAACAACAAGAATGTTAATCACCAGTCACAAATGTACATCTTTCAAAATTACATAAATACACATACAAAGAAAGAGCTCATTTCCAGCCAGACGCGATGCTATTTCGTTGCTCTTTTCATGCGGCGCGCCACTCAAATTTCGACTTGTTGTCCTACAATAAAGCTCCAAAATATAAGAACTTTTAGTTGCATAATTTCAGACATTTTTGCGCAAGTGTTGCAAGTGGCTAGATCGCGGGCTTCGGAAATCAATTCTTTGACTTCAACACAGAGACAAGGGCCCACATTACATCAAACAAAACAACACGGTTGTCCTGCCCCCAGATCTGAAAAGAGGACAGTGATCCAACTTTTCAGACCTGAGTTCAAGAGGGGGTAAAATTTACAAGTACTTAACTTTTAAATCGAACGAAAACTGCCCCGGCGTCTTCTTCTGCACCAGAGACCTTCATCTTCTTCTTCATGGACCTGCACAGGACACACACGGACAAAAAGACCCCAAAAAAAAGACTGCAAAAAAAAAACACAAGAATGTTAATCACCAGTCACAAATGTACATCTTTCAAAATTACACATAAATAACACATACAAAGAAAGAGCTCATTTCCACCAGGCCAGACGCGATGCTATTTTTTGTTGCTCTTTTCATGCGGCGCGCACTCAAATTTCGACTTGTTGTCCTACAATAAAGCTCCCAAAATATAAGAACTTTTAGTTGCATAATTTCAGACATTTTGCGCAAGTGTTGCAAGTGGCTAGATCGGGGCTTGGCTTGGAAATCAATTCTTTGACTTCAACACAGAGACAAGGGCCCACATTACATCAAACAAAACAACACGGTTGTCCTGCCCCCAGATCTGAAAAGAGGACAGTGATCCAACTTTTCAGACCTGAGTTCAAGAGGGGGTAAAATTTACAAGTACTTAACTTTTAAATCGACGAAAACTGCCCGGCGTCTTCTTCTGCACCAGAGACCTTCATCTTCTTCTTCATGGACCTGCACAGGACACACGGACAAAAAGACCAAAAAAAAAAGACTGCAAAAAAAACACAAGAATGTTAATCACCAGTCACAAATGTACATCTTTCAAAATTACACATAAATAACACATACAAAGAAAGAGCTCATTTCCAGCCAGACGCGATGCTATTTCGTTGCTCTTTTCATGCGGCGCGCACTCAAATTTCGACTTGTTGTCCTACAATAAAGCTCCCAAAATACCAAAATATAAGAACTTTTAGTTGCATAATTTCAGACATTTTGCGCAAGTGTTGCAAGTGGCTAGATCGCTGGGCTTCGGAAATCAATTCTTTGACTTCAACACAGAGACAAGGGCCCACATTACATCAAACAAAACAACACGGTTGTCCTGCCCCCAGATCTGAAAAGAGGACAGTGATCCAACTTTTCAGACCTGAGTTCAAGAGGGGGTAAAATTTACAAGTACTTAACTTTTAAATCGACGAAAAACTGCCCGGCGTCTTCTTCTGCACCAGAGACCTTCATCTTCTTCTTCATGGACCTGCACAGGACACACGGACAAAAAGACCACAAAAAAAAACTGCAAAAAAAACACAAGAATGTTAATCACCAGTCACAAATGTACATCTTTCAAAATTACACATAAATAACACATACAAAGAAAGAGCTCATTTCCAGCCAGACGCGATGCTATTTCGTTGCTCTTTTCATGCGGCGCGCACTCAAATTTCGACTTGTTGTCCTACAATAAAGCTCCCAAAATATAAGAACTTTTAGTTGCATAATTTCAGACATTTTGCGCAAGTGTTGCAAGTGGCTAGATCGCGGGCTTCGGAAATCAATTCTTTGACTTCAACACAGAGACAAGGGCCCACATTACATCAAACAAAACAACACGGTTTGTCCTGCCCCCAGATCTGAAAAGAGGACAGTGATCCAACTTTTCAGACCTGAGTTCAAGAGGGGGTAAAATTTACAAGTACTTAACTTTTAATCGACGAAAACTGCCCGGGCGTCTTCTTCTGCACCAGAGACCTTCATCTTCTTCTTCATGGACCTGCACAGGACACACGGACAAAAAGACAACCAAAAAAAAGACTGCAAAAAAAAACACAAGAATGTTAATCACCAGTCACAAATGTACATCTTTCAAAATTACACATAAATAACACATACAAAGAAAGAGCTCATTTCCAGCCAGACGCGATGCTATTTCGTTGCTCTTTTCATCGGCGGCGCACCGTCAAATTTCGACTTGTTGTCCTACAATAAAGCTCCCAAAATATAAGAACTTTTAGTTGCATAATTTCAGATTTCAGACATTTTGCGCAAGTGTTGCAAGTGGCTAGATCGCGGCTTCGGAAATCAATTCTTTGACTTCAACACAGAGACAAGGGCCCACATTACATCAAACAAAACAACACGGTTGTCCTGCCCCCAGATCTGAAAAGAGGACAGTGATCCAACTTTTCAGACCTGAGTTCAAGAGGGGGTAAAATTTACAAGTACTTAACTTTTAAATCGACGAAAACTGCCCGGCGTCTTCTTCTGCACCAGAGACCTTCATCTTCTTCTTCATGGACCTGCACAGGACACACGGACAAAAAGACCAAAAAAAAAAAGACTGCAAAAAAAAAACAAGAATGTTAATCACCAGTCACCAGCACAAATGTACATCTTTCAAAATTACACATAAATAACACATACAAAGAAAGAGCTCATTTCCAGCCAGACGCGATGCTATTTCGTTGCTCTTTTCATGCGGCGCGCACTCAAATTTCGACTTGTTGTCCTACAATAAAGCTCCCAAAATATAAGAACTTTTAGTTGCATAATTTCAGACATTTTGCGCAAGTGTTGCAAGTGGCTAGATCGCGGGCTTCGGAAATCAATTCTTTGACTTCAACACAGAGACAAGGGCCCACATTACATCAAACAAAACAACACGGTTGTCCTGCCCCCAGATCTGAAAAGAGGACAGTGATCCAACTTTTCAGACCTGAGTTCAAGAGGGGGTAAAATTTACAAGTACTTAACTTTTAAATCGACGAAAACTGCCCGGCGTCTTCTTCTGCACCAGAGACCTTCATCTTCTTCTTCATGGACCTGCACAGGACACACGGACAAAAAGACCAAAAAAAAAGACTGCAAAAAAAAACACAAGAATGTTAATCACCAGTCACAAATGTACATCTTTCAAAATTACACATAAATAACACATACAAAGAAAGAGCTCATTTCCAGCCAGACGCGATGCTATTTCGTTGCTCTTTTCATGCGGCGCGCACTCAAATTTCGACTTGTTGTCCTACAATAAAGCTCCCAAAATATAAGAACTTTTAGTTGCATAATTTCAGACATTTTGCGCAAGTGTTGCAAGTGGCTAGATCGCGGGCTTCGGAAATCAATTCTTTGACTTCAACACAGAGACAAGGGCCCACATTACATCAAACAAAACAACACGGTTGTCCTGCCCCCAGATCTGAAAAGAGGACAGTGATCCAACTTTTCAGACCTGAGTTCAAGAGGGGGTAAAATTTACAAGTACTTAACTTTTAAATCGACGAAAACTGCCCGGCGTCTTCTTCTGCACCAGAGACCTTCATCTTCTTCTTCATGGACCTGCACAGGACACACGGACAAAAAGACCCAAAAAAAAGACTGCAAAAAAAAACAACAAGAATGTTAATCACCAGTCACAAATGTACATCTTTCAAAATTACACATAAATAACACATACAAAGAAAGAGCTCATTTCCAGCCAGACGCGATGCTATTTCGTTGCTCTTTTCATGCGGCGCGCACTCAAATTTCGACTTGTTGTCCTACAATAAAGCTCCCAAAATATAAGAACTTTTAGTTGCATAATTTCAGACATTTTGCGCAAGTGTTGCAAGTGGCTAGATCGCGGGCTTCGGAAATCAATTCTTTGACTTCAACACAGAGACAAGGGCCCACATTACATCAAACAAAACAACACGGTTGTCCTGCCCCCAGATCTGAAAAGAGGACAGTGATCCAACTTTTCAGACCTGAGTTCAAGAGGGGGTAAAATTTACAAGTACTTAACTTTTAAATCGACGAAAACTGCCCGGCGTCTTCTTCTGCACCAGAGACCTTCATCTTCTTCTTCATGGACCTGCACAGGACACACGGACAAAAAGACCAAAAAAAAAAGACTGCAAAAAAAAACACAAGAATGTTAATCACCAGTCACAAATGTACATCTTTCAAAATTACACATAAATAACACATACAAAGAAAGAGCTCATTTCCAGCCAGACGCGATGCTATTTCGTTGCTCTTTTCATGCGGCGCGCACTCAAATTTCGACTTGTTGTCCTACAATAAAGCTCCCAAAATATAAGAACTTTTAGTTGCATAATTTCAGACATTTTGCGCAAGTGTTGCAAGTGGCTAGATCGCGGGCTTCGGAAATCAATTCTTTGACTTCAACACAGAGACAAGGGCCCACATTACATCAAACAAAACAACACGGTTGTCCTGCCCCCAGATCTGAAAAGAGGACAGTGATCCAACTTTTCAGACCTGAGTTCAAGAGGGGGTAAAATTTACAAGTACTTAACTTTTAAATCGACGAAAACTGCCCGGCGTCTTCTTCTGCACCAGAGACCTTCATCTTCTTCTCTTCATGGACCTGCACAGGACACACGGACAAAAAGACCAAAAAAAAAGACTGCAAAAAAAAACACAAGAATGTTAATCACCAGTCACAAATGTACATCATTACACATATATAACACATACAAAGAAAGAGCTCATTTCCAGCCAGACGCGATGCTATTTCGTTGCTCTTTTCATGCGGCGCGCACTCAAATTTCGACTTGTTGTCCTACAATAAAGCTCCCAAAATATAAGAACTTTTAGTTGCATAATTTCAGACATTTTGCGCAAGTGTTGCAAGTGGCTAGATCGCGGGCTTCGGAAATCAATTCTTTGACTTCAACACAGAGACAAGGGCCCACATTACATCAAACAAAACAACACGGTTGTCCTGCCCCCAGATCTGAAAAGAGGACAGTGATCCAACTTTTCAGACCTGAGTTTCAAGAGGGGGTAAAATTTACAAGTACTTAACTTTTAAATCGACGAAAACTGCCCGGCGTCTTCTTCTGCACCAGAGACCTTCATCTTCTTCTTCATGGACCTGCACAGGACACACGGACAAAAAGACCAAAAAAAAAAGACTGCAAAAAAAAACACAAGAATGTTAATCACCAGTCACAAATGTACATCTTTCAAAATTACACATAAATAACACATACAAAGAAAGAGCTCATTTCCAGCCAGACGCGATGCTATTTCGTTGCTCTTTTCATGCGGCGCGCACTCAAATTTCGACTTGTTGTCCTACAATAAAGCTCCCAAAATATAAGAACTTTTAGTTGCATAATTTCAGACATTTTGCGCAAGTGTTGCAAGTGGCTAGATCGCGGGCTTCGGAAATCAATTCTTTGACTTCAACACAGAGACAAGGGCCCACATTACATCAAACAAAACAACACGGTTGTCCTGCCCCCAGATCTGAAAAGAGGACAGTGATCCAACTTTTCAGACCTGAGTTCAAGAGGGGGTAAAATTTACAAGTACTTAACTTTTAAATCGACGACGAAACTGCCCGGCGTCTTCTTCTGCACCAGAGACCTTCATCTTCTTCTTCATGGACCTGCACAGGACACACGGACAAAAAGACCCAAAAAAAAAGACTGCAAAAAACACAAGAATGTTAATCACCAGTCACAAATGTACATCTTTCAAAATTACACATAAATAACACATACAAAGAAAGAGCTCATTTCCAGCCAGACGCGATGCTATTTCGTTGCTCTTTTCATGCGGCGCGCACTCAAATTTCGACTTGTTGTCCTACAATAAAGCTCCCAAAATATAAGAACTTTTAGTTGCATAATTTCAGACATTTTGCGCAAGTGTTGCAAGTGGCTAGATCGCGGGCTTCGGAAATCAATTCTTTGACTTCAACACAGAGACAAGGGCCCACATTACATCAAACAAAACAACACGGTTGTCCTGGCCCCAGATCTGAAAAGAGGACAGTGATCCAACTTTTCAGACCTGAGTTCAAGAGGGGGTAAAATTTACAAGTACTTAACTTTTAAATCGACGAAAACTGCCCGGCGTCTTCTTCTGCACCAGAGACCTTCATCTTCTTCTTCATGGACCTGCACAGGACACACGGACAAAAAGACCAAAAAAAAAAGACTGCAAAAAAAAACACAAGAATGTTAATCACCAGTCACAAATGTACATCTTTCAAAATTACACATAAATAACACATACAAAGAAAGAGCTCATTTCCAGCCAGACGCGATGCTATTTCGTTGCTCTTTTCATGCGGCGCGCACTCAAATTTCGACTTGTTGTCCTACAATAAAGCTCCCAAAATATAAGAACTTTTAGTTGCATAATTTCAGACATTTTGCGCAAGTGTTGCAAGTGGCTAGATCGCGGGCTTCGGAAATCAATTCTTTGACTTCAACACAGAGACAAGGGCCCACATTACATCAAACAAAACAACACGGTTGTCCTGCCCCCAGATCTGAAAAGAGGACAGTGATCCAACTTTTCAGACCTGAGTTCAAGAGGGGGTAAAATTTACAAGTACTTAACTTTTAAATCGACGAAAACTGCCCGGCGTCTTCTTCTGCACCAGAGACCTTCATCTTCTTCTTCATGGACCTGCACAGGACACACGGACAAAAAGACCAAAAAAAAAAGACTGCAAAAAACACAAGAATGTTAATCACCAGTCACAAATGTACATCTTTCAAAATTACACATAAATAACACATACAAAGAAAGAGCTCATTTCCAGCCAGACGCGATGCTATTTCGTTGCTCTTTTCATGCGGCGCGCACTCAAATTTCGACTTGTTGTCCTACAATAAAGCTCCCAAAATATAAGAACTTTTAGTTGCATAATTTCAGACATTTTGCGCAAGTGTTGCAAGTGGCTAGATCGCGGGCTTCGGAAATCAATTCTTTGACTTCAACACAGAGACAAGGGCCCACATTACATCAAACAAAACAACACGGTTGTCCTGCCCCCAGATCTGAAAAGAGGACAGTGATCCAACTTTTCAGACCTGAGTTCAAGAGGGGGTAAAATTTACAAGTACTTAACTTTTAAATCGACGAAAACTGCCCGGCGTCTTCTTCTGCACCAGAGACCTTCATCTTCTTCTTCATGGACCTGCACAGGACACACGGACAAAAAGACCAAAAAAAAAAGACTGCAAAAAAAAACACAAGAATGTTAATCACCAGTCACAAATGTACATCTTTCAAAATTACACATAAATAACACATACAAAGAAAGAGCTCATTTCCAGCCAGACGCGATGCTATTTCGTTGCTCTTTTCATGCGGCGCGCACTCAAATTTCGACTTGTTGTCCTACAATAAAGCTCCCAAAATATAAGAACTTTTAGTTGCATAATTTCAGACATTTTGCGCAAGTGTTGCAAGTGGCTAGATCGCGGGCTTCGGAAATCAATTCTTTGACTTCAACACAGAGACAAGGGCCCACATTACATCAAACAAAACAACACGGTTGTCCTGCCCCCAGATCTGAAAAGAGGACAGTGATCCAACTTTTCAGACCTGAGTTCAAGAGGGGGTAAAATTTACAAGTACTTAACTTTTAAATCGACGAAAACTGCCCGGCGTCTTCTTCTGCACCAGAGACCTTCATCTTCTTCTTCATGGACCTGCACAGGACACACGGACAAAAAGACCAAAAAAAAAGACTGCAAAAAAAAACACAAGAATGTTAATCACCAGTCACAAATGTACATCTTTCAAAATTACACATAAATAACACATACAAAGAAAGAGCTCATTTCCAGCCAGACGCGATGCTATTTCGTTGCTCTTTTCATGCGGCGCGCACTCAAATTTCGACTTGTTGTCCTACAATAAAGCTCCCAAAATATAAGAACTTTTAGTTGCATAATTTCAGACATTTTGCGCAAGTGTTGCAAGTGGCTAGATCGCGGGCTTCGGAAATCAATTCTTTGACTTCAACACAGAGACAAGGGCCCACATTACATCAAACAAAACAACACGGTTGTCCTGCCCCCAGATCTGAAAAGAGGACAGTGATCCAACTTTTCAGACCTGAGTTCAAGAGGGGGTAAAATTTACAAGTACTTAACTTTTAAATCGACGAAAACTGCCCGGCGTCTTCTTCTGCACCAGAGACCTTCATCTTCTTCTTCATGGACCTGCACAGGACACACGGACAAAAAGACCAAAAAAAAAGACTGCAAAAAAAAACACAAGAATGTTAATCACCAGTCACAAATGTACATCTTTCAAAATTACACATAAATAACACATACAAAGAAAGAGCTCATTTCCAGCCAGACGCGATGCTATTTCGTTGCTCTTTTCATGCGGCGCGCACTCAAATTTCGACTTGTTGTCCTACAATAAAGCTCCCAAAATATAAGAACTTTTAGTTGCATAATTTCAGACATTTTGCGCAAGTGTTGCAAGTGGCTAGATCGCGGGCTTCGGAAATCAATTCTTTGACTTCAACACAGAGACAAGGGCCCACATTACATCAAACAAAACAACACGGTTGTCCTGCCCCCAGATCTGAAAAGAGGACAGTGATCCAACTTTTCAGACCTGAGTTCAAGAGGGGGTAAAATTTACAAGTACTTAACTTTTAAATCGACGAAAACTGCCCGGCGTCTTCTTCTGCACCAGAGACCTTCATCTTCTTCTTCATGGACCTGCACAGGACACACGGACAAAAAGACCCAAAAAAAAAGACTGCAAAAAAAAACACAAGAATGTTAATCACCAGTCACAAATGTACATCTTTCAAAATTACACATAAATAACACATACAAAGAAAGAGCTCATTTCCAGCCAGACGCGATGCTATTTCGTTGCTCTTTTCATGCGGCGCGCACTCAAATTTCGACTTGTTGTCCTACAATAAAGCTCCCAAAATATAAGAACTTTTAGTTGCATAATTTCAGACATTTTGCGCAAGTGTTGCAAGTGGCTAGATCGCGGGCTTCGGAAATCAATTCTTTGACTTCAACACAGAGACAAGGGCCCACATTACATCAAACAAAACAACACGGTTGTCCTGCCCCCAGATCTGAAAAGAGGACAGTGATCCAACTTTTCAGACCTGAGTTCAAGAGGGGGTAAAATTTACAAGTACTTAACTTTTAAATCGACGAAAACTGCCCGGCGTCTTCTTCTGCACCAGAGACCTTCATCTTCTTCTTCATGGACCTGCACAGGACACACGGACAAAAAGACCCAAAAAAAAGACTGCAAAAAAAAACACAAGAATGTTAATCACCAGTCACAAATGTACATCTTTCAAAATTACACATAAATAACACATACAAAGAAAGAGCTCATTTCCAGCCAGACGCGATGCTATTTCGTTGCTCTTTTCATGCGGCGCGCACTCAAATTTCGACTTGTTGTCCTACAATAAAGCTCCCAAAATATAAGAACTTTTAGTTGCATAATTTCAGACATTTTGCGCAAGTGTTGCAAGTGGCTAGATCGCGGGCTTCGGAAATCAATTCTTTGACTTCAACACAGAGACAAGGGCCCACATTACATCAAACAAAACAACACGGTTGTCCTGCCCCCAGATCTGAAAAGAGGACAGTGATCCAACTTTTCAGACCTGAGTTCAAGAGGGGGTAAAATTTACAAGTACTTAACTTTTAAATCGACGAAAACTGCCCGGCGTCTTCTTCTGCACCAGAGACCTTCATCTTCTTCTTCATGGACCTGCACAGGACACACGGACAAAAAGACCAAAAAAAAAAGACTGCAAAAAAAAACACAAGAATGTTAATCACCAGTCACAAATGTACATCTTTCAAAATTACACATAAATAACACATACAAAGAAAGAGCTCATTTCCAGCCAGACGCGATGCTATTTCGTTGCTCTTTTCATGCGGCGCGCACTCAAATTTCGACTTGTTGTCCTACAATAAAGCTCCCAAAATATAAGAACTTTTAGTTGCATAATTTCAGACATTTTGCGCAAGTGTTGCAAGTGGCTAGATCGCGGGCTTCGGAAATCAATTCTTTGACTTCAACACAGAGACAAGGGCCCACATTACATCAAACAAAACAACACGGTTGTCCTGCCCCCAGATCTGAAAAGAGGACAGTGATCCAACTTTTCAGACCTGAGTTCAAGAGGGGGTAAAATTTACAAGTACTTAACTTTTAAATCGACGAAAACTGCCCGGCGTCTTCTTCTGCACCAGAGACCTTCATCTTCTTCTTCATGGACCTGCACAGGACACACGGACAAAAAGACCAAAAAAAAAAGACTGCAAAAAAAAACACAAGAATGTTAATCACCAGTCACAAATGTACATCTTTCAAAATTACACATAAATAACACATACAAAGAAAGAGCTCATTTCCAGCCAGACGCGATGCTATTTCGTTGCTCTTTTCATGCGGCGCGCACTCAAATTTCGACTTGTTGTCCTACAATAAAGCTCCCAAAATATAAGAACTTTTAGTTGCATAATTTCAGACATTTTGCGCAAGTGTTGCAAGTGGCTAGATCGCGGGCTTCGGAAATCAATTCTTTGACTTCAACACAGAGACAAGGGCCCACATTACATCAAACAAAACAACACGGTTGTCCTGCCCCCAGATCTGAAAAGAGGACAGTGATCCAACTTTTCAGACCTGAGTTCAAGAGGGGGTAAAATTTACAAGTACTTAACTTTTAAATCGACGAAAACTGCCCGGCGTCTTCTTCTGCACCAGAGACCTTCATCTTCTTCTTCATGGACCTGCACAGGACACACGGACAAAAAGACCAAAAAAAAAAGACTGCAAAAAAAAACACAAGAATGTTAATCACCAGTCACAAATGTACATCTTTCAAAATTACACATAAATAACACATACAAAGAAAGAGCTCATTTCCAGCCAGACGCGATGCTATTTCGTTGCTCTTTTCATGCGGCGCGCACTCAAATTTCGACTTGTTGTCCTACAATAAAGCTCCCAAAATATAAGAACTTTTAGTTGCATAATTTCAGACATTTTGCGCAAGTGTTGCAAGTGGCTAGATCGCGGGCTTCGGAAATCAATTCTTTGACTTCAACACAGAGACAAGGGCCCACATTACATCAAACAAAACAACACGGTTGTCCTGCCCCCAGATCTGAAAAGAGGACAGTGATCCAACTTTTCAGACCTGAGTTCAAGAGGGGGTAAAATTTACAAGTACTTAACTTTTAAATCGACGAAAACTGCCCGGCGTCTTCTTCTGCACCAGAGACCTTCATCTTCTTCTTCATGGACCTGCACAGGACACACGGACAAAAAGACCAAAAAAAAAGACTGCAAAAAAAAACACAAGAATGTTAATCACCAGTCACAAATGTACATCTTTCAAAATTACACATAAATAACACATACAAAGAAAGAGCTCATTTCCAGCCAGACGCGATGCTATTTCGTTGCTCTTTTCATGCGGCGCGCACTCAAATTTCGACTTGTTGTCCTACAATAAAGCTCCCAAAATATAAGAACTTTTAGTTGCATAATTTCAGACATTTTGCGCAAGTGTTGCAAGTGGCTAGATCGCGGGCTTCGGAAATCAATTCTTTGACTTCAACACAGAGACAAGGGCCCACATTACATCAAACAAAACAACACGGTTGTCCTGCCCCCAGATCTGAAAAGAGGACAGTGATCCAACTTTTCAGACCTGAGTTCAAGAGGGGGTAAAATTTACAAGTACTTAACTTTTAAATCGACGAAAACTGCCCGGCGTCTTCTTCTGCACCAGAGACCTTCATCTTCTTCTTCATGGACCTGCACAGGACACACGGACAAAAAGACCAAAAAAAAGACTGCAAAAAAAAACACAAGAATGTTAATCACCAGTCACAAATGTACATCTTTCAAAATTACACATAAATAACACATACAAAGAAAGAGCTCATTTCCAGCCAGACGCGATGCTATTTCGTTGCTCTTTTCATGCGGCGCGCACTCAAATTTCGACTTGTTGTCCTACAATAAAGCTCCCAAAATATAAGAACTTTTAGTTGCATAATTTCAGACATTTTGCGCAAGTGTTGCAAGTGGCTAGATCGCGGGCTTCGGAAATCAATTCTTTGACTTCAACACAGAGACAAGGGCCCACATTACATCAAACAAAACAACACGGTTGTCCTGCCCCCAGATCTGAAAAGAGGACAGTGATCCAACTTTTCAGACCTGAGTTCAAGAGGGGGTAAAATTTACAAGTACTTAACTTTTAAATCGACGAAAACTGCCCGGCGTCTTCTTCTGCACCAGAGACCTTCATCTTCTTCTTCATGGACCTGCACAGGACACACGGACAAAAAGACCAAAAAAAAAGACTGCAAAAAAAAAACACAAGAATGTTAATCACCAGTCACAAATGTACATCTTTCAAAATTACACATAAATAACACATACAAAGAAAGAGCTCATTTCCAGCCAGACGCGATGCTATTTCGTTGCTCTTTTCATGCGGCGCGCACTCAAATTTCGACTTGTTGTCCTACAATAAAGCTCCCAAAATATAAGAACTTTTAGTTGCATAATTTCAGACATTTTGCGCAAGTGTTGCAAGTGGCTAGATCGCGGGCTTCGGAAATCAATTCTTTGACTTCAACACAGAGACAAGGGCCCACATTACATCAAACAAAACAACACGGTTGTCCTGCCCCCAGATCTGAAAAGAGGACAGTGATCCAACTTTTCAGACCTGAGTTCAAGAGGGGGTAAAATTTACAAGTACTTAACTTTTAAATCGACGAAAACTGCCCGGCGTCTTCTTCTGCACCAGAGACCTTCATCTTCTTCTTCATGGACCTGCACAGGACACACGGACAAAAAGACCAAAAAAAAAGACTGCAAAAAAAAACACAAGAATGTTAATCACCAGTCACAAATGTACATCTTTCAAAATTACACATAAATAACACATACAAAGAAAGAGCTCATTTCCAGCCAGACGCGATGCTATTTCGTTGCTCTTTTCATGCGGCGCGCACTCAAATTTCGACTTGTTGTCCTACAATAAAGCTCCCAAAATATAAGAACTTTTAGTTGCATAATTTCAGACATTTTGCGCAAGTGTTGCAAGTGGCTAGATCGCGGGCTTCGGAAATCAATTCTTTGACTTCAACACAGAGACAAGGGCCCACATTACATCAAACAAAACAACACGGTTGTCCTGCCCCCAGATCTGAAAAGAGGACAGTGATCCAACTTTTCAGACCTGAGTTCAAGAGGGGGTAAAATTTACAAGTACTTAACTTTTAAATCGACGAAAACTGCCCGGCGTCTTCTTCTGCACCAGAGACCTTCATCTTCTTCTTCATGGACCTGCACAGGACACACGGACAAAAAGACCCAAAAAAAAAGACTGCAAAAAAAAACACAAGAATGTTAATCACCAGTCACAAATGTACATCTTTCAAAATTACACATAAATAACACATACAAAGAAAGAGCTCATTTCCAGCCAGACGCGATGCTATTTCGTTGCTCTTTTCATGCGGCGCGCACTCAAATTTCGACTTGTTGTCCTACAATAAAGCTCCCAAAATATAAGAACTTTTAGTTGCATAATTTCAGACATTTTGCGCAAGTGTTGCAAGTGGCTAGATCGCGGGCTTCGGAAATCAATTCTTTGACTTCAACACAGAGACAAGGGCCCACATTACATCAAACAAAACAACACGGTTGTCCTGCCCCCAGATCTGAAAAGAGGACAGTGATCCAACTTTTCAGACCTGAGTTCAAGAGGGGGTAAAATTTACAAGTACTTAACTTTTAAATCGACGAAAACTGCCCGGCGTCTTCTTCTGCACCAGAGACCTTCATCTTCTTCTTCATGGACCTGCACAGGACACACGGACAAAAAGACCAAAAAAAAAAGACTGCAAAAAAAAACACAAGAATGTTAATCACCAGTCACAAATGTACATCTTTCAAAATTACACATAAATAACACATACAAAGAAAGAGCTCATTTCCAGCCAGACGCGATGCTATTTCGTTGCTCTTTTCATGCGGCGCGCACTCAAATTTCGACTTGTTGTCCTACAATAAAGCTCCCAAAATATAAGAACTTTTAGTTGCATAATTTCAGACATTTTGCGCAAGTGTTGCAAGTGGCTAGATCGCGGGCTTCGGAAATCAATTCTTTGACTTCAACACAGAGACAAGGGCCCACATTACATCAAACAAAACAACACGGTTGTCCTGCCCCCAGATCTGAAAAGAGGACAGTGATCCAACTTTTCAGACCTGAGTTCAAGAGGGGGTAAAATTTACAAGTACTTAACTTTTAAATCGACGAAAACTGCCCGGCGTCTTCTTCTGCACCAGAGACCTTCATCTTCTTCTTCATGGACCTGCACAGGACACACGGACAAAAAGACCAAAAAAAAAGACTGCAAAAAAAAACACAAGAATGTTAATCACCAGTCACAAATGTACATCTTTCAAAATTACACATAAATAACACATACAAAGAAAGAGCTCATTTCCAGCCAGACGCGATGCTATTTCGTTGCTCTTTTCATGCGGCGCGCACTCAAATTTCGACTTGTTGTCCTACAATAAAGCTCCCAAAATATAAGAACTTTTAGTTGCATAATTTCAGACATTTTGCGCAAGTGTTGCAAGTGGCTAGATCGCGGGCTTCGGAAATCAATTCTTTGACTTCAACACAGAGACAAGGGCCCACATTACATCAAACAAAACAACACGGTTGTCCTGCCCCCAGATCTGAAAAGAGGACAGTGATCCAACTTTTCAGACCTGAGTTCAAGAGGGGGTAAAATTTACAAGTACTTAACTTTTAAATCGACGAAAACTGCCCGGCGTCTTCTTCTGCACCAGAGACCTTCATCTTCTTCTTCATGGACCTGCACAGGACACACGGACAAAAAGACCAAAAAAAAAGACTGCAAAAAAAAACACAAGAATGTTAATCACCAGTCACAAATGTACATCTTTCAAAATTACACATAAATAACACATACAAAGAAAGAGCTCATTTCCAGCCAGACGCGATGCTATTTCGTTGCTCTTTTCATGCGGCGCGCACTCAAATTTCGACTTGTTGTCCTACAATAAAGCTCCCAAAATATAAGAACTTTTAGTTGCATAATTTCAGACATTTTGCGCAAGTGTTGCAAGTGGCTAGATCGCGGGCTTCGGAAATCAATTCTTTGACTTCAACACAGAGACAAGGGCCCACATTACATCAAACAAAACAACACGGTTGTCCTGCCCCCAGATCTGAAAAGAGGACAGTGATCCAACTTTTCAGACCTGAGTTCAAGAGGGGGTAAAATTTACAAGTACTTAACTTTTAAATCGACGAAAACTGCCCGGCGTCTTCTTCTGCACCAGAGACCTTCATCTTCTTCTTCATGGACCTGCACAGGACACACGGACAAAAAGACCAAAAAAAAAGACTGCAAAAAAAAACACAAGAATGTTAATCACCAGTCACAAATGTACATCTTTCAAAATTACACATAAATAACACATACAAAGAAAGAGCTCATTTCCAGCCAGACGCGATGCTATTTCGTTGCTCTTTTCATGCGGCGCGCACTCAAATTTCGACTTGTTGTCCTACAATAAAGCTCCCAAAATATAAGAACTTTTAGTTGCATAATTTCAGACATTTTGCGCAAGTGTTGCAAGTGGCTAGATCGCGGGCTTCGGAAATCAATTCTTTGACTTCAACACAGAGACAAGGGCCCACATTACATCAAACAAAACAACACGGTTGTCCTGCCCCCAGATCTGAAAAGAGGACAGTGATCCAACTTTTCAGACCTGAGTTCAAGAGGGGGTAAAATTTACAAGTACTTAACTTTTAAATCGACGAAAACTGCCCGGCGTCTTCTTCTGCACCAGAGACCTTCATCTTCTTCTTCATGGACCTGCACAGGACACACGGACAAAAAGACCAAAAAAAAAAGACTGCAAAAAAAAACACAAGAATGTTAATCACCAGTCACAAATGTACATCTTTCAAAATTACACATAAATAACACATACAAAGAAAGAGCTCATTTCCAGCCAGACGCGATGCTATTTCGTTGCTCTTTTCATGCGGCGCGCACTCAAATTTCGACTTGTTGTCCTACAATAAAGCTCCCAAAATATAAGAACTTTTAGTTGCATAATTTCAGACATTTTGCGCAAGTGTTGCAAGTGGCTAGATCGCGGGCTTCGGAAATCAATTCTTTGACTTCAACACAGAGACAAGGGCCCACATTACATCAAACAAAACAACACGGTTGTCCTGCCCCCAGATCTGAAAAGAGGACAGTGATCCAACTTTTCAGACCTGAGTTCAAGAGGGGGTAAAATTTACAAGTACTTAACTTTTAAATCGACGAAAACTGCCCGGCGTCTTCTTCTGCACCAGAGACCTTCATCTTCTTCTTCATGGACCTGCACAGGACACACGGACAAAAAGACCAAAAAAAAAGACTGCAAAAAAAAACACAAGAATGTTAATCACCAGTCACAAATGTACATCTTTCAAAATTACACATAAATAACACATACAAAGAAAGAGCTCATTTCCAGCCAGACGCGATGCTATTTCGTTGCTCTTTTCATGCGGCGCGCACTCAAATTTCGACTTGTTGTCCTACAATAAAGCTCCCAAAATATAAGAACTTTTAGTTGCATAATTTCAGACATTTTGCGCAAGTGTTGCAAGTGGCTAGATCGCGGGCTTCGGAAATCAATTCTTTGACTTCAACACAGAGACAAGGGCCCACATTACATCAAACAAAACAACACGGTTGTCCTGCCCCCAGATCTGAAAAGAGGACAGTGATCCAACTTTTCAGACCTGAGTTCAAGAGGGGGTAAAATTTACAAGTACTTAACTTTTAAATCGACGAAAACTGCCCGGCGTCTTCTTCTGCACCAGAGACCTTCATCTTCTTCTTCATGGACCTGCACAGGACACACGGACAAAAAGACCAAAAAAAAAAGACTGCAAAAAAAAACACAAGAATGTTAATCACCAGTCACAAATGTACATCTTTCAAAATTACACATAAATAACACATACAAAGAAAGAGCTCATTTCCAGCCAGACGCGATGCTATTTCGTTGCTCTTTTCATGCGGCGCGCACTCAAATTTCGACTTGTTGTCCTACAATAAAGCTCCCAAAATATAAGAACTTTTAGTTGCATAATTTCAGACATTTTGCGCAAGTGTTGCAAGTGGCTAGATCGCGGGCTTCGGAAATCAATTCTTTGACTTCAACACAGAGACAAGGGCCCACATTACATCAAACAAAACAACACGGTTGTCCTGCCCCCAGATCTGAAAAGAGGACAGTGATCCAACTTTTCAGACCTGAGTTCAAGAGGGGGTAAAATTTACAAGTACTTAACTTTTAAATCGACGAAAACTGCCCGGCGTCTTCTTCTGCACCAGAGACCTTCATCTTCTTCTTCATGGACCTGCACAGGACACACGGACAAAAAGACCAAAAAAAAGACTGCAAAAAAAAACACAAGAATGTTAATCACCAGTCACAAATGTACATCTTTCAAAATTACACATAAATAACACATACAAAGAAAGAGCTCATTTCCAGCCAGACGCGATGCTATTTCGTTGCTCTTTTCATGCGGCGCGCACTCAAATTTCGACTTGTTGTCCTACAATAAAGCTCCCAAAATATAAGAACTTTTAGTTGCATAATTTCAGACATTTTGCGCAAGTGTTGCAAGTGGCTAGATCGCGGGCTTCGGAAATCAATTCTTTGACTTCAACACAGAGACAAGGGCCCACATTACATCAAACAAAACAACACGGTTGTCCTGCCCCCAGATCTGAAAAGAGGACAGTGATCCAACTTTTCAGACCTGAGTTCAAGAGGGGGTAAAATTTACAAGTACTTAACTTTTAAATCGACGAAAACTGCCCGGCGTCTTCTTCTGCACCAGAGACCTTCATCTTCTTCTTCATGGACCTGCACAGGACACACGGACAAAAAGACCCAAAAAAAAAGACTGCAAAAAAAAACACAAGAATGTTAATCACCAGTCACAAATGTACATCTTTCAAAATTACACATAAATAACACATACAAAGAAAGAGCTCATTTCCAGCCAGACGCGATGCTATTTCGTTGCTCTTTTCATGCGGCGCGCACTCAAATTTCGACTTGTTGTCCTACAATAAAGCTCCCAAAATATAAGAACTTTTAGTTGCATAATTTCAGACATTTTGCGCAAGTGTTGCAAGTGGCTAGATCGCGGGCTTCGGAAATCAATTCTTTGACTTCAACACAGAGACAAGGGCCCACATTACATCAAACAAAACAACACGGTTGTCCTGCCCCCAGATCTGAAAAGAGGACAGTGATCCAACTTTTCAGACCTGAGTTCAAGAGGGGGTAAAATTTACAAGTACTTAACTTTTAAATCGACGAAAACTGCCCGGCGTCTTCTTCTGCACCAGAGACCTTCATCTTCTTCTTCATGGACCTGCACAGGACACACGGACAAAAAGACCCAAAAAAAAAGACTGCAAAAAAAAACAAGAATGTTAATCACCAGTCACAAATGTACATCTTTCAAAATTACACATAAATAACACATACAAAGAAAGAGCTCATTTCCAGCCAGACGCGATGCTATTTCGTTGCTCTTTTCATGCGGCGCGCACTCAAATTTCGACTTGTTGTCCTACAATAAAGCTCCCAAAATATAAGAACTTTTAGTTGCATAATTTCAGACATTTTGCGCAAGTGTTGCAAGTGGCTAGATCGCGGGCTTCGGAAATCAATTCTTTGACTTCAACACAGAGACAAGGGCCCACATTACATCAAACAAAACAACACGGTTGTCCTGCCCCCAGATCTGAAAAGAGGACAGTGATCCAACTTTTCAGACCTGAGTTCAAGAGGGGGTAAAATTTACAAGTACTTAACTTTTAAATCGACGAAAACTGCCCGGCGTCTTCTTCTGCACCAGAGACCTTCATCTTCTTCTTCATGGACCTGCACAGGACACACGGACAAAAAGACCCAAAAAAAAAGACTGCAAAAAAAAACACAAGAATGTTAATCACCAGTCACAAATGTACATCTTTCAAAATTACACATAAATAACACATACAAAGAAAGAGCTCATTTCCAGCCAGACGCGATGCTATTTCGTTGCTCTTTTCATGCGGCGCGCACTCAAATTTCGACTTGTTGTCCTACAATAAAGCTCCCAAAATATAAGAACTTTTAGTTGCATAATTTCAGACATTTTGCGCAAGTGTTGCAAGTGGCTAGATCGCGGGCTTCGGAAATCAATTCTTTGACTTCAACACAGAGACAAGGGCCCACATTACATCAAACAAAACAACACGGTTGTCCTGCCCCCAGATCTGAAAAGAGGACAGTGATCCAACTTTTCAGACCTGAGTTCAAGAGGGGGTAAAATTTACAAGTACTTAACTTTTAAATCGACGAAAACTGCCCGGCGTCTTCTTCTGCACCAGAGACCTTCATCTTCTTCTTCATGGACCTGCACAGGACACACGGACAAAAAGACCCAAAAAAAAGACTGCAAAAAAAAACACAAGAATGTTAATCACCAGTCACAAATGTACATCTTTCAAAATTACACATAAATAACACATACAAAGAAAGAGCTCATTTCCAGCCAGACGCGATGCTATTTCGTTGCTCTTTTCATGCGGCGCGCACTCAAATTTCGACTTGTTGTCCTACAATAAAGCTCCCAAAATATAAGAACTTTTAGTTGCATAATTTCAGACATTTTGCGCAAGTGTTGCAAGTGGCTAGATCGCGGGCTTCGGAAATCAATTCTTTGACTTCAACACAGAGACAAGGGCCCACATTACATCAAACAAAACAACACGGTTGTCCTGCCCCCAGATCTGAAAAGAGGACAGTGATCCAACTTTTCAGACCTGAGTTCAAGAGGGGGTAAAATTTACAAGTACTTAACTTTTAAATCGACGAAAACTGCCCGGCGTCTTCTTCTGCACCAGAGACCTTCATCTTCTTCTTCATGGACCTGCACAGGACACACGGACAAAAAGACCCAAAAAAAAAGACTGCAAAAAAAAACACAAGAATGTTAATCACCAGTCACAAATGTACATCTTTCAAAATTACACATAAATAACACATACAAAGAAAGAGCTCATTTCCAGCCAGACGCGATGCTATTTCGTTGCTCTTTTCATGCGGCGCGCACTCAAATTTCGACTTGTTGTCCTACAATAAAGCTCCCAAAATATAAGAACTTTTAGTTGCATAATTTCAGACATTTTGCGCAAGTGTTGCAAGTGGCTAGATCGCGGGCTTCGGAAATCAATTCTTTGACTTCAACACAGAGACAAGGGCCCACATTACATCAAACAAAACAACACGGTTGTCCTGCCCCCAGATCTGAAAAGAGGACAGTGATCCAACTTTTCAGACCTGAGTTCAAGAGGGGGTAAAATTTACAAGTACTTAACTTTTAAATCGACGAAAACTGCCCGGCGTCTTCTTCTGCACCAGAGACCTTCATCTTCTTCTTCATGGACCTGCACAGGACACACGGACAAAAAGACCCAAAAAAAAAGACTGCAAAAAAAAACACAAGAATGTTAATCACCAGTCACAAATGTACATCTTTCAAAATTACACATAAATAACACATACAAAGAAAGAGCTCATTTCCAGCCAGACGCGATGCTATTTCGTTGCTCTTTTCATGCGGCGCGCACTCAAATTTCGACTTGTTGTCCTACAATAAAGCTCCCAAAATATAAGAACTTTTAGTTGCATAATTTCAGACATTTTGCGCAAGTGTTGCAAGTGGCTAGATCGCGGGCTTCGGAAATCAATTCTTTGACTTCAACACAGAGACAAGGGCCCACATTACATCAAACAAAACAACACGGTTGTCCTGCCCCCAGATCTGAAAAGAGGACAGTGATCCAACTTTTCAGACCTGAGTTCAAGAGGGGGTAAAATTTACAAGTACTTAACTTTTAAATCGACGAAAACTGCCCGGCGTCTTCTTCTGCACCAGAGACCTTCATCTTCTTCTTCATGGACCTGCACAGGACACACGGACAAAAAGACCAAAAAAAAGACTGCAAAAAAAAACACAAGAATGTTAATCACCAGTCACAAATGTACATCTTTCAAAATTACACATAAATAACACATACAAAGAAAGAGCTCATTTCCAGCCAGACGCGATGCTATTTCGTTGCTCTTTTCATGCGGCGCGCACTCAAATTTCGACTTGTTGTCCTACAATAAAGCTCCCAAAATATAAGAACTTTTAGTTGCATAATTTCAGACATTTTGCGCAAGTGTTGCAAGTGGCTAGATCGCGGGCTTCGGAAATCAATTCTTTGACTTCAACACAGAGACAAGGGCCCACATTACATCAAACAAAACAACACGGTTGTCCTGCCCCCAGATCTGAAAAGAGGACAGTGATCCAACTTTTCAGACCTGAGTTCAAGAGGGGGTAAAATTTACAAGTACTTAACTTTTAAATCGACGAAAACTGCCCGGCGTCTTCTTCTGCACCAGAGACCTTCATCTTCTTCTTCATGGACCTGCACAGGACACACGGACAAAAAGACCAAAAAAAAAAGACTGCAAAAAAAAACACAAGAATGTTAATCACCAGTCACAAATGTACATCTTTCAAAATTACACATAAATAACACATACAAAGAAAGAGCTCATTTCCAGCCAGACGCGATGCTATTTCGTTGCTCTTTTCATGCGGCGCGCACTCAAATTTCGACTTGTTGTCCTACAATAAAGCTCCCAAAATATAAGAACTTTTAGTTGCATAATTTCAGACATTTTGCGCAAGTGTTGCAAGTGGCTAGATCGCGGGCTTCGGAAATCAATTCTTTGACTTCAACACAGAGACAAGGGCCCACATTACATCAAACAAAACAACACGGTTGTCCTGCCCCCAGATCTGAAAAGAGGACAGTGATCCAACTTTTCAGACCTGAGTTCAAGAGGGGGTAAAATTTACAAGTACTTAACTTTTAAATCGACGAAAACTGCCCGGCGTCTTCTTCTGCACCAGAGACCTTCATCTTCTTCTTCATGGACCTGCACAGGACACACGGACAAAAAGACCAAAAAAAAAGACTGCAAAAAAAAACACAAGAATGTTAATCACCAGTCACAAATGTACATCTTTCAAAATTACACATAAATAACACATACAAAGAAAGAGCTCATTTCCAGCCAGACGCGATGCTATTTCGTTGCTCTTTTCATGCGGCGCGCACTCAAATTTCGACTTGTTGTCCTACAATAAAGCTCCCAAAATATAAGAACTTTTAGTTGCATAATTTCAGACATTTTGCGCAAGTGTTGCAAGTGGCTAGATCGCGGGCTTCGGAAATCAATTCTTTGACTTCAACACAGAGACAAGGGCCCACATTACATCAAACAAAACAACACGGTTGTCCTGCCCCCAGATCTGAAAAGAGGACAGTGATCCAACTTTTCAGACCTGAGTTCAAGAGGGGGTAAAATTTACAAGTACTTAACTTTTAAATCGACGAAAACTGCCCGGCGTCTTCTTCTGCACCAGAGACCTTCATCTTCTTCTTCATGGACCTGCACAGGACACACGGACAAAAAGACCAAAAAAAAAAGACTGCAAAAAAAAACACAAGAATGTTAATCACCAGTCACAAATGTACATCTTTCAAAATTACACATAAATAACACATACAAAGAAAGAGCTCATTTCCAGCCAGACGCGATGCTATTTCGTTGCTCTTTTCATGCGGCGCGCACTCAAATTTCGACTTGTTGTCCTACAATAAAGCTCCCAAAATATAAGAACTTTTAGTTGCATAATTTCAGACATTTTGCGCAAGTGTTGCAAGTGGCTAGATCGCGGGCTTCGGAAATCAATTCTTTGACTTCAACACAGAGACAAGGGCCCACATTACATCAAACAAAACAACACGGTTGTCCTGCCCCCAGATCTGAAAAGAGGACAGTGATCCAACTTTTCAGACCTGAGTTCAAGAGGGGGTAAAATTTACAAGTACTTAACTTTTAAATCGACGAAAACTGCCCGGCGTCTTCTTCTGCACCAGAGACCTTCATCTTCTTCTTCATGGACCTGCACAGGACACACGGACAAAAAGACCAAAAAAAAAAGACTGCAAAAAAAAACACAAGAATGTTAATCACCAGTCACAAATGTACATCTTTCAAAATTACACATAAATAACACATACAAAGAAAGAGCTCATTTCCAGCCAGACGCGATGCTATTTCGTTGCTCTTTTCATGCGGCGCGCACTCAAATTTCGACTTGTTGTCCTACAATAAAGCTCCCAAAATATAAGAACTTTTAGTTGCATAATTTCAGACATTTTGCGCAAGTGTTGCAAGTGGCTAGATCGCGGGCTTCGGAAATCAATTCTTTGACTTCAACACAGAGACAAGGGCCCACATTACATCAAACAAAACAACACGGTTGTCCTGCCCCCAGATCTGAAAAGAGGACAGTGATCCAACTTTTCAGACCTGAGTTCAAGAGGGGGTAAAATTTACAAGTACTTAACTTTTAAATCGACGAAAACTGCCCGGCGTCTTCTTCTGCACCAGAGACCTTCATCTTCTTCTTCATGGACCTGCACAGGACACACGGACAAAAAGACCCAAAAAAAAAGACTGCAAAAAAAAACACAAGAATGTTAATCACCAGTCACAAATGTACATCTTTCAAAATTACACATAAATAACACATACAAAGAAAGAGCTCATTTCCAGCCAGACGCGATGCTATTTCGTTGCTCTTTTCATGCGGCGCGCACTCAAATTTCGACTTGTTGTCCTACAATAAAGCTCCCAAAATATAAGAACTTTTAGTTGCATAATTTCAGACATTTTGCGCAAGTGTTGCAAGTGGCTAGATCGCGGGCTTCGGAAATCAATTCTTTGACTTCAACACAGAGACAAGGGCCCACATTACATCAAACAAAACAACACGGTTGTCCTGCCCCCAGATCTGAAAAGAGGACAGTGATCCAACTTTTCAGACCTGAGTTCAAGAGGGGGTAAAATTTACAAGTACTTAACTTTTAAATCGACGAAAACTGCCCGGCGTCTTCTTCTGCACCAGAGACCTTCATCTTCTTCTTCATGGACCTGCACAGGACACACGGACAAAAAGACCCAAAAAAAAAGACTGCAAAAAAAAACACAAGAATGTTAATCACCAGTCACAAATGTACATCTTTCAAAATTACACATAAATAACACATACAAAGAAAGAGCTCATTTCCAGCCAGACGCGATGCTATTTCGTTGCTCTTTTCATGCGGCGCGCACTCAAATTTCGACTTGTTGTCCTACAATAAAGCTCCCAAAATATAAGAACTTTTAGTTGCATAATTTCAGACATTTTGCGCAAGTGTTGCAAGTGGCTAGATCGCGGGCTTCGGAAATCAATTCTTTGACTTCAACACAGAGACAAGGGCCCACATTACATCAAACAAAACAACACGGTTGTCCTGCCCCCAGATCTGAAAAGAGGACAGTGATCCAACTTTTCAGACCTGAGTTCAAGAGGGGGTAAAATTTACAAGTACTTAACTTTTAAATCGACGAAAACTGCCCGGCGTCTTCTTCTGCACCAGAGACCTTCATCTTCTTCTTCATGGACCTGCACAGGACACACGGACAAAAAGACCAAAAAAAAAGACTGCAAAAAAAAACACAAGAATGTTAATCACCAGTCACAAATGTACATCTTTCAAAATTACACATAAATAACACATACAAAGAAAGAGCTCATTTCCAGCCAGACGCGATGCTATTTCGTTGCTCTTTTCATGCGGCGCGCACTCAAATTTCGACTTGTTGTCCTACAATAAAGCTCCCAAAATATAAGAACTTTTAGTTGCATAATTTCAGACATTTTGCGCAAGTGTTGCAAGTGGCTAGATCGCGGGCTTCGGAAATCAATTCTTTGACTTCAACACAGAGACAAGGGCCCACATTACATCAAACAAAACAACACGGTTGTCCTGCCCCCAGATCTGAAAAGAGGACAGTGATCCAACTTTTCAGACCTGAGTTCAAGAGGGGGTAAAATTTACAAGTACTTAACTTTTAAATCGACGAAAACTGCCCGGCGTCTTCTTCTGCACCAGAGACCTTCATCTTCTTCTTCATGGACCTGCACAGGACACACGGACAAAAAGACCCAAAAAAAAAGACTGCAAAAAAAAAACACAAGAATGTTAATCACCAGTCACAAATGTACATCTTTCAAAATTACACATAAATAACACATACAAAGAAAGAGCTCATTTCCAGCCAGACGCGATGCTATTTCGTTGCTCTTTTCATGCGGCGCGCACTCAAATTTCGACTTGTTGTCCTACAATAAAGCTCCCAAAATATAAGAACTTTTAGTTGCATAATTTCAGACATTTTGCGCAAGTGTTGCAAGTGGCTAGATCGCGGGCTTCGGAAATCAATTCTTTGACTTCAACACAGAGACAAGGGCCCACATTACATCAAACAAAACAACACGGTTGTCCTGCCCCCAGATCTGAAAAGAGGACAGTGATCCAACTTTTCAGACCTGAGTTCAAGAGGGGGTAAAATTTACAAGTACTTAACTTTTAAATCGACGAAAACTGCCCGGCGTCTTCTTCTGCACCAGAGACCTTCATCTTCTTCTTCATGGACCTGCACAGGACACACGGACAAAAAGACCAAAAAAAAAGACTGCAAAAAAAAACACAAGAATGTTAATCACCAGTCACAAATGTACATCTTTCAAAATTACACATAAATAACACATACAAAGAAAGAGCTCATTTCCAGCCAGACGCGATGCTATTTCGTTGCTCTTTTCATGCGGCGCGCACTCAAATTTTGACTTGTTGTCCTACAATAAAGCTCCCAAAATATAAGAACTTTTAGTTGCATAATTTCAGACATTTTGCGCAAGTGTTGCAAGTGGCTAGATCGCGGGCTTCGGAAATCAATTCTTTGACTTCAACACAGAGACAAGGGCCCACATTACATCAAACAAAACAACACGGTTGTCCTGCCCCCAGATCTGAAAAGAGGACAGTGATCCAACTTTTCAGACCTGAGTTCAAGAGGGGGTAAAATTTACAAGTACTTAACTTTTAAATCGACGAAAACTGCCCGGCGTCTTCTTCTGCACCAGAGACCTTCATCTTCTTCTTCATGGACCTGCACAGGACACACGGACAAAAAGACCAAAAAAAAAAGACTGCAAAAAAAACCACAAGAATGTTAATCACCAGTCACAAATGTACATCTTTCAAAATTACACATAAATAACACATACAAAGAAAGAGCTCATTTCCAGCCAGACGCGATGCTATTTCGTTGCTCTTTTCATGCGGCGCGCACTCAAATTTCGACTTGTTGTCCTACAATAAAGCTCCCAAAATATAAGAACTTTTAGTTGCATAATTTCAGACATTTTGCGCAAGTGTTGCAAGTGGCTAGATCGTGGGCTTCGGAAATCAATTCTTTGACTTCAACACAGAGACAAGGGCCCACATTACATCAAACAAAACAACACGGTTGTCCTGCCCCCAGATCTGAAAAGAGGACAGTGATCCAACTTTTCAGACTTGAGTTCAAGAGGGGGTAAAATTTACAAGTACTTAACTTTTAAATCGACGAAAACTGCCCGGCGTCTTCTTCTGCACCAGAGACCTTCATCTTCTTCTTCATGGACCTGCACAGGACACACGGACAAAAAGACCACAAAAAAAAGACTGCAAAAAAAAACACAAGAATGTTAATCACCAGTCACAAATGTACATCTTTCAAAATTACACATAAATAACACATACAAAGAAAGAGCTCATTTCCAGCCAGACGCGATGCTATTTCGTTGCTCTTTTCATGCGGCGCGCACTCAAATTTCGACTTGTTGTCCTACAATAAAGCTCCCAAAATATAAGAACTTTTAGTTGCATAATTTCAGACATTTTGCGCAAGTGTTGCAAGTGGCTAGATCGCGGGCTTCGGAAATCAATTCTTTGACTTCAACACAGAGACAAGGGCCCACATTACATCAAACAAAACAACACGGTTGTCCTGCCCCCAGATCTGAAAAGAGGACAGTGATCCAACTTTTCAGACCTGAGTTCAAGAGGGGGTAAAATTTACAAGTACTTAACTTTTAAATCGACGAAAACTGCCCGGCGTCTTCTTCTGCACCAGAGACCTTCATCTTCTTCTTCATGGACATGCACAGGACACACGGACAAAAAGACCAAAAAAAAAGACTGCAAAAAAAAACACAAGAATGTTAATCACCAGTCACAAATGTACATCTTTCAAAATTACACATAAATAACACATACAAAGAAAGAGCTCATTTCCAGCCAGACGCGATGCTATTTCGTTGCTCTTTTCATGCGGCGCGCACTCAAATTTCGACTTGATGTCCTACAATAAAGCTCCCAAAATATAAGAACTTTTAGTTGCATAATTTCAGACATTTTGCGCAAGTGTTGCAAGTGGCTAGATCGCAGGCTTCGGAAATCAATTCTTTGACTTCAACACAGAGACAAGGGCCCACATTACATCAAACAAAACAACACTGTTGTCCTGCCCCCAGATCTGAAAAGAGGACAGTGATCCAACTTTTCAGACCTGAGTTCAAGAGGGGGTAAAATTTACAAGTACTTAACTTTTAAATCGACGAAAACTGCCCGGCGTCTTCTTCTGCACCAGAGACCTTCATCTTCTTCTTCATGGACCTGCACAGGACACACGGACAAAAAGACCACAAAAAAAAGACTGCAAAAAAAAACACAAGAATGTTAATCACCAGTCACAAATGTACATCTTTCAAAATTACACATAAATAACACATACAAAGAAAGAGCTCATTTCCAGCCAGACGCGATGCTATTTCGTTGCTCTTTTCATGCGGCGCGCACTCAAATTTCGACTTGTTGTCCTACAATAAAGCTCCCAAAATATAAGAACTTTTAGTTGCATAATTTCAGACATTTTGCGCAAGTGTTGCAAGTGGCTAGATCGCGGGCTTCGGAAATCAATTCTTTGACTTCAACACAGAGACAAGGGCCCACATTACATCAAACAAAACAACACGGTTGTCCTGCCCCCAGAAACGCGGAAACATTTCCCGAATCATAATTCGTTGCTTTCAGAAAAGCCGTAAATCATATCCGGAAGTAACTACCTAAACAAAATCAAGAGTTAAACCTACTCCCGACTTACTCCGGCTCTTCCAAAAAACTAACCAAACCCAATTGCTCTCCTCACTAGAGGAACAAGTTGAAACCAACTAAAGTCACATGGTTGTAACCACAACACTTCAAACTTACGATACATGATTGGAACATAACCAATCACAACTTTTCCGCGAGTCAGCCTCGATTCTTTTTTGAATCACCCATTTGCAACTGAAGAGTGCCCAACAGCAAGGCACGAAAGCATGCTATTGCTAACAAGAGGATTTGCGAACAAAATCCTCTGCTCGCACCCTTAATCACATTTGATTACCCAACCTATCATAGTCACTTAATCTCTTATGTCCGCCCACTCTACATTTCACTCGGACATAACCGGCAAAGACTCAGTCATGCTTACAACCCATACCAAGCCATACAAATCACCAGAGAAGAAGTGTCACTGAATGGGATAGTGCCATCCCTTTTCCAAACTTCCAAATTTTCCAAACAAAAGAGATTAACAATATCTAAAAGCCTACACAAGTTTCAACTATTTTCTGACAAAGAAAATAATCAAAATACGGCTTTTAAAACTAAAAACAAACACACTACTGGCCAGAAATTCCACTACGAATCCAAAACCCTCGCAAGGTTTTCCGCGCCACTGCACCCACACGCCCATTGGACAATACAGTGACCAATCACAACACACATATGGTACCATTCACTACCGCCACGGCTCAATGCGCCATCTCACGCACGCAATACGTGCATACAAACCCTGAGAGAAAACCAACGAACCATCACTTCTCGGTCTCTTACTAACACAACCTTCTCAAAAGAGAAATATCCATCATTCTGCCATTGTTATAATAAATAAATTGGAATATAACCCACCCCATCTTACCTTATTCGTTATATTCAAACCACAAACCCCTCAACTACCATGGCAAGAAGGAAACTCAACCAAGAAACCAAGAGATCAATACATCAACTGAAGTCTAACCACTTCTCTCACAAATGCAATCGTAAACCAAACGAGCCAACTCCAATCATTTGCGCTCATTAGCAGAACAAAATATCAATCCTTCATAACCATTCTATCCAAAGCAAAACCATCGCAAACCGAAATATTTGCTTGTTGGACAAGGCCTCAACATCTTACCTACTTCTGCTAAACCAAACCGCAATCACTCGTAAGCAGCATCAATAATTATTTGGAGTGAAGACTACAATTTACATTAATAATGCGTAACATACGCTCTATAAACCATCCTTTCAACCACCAATTGGCATCCGAAATCATATTCTAGTGAAACGCTAGAAAATACCCGGAAGCCACTAATTTTAAACTTGCCCACAGGTTTAACACATACAATCTTAGGATGAAGAAAAATTAAAACAAACTCCACCTGTCTTCACCACGACATACAACCCAACCATAACACACCGTCACTTAAATCGAGCAATAAACAACCATCACTGGAACATAATCCAAGGCAACAAACTACTGTGCGGAAACATTTCCCGAATCATAATTCGTTGCCTTCAGAAAAGCCTTAAATCATATCCGGGAGTAACTACCCAAACAAAATCAAGAGTTAAACCCACTCCCAACCTACTCCGGCTCTTCCAAAAAACTAACCGAACCCGATTGCTCTCCTCACTAGAGGAACAAGTTGAAACCAACTAAAGTCACATGGTTGTAACCACAACACTTCAAACTTACGATACATGATTGGAATACAACCAATCCCAACCACAACTTTTCCGCGAGTCAGCCTCGATTCTTTTTTGAATCACCTATTTGCAACTGAAGAGTGCCCAACAGCAAGGCACGAAAGCATGCTATTGCTAACAAGAGGATTTGCGAACATAATCCTCTGCTCGCACCTTTAATCACATTTGATTACCCAACCTATCATAGTCACTTAATCTCTTATGTCCGCCCACTCTACATTTCACTAGGACATAACCGGCAAAGACTCAGTCATGCTTACAACCCATACTAAGCCATACAAGTCACCAGAGAAGAAGTGTCACTGAATGGGATAGTGCCATCCCTTTTCTAAACTTCTATGTTATACTCCTTGCCCCACCCCGGGGTATTGTGGGTCGATGGCCATCAAAAACTGCCCGAGAATACCGTCTTGATTAACAAGCGAGGTATCTTCAGGTTGCTTCTATCTCTGTTTCTCAGTACTTCAAGTACATCCACAGACTTGTAACAATCAGTCTGCCACACACGAGACACAATATCTCACGTTCCACCACATGTACACTTCATTTCGGAAAACCAACAACCATATTTCCGCATACGGAAAACATGATCTTGACTTGTTATAACAACATAAAAACGCTATGCTAGCAGAAGCATAAGCACTTGATAAATGGACATACAATTATCCGCAGACGGATAAACTATACCCATTTTACACCAAACAACACAAAACAAGACAAAAACCCACAAACTTAACCCCAAAACAAAGGGTTCAAAACAGTTTTGGCCTCCCCAAAAAAATCATAAATCAATCTCAACATTGAATGGTACAAACAAAATAAACAACCCACATTTGGGAAAGAAAAAGTACCATCTCCACATAAATATGCATTCGTATTAACAAAATAAAGAAACAAAACAACGAAACACAACGTGTTTTTCCGATACCGCACACGGTAGGAAGATAGTTTCTTACTCAAACAACTACCAAATGAAAGAGATTAACAATATCTAAAAGCCTACACAAGTTTCAACTATTTTCTGACAAAGAAAATAATCAAAATACGGCTTTTAAAACTAAAAACAAACACACTACTGGCCAGAAATTCCACTACGAATCCAAAACCCTCGCAAGGTTTTCCGCGCCACTGCACCCACACGCCCATTGGACAATACAGTGACCAATCACAACACACATATGGTACCATTCACTACCGCCACGGCTCAATGCGCCATCTCACGCACGCAATACGTGCATACAAACCCTGAGAGAAAACCAACGAACCATCACTTCTCGGTCTCTTACTAACACAACCTTCTCAAAAGAGAAATATCCATCATTCTGCCATTGTTATAATAAATAAATTGGAATATAACCCACCCCATCTTACCTTATTCGTTATATTCAAACCACAAACCCCTCAACTACCATGGCAAGAAGGAAACTCAACCAAGAAACCAAGAGATCAATACATCAACTGAAGTCTAACCACTTCTCTCACAAATGCAATCGTAAACCAAACGAGCCAACTCCAATCATTTGCGCTCATTAGCAGAACAAAATATCAATCCTTCATAACCATTCTATCCAAAGCAAAACCATCGCAAACCGAAATATTTGCTTGTTGGACAAGGCCTCAACATCTTACCTACTTCTGCTAAACCAAACCGCAATCACTCGTAAGCAGCATCAATAATTATTTGGAGTGAAGACTACAATTTACATTAATAATGCGTAACATACGCTCTATAAACCATCCTTTCAACCACCAATTGGCATCCGAAATCATATTCTAGTGAAACGCTAGAAAATACCCGGAAGCCACTAATTTTAAACTTGCCCACAGGTTTAACACATACAATCTTAGGATGAAGAAAAATTAAAACAAACTCCACCTGTCTTCACCACGACATACAACCCAACCATAACACACCGTCACTTAAATCGAGCAATAAACAACCATCACTGGAACATAATCCAAGGCAACAAACTACTGTGCGGAAACATTTCCCGAATCATAATTCGTTGCCTTCAGAAAAGCCTTAAATCATATCCGGGAGTAACTACCCAAACAAAATCAAGAGTTAAACCCACTCCCAACCTACTCCGGCTCTTCCAAAAAACTAACCGAACCCGATTGCTCTCCTCACTAGAGGAACAAGTTGAAACCAACTAAAGTCACATGGTTGTAACCACAACACTTCAAACTTACGATACATGATTGGAATACAACCAATCCCAACCACAACTTTTCCGCGAGTCAGCCTCGATTCTTTTTTGAATCACCTATTTGCAACTGAAGAGTGCCCAACAGCAAGGCACGAAAGCATGCTATTGCTAACAAGAGGATTTGCGAACATAATCCTCTGCTCGCACCTTTAATCACATTTGATTACCCAACCTATCATAGTCACTTAATCTCTTATGTCCGCCCACTCTACATTTCACTAGGACATAACCGGCAAAGACTCAGTCATGCTTACAACCCATACTAAGCCATACAAGTCACCAGAGAAGAAGTGTCACTGAATGGGATAGTGCCATCCCTTTTCTAAACTTCTATGTTATACTCCTTGCCCCACCCCGGGGTATTGTGGGTCGATGGCCATCAAAAACTGCCCGAGAATACCGTCTTGATTAACAAGCGAGGTATCTTCAGGTTGCTTCTATCTCTGTTTCTCAGTACTTCAAGTACATCCACAGACTTGTAACAATCAGTCTGCCACACACGAGACACAATATCTCACGTTCCACCACATGTACACTTCATTTCGGAAAACCAACAACCATATTTCCGCATACGGAAAACATGATCTTGACTTGTTATAACAACATAAAAACGCTATGCTAGCAGAAGCATAAGCACTTGATAAATGGACATACAATTATCCGCAGACGGATAAACTATACCCATTTTACACCAAACAACACAAAACAAGACAAAAACCCACAAACTTAACCCCAAAACAAAGGGTTCAAAACAGTTTTGGCCTCCCCAAAAAAATCATAAATCAATCTCAACATTGAATGGTACAAACAAAATAAACAACCCACATTTGGGAAAGAAAAAGTACCATCTCCACATAAATATGCATTCGTATTAACAAAATAAAGAAACAAAACAACGAAACACAACGTGTTTTTCCGATACCGCACACGGTAGGAAGATAGTTTCTTACTCAAACAACTACCAAATGAAAGAGATTAACAATATCTAAAAGCCTACACAAGTTTCAACTATTTTCTGACAAAGAAAATAATCAAAATACGGCTTTTAAAACTAAAAACAAACACACTACTGGCCAGAAATTCCACTACGAATCCAAAACCCTCGCAAGGTTTTCCGCGCCACTGCACCCACACGCCCATTGGACAATACAGTGACCAATCACAACACACATATGGTACCATTCACTACCGCCACGGCTCAATGCGCCATCTCACGCACGCAATACGTGCATACAAACCCTGAGAGAAAACCAACGAACCATCACTTCTCGGTCTCTTACTAACACAACCTTCTCAAAAGAGAAATATCCATCATTCTGCCATTGTTATAATAAATAAATTGGAATATAACCCACCCCATCTTACCTCATTCGTTATATTCAAACCACAAACCCCTCAACTACCATGGCAAGAAGGAAACTCAACCAAGAAACCAAGAGATCAATACATCAACTGAAGTCTAACCACTTCTCTCACAAATGCAATCGTAAACCAAACGAGCCAACTCCAATCATTTGCGCTCATTAGCAGAACAAAATATCAATCCTTCATAACCATTCTATCCAAAGCAAAACCATCGCAAACCGAAATATTTGCTTGTTGGACAAGGCCTCAACATCTTACCTACTTCTGCTAAACCAAACCGCAATCACTCGTAAGCAGCATCAATAATTATTTGGAGTGAAGACTACAATTTACATTAATAATGCGTAACATACGCTCTATAAACCATCCTTTCAACCACCAATTGGCATCCGAAATCATATTCTAGTGAAACGCTAGAAAATACCCGGAAGCCACTAATTTTAAACTTGCCCACAGGTTTAACACATACAATCTTAGGATGAAGAAAAATTAAAACAAACTCCACCTGTCTTCACCACGACATACAACCCAACCATAACACACCGTCACTTAAATCGAGCAATAAACAACCATCACTGGAACATAATCCAAGGCAACAAACTACTGTGCGGAAACATTTCCCGAATCATAATTCGTTGCCTTCAGAAAAGCCTTAAATCATATCCGGGAGTAACTACCCAAACAAAATCAAGAGTTAAACCCACTCCCAACCTACTCCGGCTCTTCCAAAAAACTAACCGAACCCGATTGCTCTCCTCACTAGAGGAACAAGTTGAAACCAACTAAAGTCACATGGTTGTAACCACAACACTTCAAACTTACGATACATGATTGGAATACAACCAATCCCAACCACAACTTTTCCGCGAGTCAGCCTCGATTCTTTTTTGAATCACCTATTTGCAACTGAAGAGTGCCCAACAGCAAGGCACGAAAGCATGCTATTGCTAACAAGAGGATTTGCGAACATAATCCTCTGCTCGCACCTTTAATCACATTTGATTACCCAACCTATCATAGTCACTTAATCTCTTATGTCCGCCCACTCTACATTTCACTAGGACATAACCGGCAAAGACTCAGTCATGCTTACAACCCATACTAAGCCATACAAGTCACCAGAGAAGAAGTGTCACTGAATGGGATAGTGCCATCCCTTTTCTAAACTTCTATGTTATACTCCTTGCCCCACCCCGGGGTATTGTGGGTCGATGGCCATCAAAAACTGCCCGAGAATACCGTCTTGATTAACAAGCGAGGTATCTTCAGGTTGCTTCTATCTCTGTTTCTCAGTACTTCAAGTACATCCACAGACTTGTAACAATCAGTCTGCCACACACGAGACACAATATCTCACGTTCCACCACATGTACACTTCATTTCGGAAAACCAACAACCATATTTCCGCATACGGAAAACATGATCTTGACTTGTTATAACAACATAAAAACGCTATGCTAGCAGAAGCATAAGCACTTGATAAATGGACATACAATTATCCGCAGACGGATAAACTATACCCATTTTACACCAAACAACACAAAACAAGACAAAAACCCACAAACTTAACCCCAAAACAAAGGGTTCAAAACAGTTTTGGCCTCCCCAAAAAAATCATAAATCAATCTCAACATTGAATGGTACAAACAAAATAAACAACCCACATTTGGGAAAGAAAAAGTACCATCTCCACATAAATATGCATTCGTATTAACAAAATAAAGAAACAAAACAACGAAACACAACGTGTTTTTCCGATACCGCACACGGTAGGAAGATAGTTTCTTACTCAAACAACTACCAAATGAAAGAGATTAACAATATCTAAAAGCCTACACAAGTTTCAACTATTTTCTGACAAAGAAAATAATCAAAATACGGCTTTTAAAACTAAAAACAAACACACTACTGGCCAGAAATTCCACTACGAATCCAAAACCCTCGCAAGGTTTTCCGCGCCACTGCACCCACACGCCCATTGGACAATACAGTGACCAATCACAACACACATATGGTACCATTCACTACCGCCACGGCTCAATGCGCCATCTCACGCACGCAATACGTGCATACAAACCCTGAGAGAAAACCAACGAACCATCACTTCTCGGTCTCTTACTAACACAACCTTCTCAAAAGAGAAATATCCATCATTCTGCCATTGTTATAATAATAAATTGGAATATAACCCACCCCATCTTACCTTATTCGTTATATTCAAACCACAAACCCCTCAACTACCATGGCAAGAAGGAAACTCAACCAAGAAACCAAGAGATCAATACATCAACTGAAGTCTAACCACTTCTCTCACAAATGCAATCGTAAACCAAACGAGCCAACTCCAATCATTTGCGCTCATTAGCAGAACAAAATATCAATCCTTCATAACCATTCTATCCAAAGCAAAACCATCGCAAACCGAAATATTTGCTTGTTGGACAAGGCCTCAACATCTTACCTACTTCTGCTAAACCAAACCGCAATCACTCGTAAGCAGCATCAATAATTATTTGGAGTGAAGACTACAATTTACATTAATAATGCGTAACATACGCTCTATAAACCATCCTTTCAACCACCAATTGGCATCCGAAATCATATTCTAGTGAAACGCTAGAAAATACCCGGAAGCCACTAATTTTAAACTTGCCCACAGGTTTAACACATACAATCTTAGGATGAAGAAAAATTAAAAAAACTCCACCTGTCTTCACCACGACATACAACCCAACCATAACACACCGTCACTTAAATCGAGCAATAAACAACCATCACTGGAACATAATCCAAGGCAACAAACTACTGTGCGGAAACATTTCCCGAATCATAATTCGTTGCCTTCAGAAAAGCCTTAAATCATATCCGGGAGTAACTACCCAAACAAAATCAAGAGTTAAACCCACTCCCAACCTACTCCGGCTCTTCCAAAAAACTAACCGAACCCGATTGCTCTCCTCACTAGAGGAACAAGTTGAAACCAACTAAAGTCACATGGTTGTAACCACAACACTTCAAACTTACGATACATGATTGGAATACAACCAATCCCAACCACAACTTTTCCGCGAGTCAGCCTCGATTCTTTTTTGAATCACCTATTTGCAACTGAAGAGTGCCCAACAGCAAGGCACGAAAGCATGCTATTGCTAACAAGAGGATTTGCGAACATAATCCTCTGCTCGCACCTTTAATCACATTTGATTACCCAACCTATCATAGTCACTTAATCTCTTATGTCCGCCCACTCTACATTTCACTAGGACATAACCGGCAAAGACTCAGTCATGCTTACAACCCATACTAAGCCATACAAGTCACCAGAGAAGAAGTGTCACTGAATGGGATAGTGCCATCCCTTTTCTAAGCTCTTTTCATGCGGCGCGCACTCAAATTTCGACTTGTTGTCCTACAATAAAGCTCCCAAAATATAAGAACTTTTAGTTGCATAATTTCAGACATTTTGCGCAAGTGTTGCAAGTGGCTAGATCGTGGGCTTCGGAAATCAATTCTTTGACTTCAACACAGAGACAAGGGCCCACATTACATCAAACAAAACAACACGGTTGTCCTGCCCCCAGATCTGAAAAGAGGACAGTGATCCAACTTTTCAGACTTGAGTTCAAGAGGGGGTAAAATTTACAAGTACTTAACTTTTAAATCGACGAAAACTGCCCGGCGTCTTCTTCTGCACCAGAGACCTTCATCTTCTTCTTCATGGACCTGCACAGGACACACGGACAAAAAGACCACAAAAAAAAGACTGCAAAAAAAAACACAAGAATGTTAATCACCAGTCACAAATGTACATCTTTCAAAATTACACATAAATAACACATACAAAGAAAGAGCTCATTTCCAGCCAGACGCGATGCTATTTCGTTGCTCTTTTCATGCGGCGCGCACTCAAATTTCGACTTGTTGTCCTACAATAAAGCTCCCAAAATATAAGAACTTTTAGTTGCATAATTTCAGACATTTTGCGCAAGTGTTGCAAGTGGCTAGATCGCGGGCTTCGGAAATCAATTCTTTGACTTCAACACAGAGACAAGGGCCCACATTACATCAAACAAAACAACACGGTTGTCCTGCCCCCAGATCTGAAAAGAGGACAGTGATCCAACTTTTCAGACCTGAGTTCAAGAGGGGGTAAAATTTACAAGTACTTAACTTTTAAATCGACGAAAACTGCCCGGCGTCTTCTTCTGCACCAGAGACCTTCATCTTCTTCTTCATGAACCTGCACAGGACACACGGACAAAAAGACCCCAAAAAAAAGACTGCAAAAAAAAACACAAGAATGTTAATCACCAGTCACAAATGTACATCTTTCAAAATTACACATAAATAACACATACAAAGAAAGAGCTCATTTCCAGCCAGACGCGATGCTATTTCGTTGCTCTTTTCATGCGGCGCGCACTCAAATTTCGACTTGTTGTCCTACAATAAAGCTCCCAAAATATAAGAACTTTTAGTTGCATTATTTCAGACATTTTGCGCAAGTGTTGCAAGTGGCTAGATCGCGGTCTTCGGAAATCAATTCTTTGACTTCAACACAGAGACAAGGGCCCACATTACATCAAACAAAACAACACGGTTGTCCTGCCCCCAGATCTGAAAAGAGGACAGTGATCCAACTTTTCAGACCTGAGTTCAAGAGGGGGTAAAATTTACAAGTACTTAACTTTTAAATTGACGAAAACTGCCCGGCGTCTTCTTCTGCACCAGAGACCTTCATCTTCTTCTTCATGGACCTGCACAGGACACACGGACAAAAAGACCAAAAAAAAAGACTGCAAAAAAAAACACAAGAATGTTAATCACCAGTCACAAATGTACATCTTTCAAAATTACACATAAATAACACATACAAAGAAAGAGCTCATTTCCAGCCAGACGCGATGCTATTTCGTTGCTCTTTTCATGCGGCGCGCACTCAAATTTCGACTTGTTGTCCTACAATAAAGCTCCCAAAATATAAGAACTTTTAGTTGCATAATTTCAGACATTTTGCGCAAGTGTTGCAAGTGGCTAGATCGCAGGCTTCGGAAATCAATTCTTTGACTTCAACACAGAGACAAGGGCCCACATTACATCAAACAAAACAACACTGTTGTCCTGCCCCCAGATCTGAAAAGAGGACAGTGATCCAACTTTTCAGACCTGAGTTCAAGAGGGGGTAAAATTTACAAGTACTTAACTTTTAAATCGACGAAAACTGCCCGGCGTCTTCTTCTGCACCAGAGACCTTCATCTTCTTCTTCATGGACCTGCACAGGACACACGGACAAAAAGACCCAAAAAAAGACTGCAAAAAAAACACAAGAATGTTAATCACCAGTCACAAATGTACATCTTTCAAAATTACACATAAATAACACATACAAAGAAAGAGCTCATTTCCAGCCAGACGCGATGCTATTTCGTTGCTCTTTTCATGCGGCGCGCACTCAAATTTCGACTTGTTGTCCTACAATAAAGCTCCCAAAATATAAGAACTTTTAGTTGCATAATTTCAGACATTTTGCGCAAGTGTTGCAAGTGGCTAGATCGCGGGCTTCGGAAATCAATTCTTTGACTTCAACACAGAGACAAGGGCCCACATTACATCAAACAAAACAACACGGTTGTCCTGCCCCCAGATCTGAAAAGAGGACAGTGATCCAACTTTTCAGACCTGAGTTCAAGAGGGGGTAAAATTTACAAGTACTTAACTTTTAAATCGACGAAAACTGCCCGGCGTCTTCTTCTGCACCAGAGACCTTCATCTTCTTCTTCATGGACCTGCACAGGACACACGGACAAAAAGACCACAAAAAAAGACTGCAAAAAAAAACACATGAATGTTAATCACCAGTCACAAATGTACATCTTTCAAAATTACACATAAATAACACATACAAAGAAAGAGCTCATTTCCAGCCAGACGCGATGCTATTTCGTTGCTCTTTTCATGCGACGCGCACTCAAATTTTGACTTGTTGTCCTACAATAAAGCTCCCAAAATATAAGAACTTTTAGTTGCATAATTTCAGACATTTTGCGCAAGTGTTGCAAGTGGCTAGATCGCGGGCTTCGGAAATCAATTCTTTGACTTCAACACAGAGACAACGGCCCACATTACATCAAACAAAACAACACGGTTGTCCTGCCCCCAGATCTGAAAAGAGGACAGTGATCCAACTTTTCAGACCTGAGTTCAAGAGGGGGTAAAATTTACAAGTACTTAACTTTTAAATCGACGAAAACTGCCCGGCGTCTTCTTCTGCACCAGAGACCTTCATCTTCTTCTTCATGGACCTGCACAGGACACACGGACAAAAAGACCAAAAAAAAAAGACTGCAAAAAAAACCACAAGAATGTTAATCACCAGTCACAAATGTACATCTTTCAAAATTACACATAAATAACACATACAAAGAAAGAGCTCATTTCCAGCCAGACGCGATGCTATTTCGTTGCTCTTTTCATGCGGCGCGCACTCAAATTTCGACTTGTTGTCCTACAATAAAGCTCCCAAAATATAAGAACTTTTAGTTGCATAATTTCAGACATTTTGCGCAAGTGTTGCAAGTGGCTAGATCGTGGGCTTCGGAAATCAATTCTTTGACTTCAACACAGAGACAAGGGCCCACATTACATCAAACAAAACAACACGGTTGTCCTGCCCCCAGATCTGAAAAGAGGACAGTGATCCAACTTTTCAGACTTGAGTTCAAGAGGGGGTAAAATTTACAAGTACTTAACTTTTAAATCGACGAAAATTGCCCGGCGTCTTCTTCTGCACCAGAGACCTTCATCTTCTTCTTCATGGACCTGCACAGGACACACGAACAAAAAGACCAAAAAAAAGACTGCAAAAAAAACACAAGAATGTTAATCACCAGTCACAAATGTACATCTTTCAAAATTACACATAAATAACACATACAAAGAAAGAGCTCATTTCCAGCCAGACGCGATGCTATTTCGTTGCTCTTTTCATGCGGCGCGCACTCAAATTTCGACTTGTTGTCCTACAATAAAGCTCCCAAAATATAAGAACTTTTAGTTGCATAATTTCAGACATTTTGCGCAAGTGTTGCAAGTGGCTAGATCGCGGGCTTCGGAAATCAATTCTTTGACTTCAACACAGAGACAAGGGCCCACATGATATCTAACAAAACAACACGGTTGTCCTGCCCCCAGATCTGAAAAGAGGACAGTGATCCAACTTTTCAGACCTGAGTTCAAGAGGGGGTAAAATTTACAAGTACTTAACTTTTAAATCGACGAAAACTGCCCGGCGTCTTCTTCTGCACCAGAGACCTTCATCTTCTTCTTCATGAACCTGCACAGGACACACGGACAAAAAGACCAAAAAAAAAGACTGCAAAAAAAAACACATGAATGTTAATCACCAGTCACAAATGTACATCTTTCAAAATTACACATAAATAACACATACAAAGAAAGAGCTCATTTCCAGCCAGACGCGATGCTATTTCGTTGCTCTTTTCATGCGGCGCGCACTCAAATTTTGACTTGTTGTCCTACAATAAAGCTCCCAAAATATAAGAACTTTTAGTTGCATAATTTCAGACATTTTCCGCAAGTGTTGCAAGTGGCTAGATCGTGGGCTTCGGAAATCAATTCTTTGACTTCAACACAGAGACAAGGGCCCACATTACATCAAACAAAACAACACGGTTGTCCTGCCCCAAGATCTGAAAAGAGGACAGTGATCCAACTTTTCAGACCTGAGTTCAAGAGGGGGTAAAATTTACAAGTACTTAACTTTTAAATCACGAAAACTGCCCGGCGTCTTCTTCTGCACCAGAGACCTTCATCTTCTTCTTCATGGACCTGCACAGGACACACGGACAAAAAGACCAAAAAAAAAAGACTGCAAAAAAAAAACACAAGAATGTTAATCACCAGTCACAAATGTACATCTTTCAAAATTACACATAAATAACACATACAAAGAAAGAGCTCATTTCCAGCCAGACGCGATGCTATTTCGTTGCTCTTTTCATGCGGCGCGCACTCAAATTTCGACTTGTTGTCCTACAATAAAGCTCCCAAAATATAAGAACTTTTAGTTGCATAATTTCAGACATTTTGCGCAAGTGTTGCAAGTGGCTAAATCGTGGGCTTCAGAAATCAATTCTTTGACTTCAACACAGAGACAAGGGCCCACATTACATCAAACAAAACAACACGGTTGTCCTGCCCCCAGATCTGAAAAGAGGACAGTGATCCAACTTTTCAGACCTGAGTTCAAGAGGGGGTAAAATTTACAAGTACTTAACTTTTAAATCGACGAAAACTGCCCGGCGTCTTCTTCTGCACCAGAGACCTTCATCTTCTTCTTCATGGACCTGCACAGGACACACGGACAAAAAGACCACAAAAAAAAGACTGCAAAAAAAAAACACAAGAATGTTAATCACCAGTCACAAATGTACATCTTTCAAAATTACACATAAATAACACATACAAAGAAAGAGCTCATTTCCAGCCAGACGCGATGCTATTTCCTTGCTCTTTTCATGCGGCGCGCACTCAAATTTCGACTTGTTGTCCTACAATAAAGCTCCCAAAATATAAGAACTTTTAGTTGCATAATTTCAGACATTTTGCGCAAGTGTTGCAAGTGGCTAGATCGTGGGCTTCGGAAATCAATTCTTTGACTTCAACACAGAGACAAGGGCCCACATTACATCAAACAAAAACTACACGGTTGTCCTGCCCCCAGATCTGAAAAGAGGACAGTGATCCAACTTTTCAGACCTGAGTTCAAGAGGGGGTAAAATTTACAAGTACTTAACTTTTAAATCGACGAAAACTGCCCGGTGTCTTCTTCTGCACCAGAGACCTTCATCTTCTTCTTCATGAACCTGCACAGGACACATGGACAAAAAGACCAAAAAAAAAAGACTGCAAAAAAAAAACACATGAATGTTAATCACCAGTCACAAATGTACATCTTTCAAAATTACACATAAATAACACATACAAAGAAAGAGCTCATTTCCAGCCAGACGCGATGCTATTTCGTTGCTCTTTTCATGCGGCGCGCACTCAAATTTTGACTTGTTGTCCTACAATAAAGCTCCCAAAATATAAGAACTTTTAGTTGCATAATTTCAGACATTTTGCGCAAGTGTTGCAAGTGGCTAGATCGCGGGCTTCGGAAATCAATTCTTTGACTTCAACACAGAGACAACGGCCCACATTACATCAAACAAAACAACACGGTTGTCCTGCCCCAAGATCTGAAAAGAGGACAGTGATCCAACTTTTCAGACCTGAGTTCAAGAGGGGGTAAAATTTACAAGTACTTAACTTTTAAATCGACGAAAACTGCCCGGCGTCTTCTTCTGCACCAGAGACCTTCATCTTCTTCTTCATGGACCTGCACAGGACACACGGACAAAAAAGACCAAAAAAAAAAAGACTGCAAAAAAAACCACAAGAATGTTAATCACCAGTCACAAATGTACATCTTTCAAAATTACACATAAATAACACATACAAAGAAAGAGCTCATTTCCAGCCAGACGCGATGCTATTTCGTTGCTCTTTTCATGCGGCGCGCACTCAAATTTCAACTTGTTGTCCTACAATAAAGCTCCCAAAATATAAGAACTTTTAGTTGCATAATTTCAGACATTTTGCGCAAGTGTTGCAAGTGGCTAGATCGTGGGCTTCGGAAATAAATTCTTTGACTTCAACACAGAGACAAGGGCCCACATTACATCAAACAAAACAACACGGTTGTCCTGCCCCAAGATCTGAAAAGAGGACAGTGATCCAACTTTTCAGACCTGAGTTCAAGAGGGGGTAAAATTTACAAGTACTTAACTTTTAAATCAACGAAAACTGCCCGGCGTCTTCTTCTGCACCAGAGACCTTCATCTTCTTCTTCATGGACCTGCACAGGACACACGGACAAAAAGACCAAAAAAAAAAGACTGCAAAAAAAAAACACAAGAATGTTAATCACCAGTCACAAATGTACATCTTTCAAAATTACACATAAATAACACATACAAAGAAAGAGCTCATTTCCAGCCAGACGCGATGCTATTTCCTTGCTCTTTTCATGCGGCGCGCACTCAAATTTCGACTTGTTGTCCTACAATAAAGCTCCCAAAATATAAGAACTTTTAGTTGCATAATTTCAGACATTTTGCGCAAGTGTTGCAAGTGGCTAGATCGTGGGCTTCGGAAATCAATTCTTTGACTTCAACACAGAGACAAGGGCCCACATTACATCAAACAAAACTACACGGTTGTCCTGCCCCCAGATCTGAAAAGAGGACAGTGATCCAACTTTTCAGACCTGAGTTCAAGAGGGGGTAAAATTTACAAGTACTTAACTTTTAAATCGACGAAAACTGCCCGGCGTCTTCTTCTGCACCAGAGACCTTCATCTTCTTCTTCATGAACCTGCACAGGACACATGGACAAAAAGACCAAAAAAAAAGACTGCAAAAAAAAACACATGAATGTTAATCACCAGTCACAAATGTACATCTTTCAAAATTACACATAAATAACACATACAAAGAAAGAGCTCATTTCCAGCCAGACGCGATGCTATTTCGTTGCTCTTTTCATGCGGCGCGCACTCAAATTTTGACTTGTTGTCCTACAATAAAGCTCCCAAAATATAAGAACTTTTAGTTGCATAATTTCAGACATTTTGCGCAAGTGTTGCAAGTGGCTAGATCGCGGGCTTCGGAAATCAATTCTTTGACTTCAACACAGAGACAACGGCCCACATTACATCAAACAAAACAACACGGTTGTCCTGCCCCAAGATCTGAAAAGAGGACAGTGATCCAACTTTTCAGACCTGAGTTCAAGAGGGGGTAAAATTTACAAGTACTTAACTTTTAAATCGACGAAAACTGCCCGGCGTCTTCTTCTGCACCAGAGACCTTCATCTTCTTCTTCATGGACCTGCACAGGACACACGGACAAAAAGACCAAAAAAAAAAGACTGCAAAAAAAACCACAAGAATGTTAATCACCAGTCACAAATGTACATCTTTCAAAATTACACATAAATAACACATACAAAGAAAGAGCTCATTTCCAGCCAGACGCGATGCTATTTCGTTGCTCTTTTCATGCGGCGCGCACTCAAATTTCGACTTGTTGTCCTACAATAAAGCTCCCAAAATATAAGAACTTTTAGTTGCATAATTTCAGACATTTTGCGCAAGTGTTGCAAGTGGCTAGATCGTGGGCTTCGGAAATCAATTCTTTGACTTCAACACAGAGACAAGGGCCCACATTACATCAAACAAAACAACACGGTTGTCCTGCCCCAAGATCTGAAAAGAGGACAGTGATCCAACTTTTCAGACCTGAGTTCAAGAGGGGGTAAAATTTACAAGTACTTAACTTTTAAATCGACGAAAACTGCCCGGCGTCTTCTTCTGCACCAGAGACCTTCATCTTCTTCTTCATGGACCTGCACAGGACACACGGACAAAAAGACCAAAAAAAAAAGACTGCAAAAAAAAACACAAGAATGTTAATCACCAGTCACAAATGTACATCTTTCAAAATTACACATAATAACACATACAAAGAAAGAGCTCATTTCCAGCCAGATGCATGCTATTTCGTTGCTCTTTTCATGCGGCGCGCACTCAAATTTCGACTTGTTGTCCTACAATAAAGCTCCCAAAATATAAGAACTTTTAGTTGCATAATTTCAGACATTTTGCGCAAGTGTTGCAAGTGGCTAGATCGTGGGCTTCGGAAATCAATTCTTTGACTTCAACACAGAGACAAGGGCCCACATTACATCAAACAAAACAACACGGTTGTCCTGCCCCCAGATCTGAAAAGAGAACAGTGATCCAACTTTTCAGACCTGAGTTCAAGAGGGGGTAAAATTTACAAGTACTTAACTTTTAAATCGACGAAAACTACCCGGCGTCTTCTTCTGCACCAGAGACCTTCATCTTCTTCTTCATGGACCTGCACAGGACACAGACAAAAAGACCCCAAAAAAAGACTGCAAAAAAAAACCACAAGAATGTTAATCACCAGTCACAAATGTACATCTTTCAAAATTACACATAAATAACACATACAAAGAAAGAGCTCATTTCCAGCCAGACGCGATGCTATTTCGTTGCTCTTTTCATGCGGGCGCACTCAAATTTCGACTTGTTGTCCTACAATAAAGCTCCCAAAATATAAGAACTTTTAGTTGCATAATTTCAGACATTTTGCGCAAGTGTTTGCAAGTGGCTAGATCGCGGGCTTCGGAAATCAATTCTTTGACTTCAACACAGAGACAAGGGCCCACATTACATCAAACAAAACAACACGGTTGTCCTGCCCCCAGATCTGAAAAGAGGACAGTGATCCAACTTTTCAGACCTGAGTTCAAGAGGGGTAGGGGTAAAATTTACAAGTACTTAACTTTTAAATCGACGAAAACTGCCCGGCGTCTTCTTCTGCACCAGAGACCTTCATCTTCTTCTTCATGGACCTGCACAGGACACACGGACAAAAAGACCAAAAAAAAAAGACTGCAAAAAAAAACACAAGAATGTTAATCACCAGTCACAAATGTACATCTTTCAAAATTACACATAATAACACATACAAAGAAAGAGCTCATTTCCAGCCAGACGCGATGCTATTTCGTTGCTCTTTTCATGCGGCGCGCACTCAAATTTTGACTTGTTGTCCTACAATAAAGCTCCCAAAATATAAGAACTTTTAGTTGCATAATTTCAGACATTTTGCGCAAGTGTTGCAAGTGGCTAGATCGCGGGCTTCGGAAATCAATTCTTTGACTTCAACACAGAGACAAGGGCCCACATTACATCAAACAAAACAACACGGTTGTCCTGCCCCCAGATCTGAAAAGAGGACAGTGATCCAACTTTTCAGACCTGAGTTCAAGAGGGGGTAAAATTTACAAGTACTTAACTTTTAAATCGACGAAAACTGCCCGGCGTCTTCTTCTGCACCAGAGACCTTCATCTTCTTCTTCATGGACCTGCACAGGACACACGGACAAAAAGACCCACAAAAAAAAGACTGCAAAAAAAAACACAAGAATGTTAATCACCAGTCACAAATGTACATCTTTCAAAATTACACATAAAATAACACATACAAAGAAAGAGCTCATTTCCAGCCAGACGCGATGCTATTTCGTTGCTCTTTTCATGCGGCGCGCACTCAAATTTCGACTTTTGTCCTACAATAAAGCTCCCAAAATATAAAGAACTTTTAGTTGCATAATTTCAGACATTTTGCGCAAGTGTTGCAAGTGGCTAGATCGCGGGCTTCGGAAATCAATTCTTTGACTTCAACACAGAGACAAGGGCCCACATTACATCAAAAAAAACAACACACGGTTGTCCTGCCCCCAGATCTGAAAAGAGGACAGTGATCCAACTTTTCAGACCTGAGTTCAAGAGGGGGTAAAATTTACAAGTACTTAACTTTTAAATCGACGAAAACTGCCCGGCGTCTTCTTCTGCACCAGAGACCTTCATCTTCTTCTTCATGGACCTGCACAGGACACACGGACAAAAAGACCAAAAAAAAAAGACTGCAAAAAAAAACACAAGAATGTTAATCACCAGTCACAAATGTACATCTTTCAAAATTACACATAAATAACACATACAAAGAAAGAGCTCATTCCAGCCAGACGCGATGCTATTTCGTTGCTCTTTTCATGCGGCGCGCACTCAAATTTCGACTTGTTGTCCTACAATAAAGCTCCCAAAATATAAGAACTTTTAGTTGCATAATTTCAGACATTTTGCGCAAGTGTTGCAAGTGGCTAGATCGCGGGCTTCGGAAATCAATTCTTTGACTTCAACACAGAGACAAGGGCCCACATTACATCAAACAAAACAACACGGTTGTCCTGCCCCCAGATCTGAAAAGAGGACAGTGATCCAACTTTTCAGACCTGAGTTCAAGAGGGGGTAAAATTTACAAGTACTTAACTTTTAAATCGACGAAAACTGCCGGCGTCTTCTTCTGCACCAGAGACCTTCATCTTCTTCTTCATGGACTGCACAGGACACACGGACAAAAAGACCAAAAAAAAAAAGACTGCAAAAAAAAACAAGAATGTTAATCACCAGTCACAAATGTACATCTTTCAAAATTACACATAAATAACACATACAAGAAAGAGCTCATTTCCAGCCAGACGCGATGCTATTCGTTGCTCTTTTCATGCGGCGCGCACTCAAATTTCGACTTGTTGTCCTACAATAAAGCTCCCAAAATATAAGAACTTTAGTTGCATAATTTCAGACATTTTGCGCAAGTGTTGCAAGTGGCTAGATCGCGGGCTTCGGAATCAATTCTTTGACTTCTCAACACAGAGACAAGGGCCCACATTACATCAAACAAAACAACACGGTTGTCCTGCCCCAGATCTGAAAAGAGAACAGTGATCCAACTTTTCAGACCTGAGTTCAAGAGGGGGTAAAATTTACAAGTACTTAACTTTTAAATCGACGAAAACTGCCCGGGCGTCTTCTTCTGCACCAGAGACCTTCATCTTCTTCTTCATGGACCTGCACAGGACACACAGACAAAAAGACAAAAAAAAAAGACTGCAAAAAAAAACACAAGAATGTTAATCACCAGTCACAAATGTACATCTTTCAAAATTACACATAAATAACACATACAAAGAAAGAGCTCATTTCCAGCCAGACGCGATGCTATTTCGTTGCTCTTTTCATGCGGCGCGCACTCAAATTTCGACTTGTTGTCCTACAATAAAGCTCCCAAAATATAAGAACTTTTAGTTGCATAATTTCAGACATTTTGCGCAAGTGTTGCAAGTGGCTAGATCGCGGGCTTTGGAAATCAATTCTTTGACTTCAACACAGAGACAAGGGCCACATTACATCAAACAAAACAACACGGTTGTCCTGCCCCCAGATCTGAAAAGAGGACAGTGATCCAACTTTTCAGACCTGAGTTCAAGAGGGGGTAAAAATTTACAAGTACTTAACTTTTAAATCGACGAAAACTGCCCGGCGTCTTCTTCTGCACCAGAGACCTTCATCTTCTTCTTCATGACCTGCACAGGACACACGGACAAAAAGACCAAAAAAAAAGACTGCAAAAAAAAAACAAGAATGTAATCACCAGTCACAAATGTACATCTTTAAAATTACACATAAATAACACATACAAAGAAAGAGCTCATTTCCAGCCAGACGCGATGCTATTTCGTTGCTCTTTTTCATGCGGCGCGCACTCAAATTTCGACTTGTTGTCCTACAATAAAGCTCCCAAAATATAAGAACTTTTAGTTGCATAATTTCAGACATTTTGCGCAAGTGTTGCAAGTGGCTAGATCGCGGGCTTCGGAAATCAATTCTTTGACTTCAACACAGAGACAAGGGCCCACATTACATCAAACAAAACAACACGGTTGTCCTGCCCCCAGATCTGAAAAGAGGACAGTGATCCAACTTTTCAGACCTGAGTTCAAGAGGGGGTAAAATTTACAAGTACTAACTTTAAATCGACGAAAACTGCCCGGGTCTTTCTTCTGCACCAGAGACTTCATCTTCTTCTTCATGACCTGCACAGGACACACGGACAAAAAGACCACAAAAAAAAGACTGCAAAAAAAAACACAAGAATGTTAATCACCAGTCACAAATGTACATCTTTCAAAATTACACATAAATAACACATACAAAGAAAGAGCTCATTTCCAGCAGACGCGATGCTATTTCGTTGCTCTTTTCATGCGGCGCGCACTCAAATTTCGACTGTTGTCCTACAATAAAGCTCCAAATATAAGAACTTTTAGTTGCATAATTTCAGACATTTTGCGCAAGTGTTGCAAGTGGCTAGATCGCGGGCTTCGGAAATCAATTCTTTGACTTCAACACAGAGACAAGGGCCCACATTACATCAAACAAAACAACACGGTTGTCCTGCCCCCAGATCTGAAAAGAGGACAGTGATCCAACTTTTCAGACCTGAGTTCAAGAGGGGTAAAATTACAAGTACTTAACTTTTAAATCGACGAAAACTGCCCGGCGTCTTCTTCTGCACCAGAGACCTTCATCTTCTTCTTCATGGACCTGCACAGGACACACGGACAAAAAGACCAAAAAAAAAAGACTGCAAAAAAAAAACACAAGAATGTTAATCACCAGTCACAAATGTACATCTTTCAAAAATTACACATAAATAACACATACAAAGAAAAGAGCTCATTTCCAGCCAGACGCGATGCTATTTCGTGCTCTTTTCATGCGGCGCGCACTCAAATTTCGACTGTTGTCCTACAATAAAGCTCCAAAATATAAGAACTTTTAGTTGCATAATTCAGACATTTTGCGCAAGTGTTGCAAGTGGCTAGATCGCGGGCTCGGAAATCAATTCTTTGACTTCAAAACAGAGACAAGGGCCCACATTACATAAAACAAACAACACGGTTGTCCTGCCCCAGATCTGAAAAGAGGACAGTGATCCAACTTTTCAGACCTGAGTTCAAGAGGGGGTAAAATTTACAAGTACTTTTAAAACTTTTAAATCGACGAAAACTGCCCGGCGTCTTCTTCTGCACCAGAGACCTTCATCTTCTTCTTCATGGACCTGCACAGGACACACGGACAAAAAGACCAAAAAAAAAAGACTGCAAAAAAAAAACACAAGAATGTTAATCACCAGTCACAAATGTACATCTTTCAAAATTACACATAAATAACACATACAAAGAAAGAGCTCATTTCCAGCCAGACGCGATGCTATTTCGTTGCTCTTTTCATGCGGCGCCACTCAAATTTCGACTTGTTGGCCTACAATAAAGCTCCCAAAATATAAGAACTTTTAGTTGCATAATTTCAGACATTTTGCGCAAGTGTTGCAAGTGGCTAGATCGCGGGCTTCGGAAATCAATTCTTTGACTCAACAGAGACAAGGGCCCACATTACATCAAACAAAACAACACGGTGGTCCTGCCCCAGATCTGAAAAGAGGACAGTGATCCAACTTTTCAGACCTGAGTTCAAGAGGGGGTAAAATTTACAAGTACTTAACTTTTAAATCGACGAAAACTGCCCGGCGTCTTCTCTGCACCAGAGACCTTCATCTTCTTCTTCATGGACCTGCACAGGACACACGACAAAAAAGACAAAAAAAAAGACTGCAAAAAAAAACACAAGAATGTTAATCACCAGTCACAAATGTACATCTTTCAAAATTACACATAAATAAAACATACAAAGAAAGAGCTCATTTCAGCCAGACGCGATGCTATTTCGTTGCTCTTTTCATGCGGCGCGCACTCAAATTTCGACTT